>NW_027590161.1:447273-764546 GCF_964213995.1 Mustelus asterias
AGGAGAGGCAGAGGAACAGGTTGAAAGAGAGAGACAGAGGGATAGGCAGAGAGACAGAAGGAGACAGAGAGAAAAATAGAGAGAGGGACGGAGACAGAGAGAGAGAGAGACAGGCAGAGAGAGAGAGAGAGAGAAAGAGAGAGAAGCACAGAAAGAGACAGAGAGACATACTTAATGACTTATACGATAACCATCAGTTGGACTTATTGGAATATGAGCTCCCTGATTGATGCATGTAGACAATCCCACCACGGCTTCCACCTTCTCCACAACTGTGACACTATCCCTGATCAGCAGTGATATAGTGACAGCAGTTTTGCCTTGAGTATTATTTCTGGAATTTGATTGATAAACTTGAGTAAGAAATAATTGACAAGAGATTAGCAGGGGATTAGTCGGGTGAATATGTGGGGTTACGGGGATAGGGCCTGTGTGGGACTGTGGTCGGTGCAGACTCGATGGGCCGAATAGCCTCCTTATGCACTGTAGGGTTTCTATGATTCTGTGAAAATGCTTGTCAGAATATTCTCACCAACTGGGATTTCAATAGAATGTTCATAGAATCCTGTCAGTGCACAAGGAGGCCATTCGGCTCATCGAATCTGCACCAACAACAATCCCACCGAGGCACAACCCCACACCCACTGCATTGATCCTGCTAATCCTATGACACCAAGCGGCAATTTTGCACGGCTAATCAACCTAACCTGCACCTCTTTGGAGTGTGGGAGGAAACCGGAGCACCCGGAGGAAACCCATGCAGACACGGGGAGAACGTGCAGAATCCACACAGACAGTTTCCTAAGCTGGGAATTGAACCCGGGTCTCTGGCGCAGTGAGGCAGCAGTGCTAAGCACTATGCTGTCCACGGTGTAACTGTATTATTGAGTATCTCAGCTTTATTTTCCCCTTTTTACTAAATCCTTACTTGTTTAAGTCCAAAATTGAAAATTAAATTATTTTGACACTTTTTGTATAAAAGAATGGAAAAGTCGGCACAGATTCCAGCCTTCATCCCAACAGGTCCGGCTGAAAACCGAGGTGACGCGATGTTAGTGTAGTACAGCGTCTTAGCCAAAGGTTGCTTAGAGTACTGAATAACGTTTTGCGCACCGTACCTCACATCGGCCTCCTCAGCCTTGGATGGAATGTTACACACATGCAGCAGAAAGACAATGGGGTTCACCCTGTCAACTCTGAGAATTTACAGTGGTACAGTGGTTAGCACTGCTGCCTCACAGTGCCACCGACCTGGGTTCGATTTCCGCCCTCGGGTCACTGCCAGTGTGGAGTTTGTATGTTCTCCCGTGTCTGCGTGGGTTTCCTCCGGGTGGTCCAGTTTCCTCTCACAGTCCAAAAGAAAGCAGGATTAGGCTATTGAGTTGCCCGAACAGTCATGATCTTGATGAATGGCAGAACAGGCTCGAAGGGCCGAATGGCCTCCTCCTGCTCCTATCTTCTATGTTTCTTTGTATGCATGAAGTATATTAAAAACAACATACAGACACATCGCTTGTCATGAAATATTTATTTATTTTGCCAGTGCAACTCCTTATTCCAACATTGAAACAGCAACACATCGAAATTCGACAGAAAACATCTCATTGTAACGTTTGAGAGCTCAACATCACTCAATTCATTCCACATCCTTCAAGGTCAAAGAGCAAAGAACAAATAACAGTACAGCACAGGAAACAGACCTTTCGGCCCTCCAAGCCTGTGCCACTCATTGGTCCAACTAGACCTAGTCTAGGTCAGCTCAATTCATACCCTGAAATTTCACTCTTTTGTCAACTCTCTCAAGGTTTGAAGCCAACTGGTCCATTCCAACTCAGTTGAACTGAAAACAATCCAACAGTTAGCTAAAGGAAACCTTCATGACCACCACTGCAAGGCACTTTTGGTAAAGGACCCCACTGAGGAGTTAACTTTAGCAGGCAAAGTAAAGCCCTGAATACCTCCTGTGCTGTCCGTTCAGCTCCAGGGATTGACGGATTGTGAATGTTCCAAAGTTGAAGAAACGCAAGGTAACTTCCGCAAACCTTTCGGAAATCTGAGGTTCAGAGGTCGAATTGATTCCAGATGTGTTTTTTGTAATTCAAATTCCACCACCTGCCGTGGTGGGATTTGAACCTGTGCCCCCAGAACATCAGCTGAGTTTCTGGATTAATACTTGAAAGATAATACCACTCGGCCATTGCCTGTTTTCTGCCAATTACGATATGAAAGGTTGTACCTTGAAACTTGTGTGTATTTTACCTATACTCAGTTTTCTGCGTGGAAAATGGACTGCACCGTCCGCGAATTCCTAATTATTGCAGGTAGCAAAAGGCTTGTTAAGAAGTTGAGGTTGGAATTTAACATTTAATTCCTTCACGCAGTTAGCTTTGTAATTAAAGAAAGGTAATGGCTGGAATCTTACCGTCCCGCCCGCCACGGGAATCGGAGCAGGTGAGGAGCGGACCAATGGAAAGGTCCCGTTGACCTCAGGCAGGGTTTTCCAGCTTCGGGACGAGTGAGGCCATAAGATCCCGCCCGATATTTGAGGGGAGATGGCATGGGTGGCTGGGATCGAACACCACCACATTCCTCAGCCATGAGAGCTTCACTTATGGAGAAGCATCGCTCCGCTATTGCGAAATCAAAGTGGTGACTGCCAGGGTTAGGGTGACTGACGGCAGGAGGGTGTGCTTAACTTGTAAAGGGGACGTACCCTTTGGGAGATGGTGGTGGCTCAGGAAGTTGAGCCCGGACATGAGGGACCGGTCCTCGGACTGGGTATGATTATACAATGACACTTAATGGACCATCACGGGGTCACTAGCAGGGGTCACAGTCTGTTGGGAGAAATGGTGGGCGTATGGCCAGGTGCTGTATTTGTGTTGGTGGGGGTTTGTCAAGGAATCTCCCGAAGGGGCATCGATTACGTTAATACGGTGGTGGCAGGATCCCGGGGATGGTTTCGATTGGGATCGCAGTGGTGAAGCATGTGTAGCCCCCCAATCAGGGATATCAGTGAATGCCACCGAATTGCTGGTTCAGGTGAAGAAGCCCCTACCCAGAGCCCAACCGATCGACCCTCACAACTGTCCGACCACCTCAAGGGTACCCGGAAATGGGTTGTTCTTAATCCCGACTAAGAAGCTATTGTACCAGGGGGTGCATTACGCAGTGGCCTCGGTGTTGAAGTGGAAACTTCTCCTGCTTCTTGATCGTGATAGAAAAACTAAACAAAATTCGTTCAGACAATATAACAAGCATTTATTCACGACAGACTGCATGCAGTATATGGCTGAGACTTGGGGTCAGAGAGCAGTTGGTACAATGCTGATACTTCCACAAGTCCGCGATTACACAGAGAAGCAGTTCAGTATTCGGACATAATCACTATCAGTTTTCGTGACCAGACCATATTCAGGAATTCGATTCATAATAGAATCGTGAGCAATATCATGAATCAGGTTTGACTTGCTGACCTACCAGAACTCTTTGTCTCATTAGGCCGCCCAATAGTAACAGGGAGGTGGAGGAGCAGATAGGGAAACAGATCCTGGAGAGATGCAGTAATAGCAGAGTTGTTGTGATGGGAGAATTTAATTTTCCAAACATAGATTGGAATATCCCTAGGGTAAGGGGATTGGATGGGGAGGAGTTCGTTAGGTGTGTTCAGGAGGGTTTCCTGACACAGCATGTGGACAAGCCTACAAGAGGAGAGGCTGTACTTGATCTGATACTGACCAATGAACGTGGACAGGTGTCAGATCTCTTAGTGGGAGAGCATCTTGGGGATAGCGATCATAACTCTATCTCCTTTATGCTCGCATTGGAAAAAGAGAGGATCAGGCAAGCTAGGAAAGCGTTTATATGGAGTAAGGGGAAATATGAAGACACAAGGCAGCAAATTAGATGAGTAAATTGGAAGAAGGTATTCTCGGGCAATGTACTGAAGAGAGGTGGCAGTTTTTCAAGGAATGTCTGTCCAGAGTTCTACAGGACAAAGTTCCGAGCAGACAGTGAGGAGTTGGTAGGTTAAAGGAACCGTGGTGCAGGAAAGCTGTGCGGGACCCAGTCGAGAAGAAAAGGAAAGCGCACAAAAGGTTCGGAGAGCTTGGCGAGGATAGGGATCTAGATGAGTATACGGCTTGTAGGAAGGGACTAAAGAAGGAAATTAGGAGAGCCAGAAGTGGTCACGAGAAGTCCTTGGCAGGTAGGATTAAGGAAAACCCTAAGGCGTTCTATAAATATGTGAAGAGGAAAAGGATGAGACGTGAAGGAACAGGGCCTATAAATGGTGAAGGCGTGAAAATCTGTACCGAACCTGTAGAAATGGCAGAGATGCTGAATGAGTATTTTGCCTCGGTTTTCACAGAGGCGAAGGACCTGGGTGAATGTACTGCGGGCTTGCGGTGGACTGAAAAGATTAAGAATGTGGACTTTAACAAAGAGGTTGTGCTGGAATCTTTGAATGGCATCAGGATAGATAGGTCGACGGGTGCGGATGGGATGTACCCCAGGTTAGTGCGGGAGACGAAGGAAGAGATTGCAGAGCCTCTGGCGATGATCGTTGCGTCGTCAATGGAGACGGGAAAGGTGCCGGAGGATTGGAGGATTGCGGATGTGGTTCCTATTTTCAAGAAGGGGAATGGGGATAGCCCAGGAAATTCCCGGCTGGTGAGCCTAACCTCAGTGGTTGATAAGCTGATGGAGAAAACCCTGAGGGGGACGATTTATGAGCATTTAGAGAGGTTTAGTATGCTCAAGAATACTCAGCATGGCTTTGTCAAAGGCAGATCGTGCCTTACGAGCGTGGTGGAGTTCTTCGAAAATGTGAGTGAACACATTGACGACGGGAAAGCGGTAGATGTGGTTTATGTGGATTTTAGCAAGGCGTTCGATAAGGTCCCCCATGCAAAGCTTCTAGAAAAAGTGAGAAGGCATGGGATCCAAGGTACTGCTGCCCTGTGGATCCAGCACTAGCTTGCCCAAAGGAGGCAGAGAGTGGGTATAGATGGGCCTTTTTCTAAATGGAGGTCAGTCACCAGTGGTGTGCCCCGGGGATCTGTTCTGGGACCCTTGCTGTTTGTCATGTTCATAAATGACCTGGATGAGGAAGTGGAGGGATGCGTTGGTAGGTTTGCCGACGACACGAAGGTTGATGGGGTTGTGGATATTCTGGAGGGATGTCAGAAGTTACAGAGGGACATACATAGGATGCAAGACTGGGCAGAGAAGTGGCAGATGGACTTCAACCCAGATAAATGCGTAGTGGTACATTTTGGGAGGTCAAATGGGATGAAGGAGTACAATATCAAGGGAAAGACTCTTCGAACTGTACAGGATCAGAAGGACCTTGGGGTCCGGGTCCAGAGGACTCTAAAATCGGCCCTGCAGGTGGAGGAGGTGGTTAAGAAGGCGTATGGTGTGCTGGCCTTTATCAATCGAGGGATTGGCTGCCGTCAGTGGTGGTGGAAGCAAACTTGATAGGGTATTTTAAGAGACTTCTGGATGAGTATATGGGACTTAATAGAATTGAGGGTTATAGGTAAGCCTATATATAAACCTAGGTAGGTAGGGACATGAGCGGCGCAACTTGTGGGCCGAAGGGCCTGTTTGTGCTGAATGTTTTCTATGTTCTATGTTCGATAAGCTGCCAGTCCTGCCCCTTCTGTAGCCAAGTTTCACTAATGGCTATAATGTCATAATTCCATGTGTCAATCCACGCCCTCAGCTCGTCTGCCTTCCCCACAATACTCCTGGCATTGAAATAGACACACCTCAGAAGATTATTACCACCACACACAACCCTTCTATTTGTGATTTTGCATGAACGATTAACATCATTTATTTTCGCCCCCGCTCCACTATCTGCTCTGGCACTCTGGTTCCCAACCCCCTGCAAATCTAGTTTAAACCCTCCCCCAATTACACTAGCAAACCTCCCTGCAACTATATAGGTCCCCCTGTAGTTCAGGTGCAACCTGTCCTACCTGCTCCAGAAGACGTCCCAGTGATCTAGAAATCTGAAACCCTGCCCCCTACACCAGTTCCTCAGCCACGTGTTCATCCACCTGAGCACCCTACTCTTACCCTCACTGGTACGTGGCACAGGTAGCAATCCTGAGATTACTACCCTCGGTGTCCTGCCTTTTAACTTCCCACCAAGCTCGCTATACTCACTTTTCAGGACCTCCTCACTCTTCCTTCCTACGTCATTGGTACCGATGTCTACCATGACATCTGGCAGATCACCCTCCCACTTCAGAATGTTGTGCACGTGATCAGAGACATCCCTGACCCTGGCACCCGGGAGGCAACAAACCATCCGGGAGTCTCTGTCACGACCACAGAACCTCCTGTCTGAACCTCTGACTATCGAGTCCCCTATCACTACCGCTCTCCTCTTCTTCCACCCTCCCTTCTGCGCTGCAGAACCAGACTCAGTGCCAGAGATCCGGCTGCTGCAGCTTGTCCCAGGTAAGACATCCCCCACAACAGTATCCAAATTGGTATACCTGCTGTGGAGGGGAATGGCCACAGGGGAACCTTGCTCTGCCTGCCCTTTCCCTTTCCCTCTCTTGGCCGTCACCCAATTACCCGTGCTCTGTGCATTTGGTGTAACTGCCTCCCTGAAGCTACTATCTATAAACTCTTCATTCTCGTGAATGATCCGGAGGTCATCCAGCTCCCGTTTCAGTTCCCTAACGCGGGTTGTTAGGAGCTGCAGCTGGATGCACCTCCTGCAGGTATCGTTGTCCGGGACACCGGAGGTCTCCCTGACTTCCCACATCCTGCAAGAGAAGCATTCCAACATCCTGCCTTGCATTCTTTCTACTCTGAAGAAACAAATACAACTTTCCGCAACCTACCCTCGCCTCTCCCTGTTCACGCTGAAGCTTGTTCGAGCCAAAGCCGTCCCACTCTGCTCCCTCTCACTCCGCCGCTCGCTGGATAGAGCGGCCTGATTTATAAACCTTCTGCGTGCTACTGGCTGACGTCAGGCGCCTACGCAGTCTCGCCTTCCACTCGCTGCCTCCCTTGCTCCGACTCAAAAAATTCACTGGGGCCTACTTCCGGTTTTACACTCCCGGCTGCCTTGGAGAAAAAAAAACTCCGAAACAAAGAGTAATTTAAAAATACCTCTTACCTACTAGCTCTCCTCACTTGAACCACCACTCCAGCTGCTCCTCTGGAACAATGGCCCTTCTCGCCCCTTGCCCTTTTCTCATTATGCAAACCTGTAACTTCGACACTCACAGTCTTCCACTCTCCCACATCCAGTTTCCCCATCGCTCGTCCCGTACCTCCCTGCCTCGACATTTCTCTTCCTCCCTCTCCCAGTCTCTCAAACACGCACTCACACTCGCCCTCACACACGCAGACACTCTCTCTCTCTCTCTCTCTCACACACACACACACACACACACACACTCTCACACATGCAATCACTCACACACAGTCTCACACACAGTCACACACACACTCTCCCACCCTCACGCACTCATGCACTGACACACTCACACACTCACACATATTCTCTCACACAAACACACACTGTAACACAGACACACGCACACACTCTCACACTATCTTACACACTCACACCAACTCTGTGCCATACACAAATATACACACGCACACACACACACACTCACTCACAATCACACTCTCATACGCACTCTCACACAAACTCTCATGCACACTCTCACACACATGTACACACTCACATTTTCAGCCGTGCTCTAACACAAACAGACACACAAAAAGCACACTCACAATCACACACACTCACACACACAGAAACAAACTCACACTCACGCAAACTAACACAAACACTCTCACACGCACACAATTGCACACATCACACATACAGTCAAACACACACATTCGCTCACACAGTCACACACATACACTCACGCTCTCAAGCAAACTCACACACACACACACACACAGACATGCTCACTCACACACACACACACACTCAGAAACACACATATTCTGGGATTCACATGCACTTTACTGTACGCAACAGATACCTTCGCGCACACACACTAACACATATCCCGCTGCTACATTTGCTCCTCCCTCACATTCGTCTTTCACAAACTCGCAACTCAACTCACTCCCTCTCTTTCCCCCTCACCTCAGCTTCTCTCGGGTCCTTTCACATCATGGCTCCTGCTTTCCCCACCTCTCAGCGCATCTCCCTATCTGACCGCTCCTGTGTCTCTCTTACCCCATCAAAGTCTCTACCTCAATGAATTTCGAGATCAGCGTCTCTCAATCTCTCAGCCCATACACCTTCCCCTCTCTCTCATTCAAATTGCGTATCTCACTTACTCACCTCATCTGTGTTCCTTGGCCTGTTACCCTCTCTGTTAACATCACATCCTCAGCCCATTTTGATTCCATTTGATTTAATTTGATTTTTCCTGCCACATCTATTAGTATGCAGTGAAATGTATTGTTTCCTGCGTGCTATACATACAAAGCATGCCGTACATAAGAAAAAAAGGAGGGGTGAAGAATGTTGCATAGATCAGGTGTAAAAAAAATACACTTCGTGTGAGGCAGTTCCATTCAAAAGTCTGATGGCAGCAGAGAAGAAGCTGTTCTTGAGTCGATTGGTACATTACCGACGGAACAAGGTGGAAAAGATTATGTCCAGTTTCCATGTGGTCCTTAATAATGCTGGCTGTTTTTCAGAGGCAGCAGGAAGTGTCGACAGAGTCAATGGATGGAAGGCTGGTTTGCCTGATGGATTGGATTACATCCAAGCACGTTTCTGGTTTCTTGGAGCCTTGAGCAGAGCAGGAGCCATACCAAGCTGTGAAACAACCAGAAATAATTATTTCTATGGAACATCTGTAAAGGTTGGTGAGCGCCGTGGCTGACATGCCAAATTTCTCAGAAAGCAGAGGCATTGGTGGGCTTTCTTAACTATAGTGTCGGCATGGGGGACTAGGTCAGGTTGTTGGTGAACTAGACGTCTGAAACCTAGAAGCTGTAAGCCACTTCTACTTCGTCACCATTAATGTAGACAGGGACAGATTCTCCACTACGCTTACAAACAAAGAACAAAGAACAATACAGCACAGGAACAGGCCCTTCGGCCCTCGAAGCCCGCGCCGCTCCCCAGTCCAGGATTGAATCCTGAATCCAGGATCCCCGCCCAATTTTCCAGCCTATCTACATACCAATATCCTATCCACCGAGCTGTCCCTCACAGCTACGATGCTTTGTTCATCACCACCTATTAACTCACCCCCACCCCCCCCATTCCAGACCATGTGATCTCCAGGGAGAGGCAAAAACCCAGAGTGAAAACCCCAGGGCCAATATGGGGAAAAAAATCTGGGAAATTCCTCTCCGACCCCCTGAGGTGATCGAAACGAGTCCAGGAGATCACACTGGCCCTGATCGGAAAATGCTTCCCAACCCTAGTCATTTCCATTTCCACGAACACCATATGAATTCCCTGCCCCCGAGACAGGTTCCCAACTATCCGTAGTCTCGCTCTGTACTGGCACCAGCAAGATGATCATAGAATGAAGCCTTGAAACGAGAAACAAGGAACAATTAGCCCGCGCCGCTCCCTGGTCCAAACTAGACCACTCTTTTGTATCCCTCCATTCCCACTCCGTTCATATAGCTGTCTAGATAAGTCTTAAACGTTCCCAGTGTGTCCGCCTCCACCACCTTGCCCGGCAACACATTCCAGGCCCCCACGACCCTCTGTGTAAAATATGTCCTTCTGATATCTGTGTTAAACCTCCCCCCCCTTCACCTTGAACCTATGACCCCTCGTGAACGTCACCACCGACCCGGGGAAAAGCTTCCCACCATTCACCCTATCTATGCCTTTCATAATTTTATACACCTCTATTAAGTCTCCCCTCATCCTCCGTCTTTCCAAGGAGAAGGCTTCTTGAACTCGATGACTATCTCCTTCGTTTTGTTGACATTGAGTGAGAGATTATTGTTTTCGCACCAGTTCACCAGATTCTCTATCTCATTCCTGTACTCTGTCTCGTCATTGTTTGAGATCCGACCCACTACGGTGATGTCGTCAGCAAACTTCAAAATCGAATTGGAGAGGAATTTGGCCACACAGACATAGATATATAAGGAGTGGCGTAGTGTGCTGATGATACATCCTTGTGGGTCACCGGTGTTGAGGATGATCATGGAGGAGGTGTTGTTGCCTATCCTCACTGATGGTCTGTGCAGGATCCAGTCGTAGAGGGAGGTGTCAAGGCCCAGGCCACGGAATTTGCAGATGCATTTCGTAGGAATAATGGTGTTCAAGTAATTATTAGGGGACATAGGTTTAAGGTGTGTGGAAAAAGTTTAGAGGAGATGTGTGAGGCAACTTTCTTACACAGAGGGTGGTGAATGTCAGGAAGGGGCTGCCCAGGCAGGTGCTGGGAGCAGGTATGATAGTGGTATTTAAGGGGCAACTAGACAAATACATGAATGGCATGAGAATGGAAGGATGTGGACTCCGTAAGTGCATTCAGTTTTAGTTTCGGCAGGCATCATGGTGGTGCAGGCTTGGAGGGCCGAATGGCCTGTTCCTGTGCTGTAATTTTCGTTGTTCTTTGTTCTTAGGCTGAGATCTAGTCAATAATTAGGAGTCTGGCACAGTTGTCTTTGCAGACAGGGCATTCCGCGTCCTGGTGTTCCAGGATTGAGTTCAGGGCCAGGGAGATGGCGCCTGTTGTGGACCGATTGGGATGGCAGGCGAAATGTAGTGGATCCAGGCAATCTGGGAGCCTAGAAGTGACTTCTGCCATGAATAACCTTTCGAAGTGCTTCATAATGATTTTGAATGGATTTGATTTGATTTATTATTGTCACATGAATTAACATAGAGTGAAAAGTATCATTTCTTGCGCGCTTGATAGACAAAGCATACTAGACACAGAGTCATAGAGGTTTACAGCATGGAAACAGGCCCTTCTGCCCAACTTGTCCATGCCGCCTTTTTTTTTTCAAATCTCTAAGCTAATGCCAATTGCCCGCATTTGGCCCATATCCCTCTTTCCCCATCTTACCCATGTAACTGTCGAAATGCTTTATAAAAGACAAAATTGGACCTCCTTCTTCTACTAACTCTGGCAACATGTTCCAGACACTCACCACCCTCTGTGTGAAAAATTGCCCCTCTGGACACTTCTGTATCTCTCGTCTCTCACCTTAAACTTATACCTTCTAGTTCTAGTTTCCCCCACGTTTGGGAAAATACATTGACTATCTCGTTGATCTATGCCCCTCATTATTTGATAGACCTCTATCAGATCGCCCCTCAGTCTTCGATGTTCCACAGAAAAATGTCCCAATCTATCCAGCCTCTCCTGAGAACTCAAACCATCAAGTCCCGATAGCATCCTAGTAAATCGTTTCTGCACTCTTTCTCGTTTCATAATATTCTTTCTATAATAGGGTGACCAGAACTGTACACAGTATTCCAAGTGCGGCCTTACCAATGTCTTGTACAACTTCAAAACGTTGTCTCAACTCCTGTATTCAATGTTCTGACCGATGAAACCAAGTATGCTGAATGCCTTCTTCACCAATCTGTCCGCCTGTGGCTCCACTTTCACGGAGCTATAAACCTATACCCCTAGATCTCTTTGTTCTGTAACTCTCCCCAAAGCTCTACCATTATTTTATCCTCGGATGGTGATGGGTAGCATGAGGGGACATAGCTTTAAATTGAGGGGTGATAGATACAGGACAGATGTCAGAGGTAGGTTATTTACTCAGGGAATAGTAAGGGCGCGGAATGCCCTGCCTGCAACAGTAGTGGACTCGTCAATATTAAGGGCATTTAAAGGGTAATTGGAATAACATATGGATGATATTGGAATAGTGTAGGTTAGATGGGCTTTCGATTGGTTTCACAGGTCGGCGCAACATTGAGGGCCGAAGGGCCTGTACTGCGCTGTAATATTCTATGTTCTATGTTCTATGTTCTATTAACTGAGTAAGTAAGTCCTGCCCTGGTTCCATCTACCAAAATGCATCACCTTGCATTTATCTAAATTAAACTCCATCTGTCATTCTTCAACCCACTGGCCCAATTAATCACGATCCTGTTGCAATCGGAGATAACATTCTTAACTGTCCACTATGCCACCAATCTTGGTATCATCTGCAAACTTACTAACCATGCCTCCTATATCGCCATCCAAATCATTAATATAAATGACAAATAACAGTGGACCCAGCACCGACCTCTGAGACAACCGCTGGTCACAGGCCTGCAGTTTGAAAAACAACCCTCTACAGTCCGGGTGGCAATCAGTGACTAGTGGCATGCCGCAGGGTTCGGTGCTGGGGCCTCAACTATTTACCACATACATATACGATCTGGAGGAGGGGACCGAGTGTAGGGTAACTAAGTTTGCGGATGACACAAAGATGAGTGGGAAAGCAAATTGTGTGGAGGACACAGAGAGTCTTCAGAGAGATTTGGATAGGCTAAGTGAGTGGACAAGGATCTGGCAGATGGAGTATAACGTTCGTAAGTGTGAGGTTATCCACTTTGGAAGGAATAATAGTAAAATGGACAATTATTTAAACGGTGAAAAATTAGAACATGCTACTGTGGAGAGGGACCTGGGGGTCCATAGGGGATGCATGAATCACAAAACCTCAGTTTGCAGGTGCAGCAGGCCACCAAGAAGGCAACTGGAATGTTGGCCTTTATCGCGAGAGGGATGGAGTATAAAAGCAGGGAGGTCTTGCTTCAACTGTACAGGGTACTGGTGAGTCCGCACTTAGAATACTGTGTACAATTTTGGTCCCCGTATTTAAGAACTTATATATTAGCTTTGAAGGGGGTACAGAGAAGGTTCACCAGATTGATTCCGGAGATGTGGGGGTTAGCTTATGAGGAGAGATTGAGTAGACTGCGCCTCTACTCATTGGAGTTTAGAAGGTTGAAGGGAGATCTTATGGAGACATATAAGATAATGCAGGAGCTGGACAGGGTAGAAGCAGCAAGGTTATTTCCCCTTACAATAGAAACAAGAACGAGGGGGCATATCCTCAAAATACGGGCGAGTCCATTTAGAACAGAGTTGAGGAGGAACTTCTTCTCCCAGAGGGTAGTGAATCTTTCGAATTCTCTGCCCAATGAAGCAGCAGAGGCTACCTCGTTAAAGGTATTTAAGTCACAGATAGAAATATTTTTAACCAATAAGGGAATTAAGGGTTATGGGGAGCGGGCGGGTAAGTGGAACTGAACCCACTATCAGATCAGCCATCATCTTATTGAATAGCGCAGCAGGCTTGAGGGGCCAGATGGCCTACTCCTGCTCCTATTTCTTATTTCCTTATGTTACCTTCTGGCTTCTGGCAAGAAGCCAAATTTGAACCCATTTAGATACGTCACCCTGGATCCCGTGAGAGTTAATCTTATGCAACAACCTACCATGCGGTACCTTGTCAAAGGCCTTGCTAAAATCCATGCAGACAACATCAACTGCACTGCCCTCATCTACCTTCTTGATCACCCTTCAAAAAACTCTATCAAATTTGTGAGAAATTATTTTCCACTCACAAAGCCATGCTGACTGTCCCTAATCAGTGCTTGCGTCTCTAAATGCCTGTAGATCCTGTCTCTGAAAATACCTTCCAACACCCTACTCACCACAGATGTGAGGCTCACTGGCCTGTAGTTCCAAGCTTTCCTCTGCAGCCCTTCTTAAACAAAGGCACTATATTTGCCACTCTCCAATCTTCAGGCAATTTCCTGGGGCTATCGATGATTCAAATATCTCGGCTCGGAGACCTGCAATTTCCTCCCTAGCCTCCCACAATGTCCTGAGATACACTTCATCAGGTCCCCGGGATTTATCTACCTTGATGCTCTTCAAGACTTCCAGCACCTCTTTCTCTGTAATATGTACACTCCTCAAGACGTCATATTTATTTCCGCAAGTTCCCTAACGTCCATGCTTTTCTCAACAGTAAATATGGATGAGAAATATTCATTTAGGATTTCACCAATCCCTTCTGCATCCGCACATAGATGACTTTGTTGAACCTTAAGAAGCCCTACTCTCTCCCTTCTAACTCTTTTGCCCTTTACGTATTTGTAGAATCTCTTTGGATTCTGCTTTGCCTTATCTGCCAAAACAATCTAGTGTCCCCTTTGTGCCCTCCTGATTTCTCTCTTTACTCTACTCCTACACCCCCCTATCCGCTTCAAGAGAAGAGTTCACAGAGAAGGAAATGAAAGGCTGCGGAATGTTACAGTGATAGCTCGGGTGCACAGAAAGAGCAACTTGATGCCAAGGAGATCCATTCAAAAGTCTGATGGCAGCACGGAAGAAGATGTTCTTGAGTCGGTTGGTACCTGACCTCAGACCTTTGTATCTTTTTCCTGATGGAAGAAGCTGGAAGAGAGAATGTCCGGGGTGCGTGGTGGCCTTAATTATGCTGGCTGCTTTGCCGAGGCAGCAAGAAGTGTGGGCAGCGTCAATGGATGAGAGGTTGGTTTGCGTGACTGATTGGGCTACATTCACGACGTTTTGTAATTCCTTGCGGTCTTGGGCACAGCAGGAGCCATGCCAAGCTGTGATACAACCAGAAAGAATGCTTTCTTGTGCATCTGCAAAGGTTGGTGAGAGTCGATGCTGACATTCCAAATTTCCTTCGTCTTCTGAGAAAGTAGACATGTTGGAGGGCTTTGTTAACTATAGTGTCAGCAAAGGGAGACCAGTACAGGTTGTTAGTGACCTGTACTTGAAGCTTGAAGCTCTCGAAACTTACTACTTTGATGGATGTCAGAGCCACCGGACGATCGTCATTAAGTCACGCTGCTTGTTTTATCTTTGCTGCTGTGATAATGGCCGTCTTCTTGAAGCAGATAGGGAACGCAGCTTGTTGTAAAGAGAGTTTGAAGATGACTGTGAATACCCCCGCCAGCTGATCGGCACAGGTATGAGTGCTTGTCCGGGTACCCCATCCGGACCCATCGCTTTCCATGGGTTAACATTCGAGTAGGCTGTTCTGACATCTGCAATGATCACCTCAGACACAGCTTCATCCGAGGCTTCCGGGGTGGATGGCATGCTGCCGCTGACCTCATGCTTAACACGGGCATAGAACGCATTGAGCTTATTAGAGAGGGGTCCGTCGGGACCGGCGATTTTACATGCCTTCATCTCATAGAATCATAGAAACCCTACAGTGCAGAAAGAAGCCATTTGGTCTCATCTTGTAGCCTGTTATGTCTTGTAGACTTTGGCATAGTCGGTGGGGCCTGTGTGGCAAGATGGGACAATAGCTTGGTCTGGTACTGGCTTTTTGACATCTTATATGGATCTGTGTAGATCATATCTGGCTTTGTTGTATCGTGATGTGGAGTTGCCAACGTTGGACTGGGGTAAACACAGTAAAAAGTTTAACAGCACCAGGTTAAAATCCAACAGGTTTATTTGGCAGCAAAAGCCACACAAGCTTTCGGAGCTCCAAGCCCCTTCTTCAGGTGAGTGGGAATTCTGTTCACAAACAGGGCATATAAAGACACATCTCAACTTTCATGTAAATTGAGTGTGTGTCTTTATATGCCCTGTTTGTGAACAGAATTCCCACTCACCTGAAGAAAGGGCTTGGAGCTCCGAAGGCTTTTGTGGCTTTTGCTACCAAATAAACCTGTTGGACTTTAACCTGGTGTTGTTAAACTACTTACTTTGTTGTATCGGTCAGAGTTGAACGCCTCAGACCTAGACCTCAGCAAGCAGTGGATATCCCTATTAATCCATGGTTTTTCTTTTGGGAAACACACGCAATATCTTCTTGGGCACACAGTCTTCTGCACACTTCCTAATGAAGTCAGTCACTGTAGTGGCGTTCTTGTTCAGGCTGTTCGCAGTGTTTTTAAACACTGACCAGTCCACGGACGCTAAACAGTCCCATAGGAGATCTTTCGATTCCTCAGAACAACATTGCATGACTTTGTTTCATGGATCATCCCGCTTTAGCCTTTGCGTGTAAGCCTGTAGCAGGAGCACAGTCTTGTGGTCTGACTTGTCTAACTCTCTCTTATCCCAGTTGCGTCTTTCCTGACGCACACTCTCAAAGAACAAAGGGCAAAGAAATGGAGAGCACAGGCATAGGCCCTTCAATCGAGGAGGGCACGGTAGCACAGTGGTTAGCACTGCTACTTCACAGCTCCAGCGACCTGGGTTCGATTCCCGGCTTGGGTCACTGTCTGTGTGGAGGTTGCACATTCTCCTCGTGTCTGCGTGGGTTTCCTCTGGGTGATTCGGTTTCCTCCCACAGTCCAAACATTTGCGGGTTAGGTTGATTGGCCATGATAAAATTGTCCTCGGTGTCCTGCGATGCATATGTTGGAAGGATTAGTGGGTAAATATGTTGGGATATGGGGGTAGGGCCTGGGTGGGATTGTGGTCGGTGCCGACTCCTTGGACCGAATGGCCTCTTTCTGTGCTGTCAGGATTCTATGATTCGATGACCCTCCAAACCTTTGCTGATCATGATGCCCTATTTTAAAATCAAACCTGTTGCACTTACTCGGTCTGTATCCCTCTTACCTCCTATTAATGTATCAATCTAGGTGCCTGTTAAAAGTTGCTCATGTGCCTGATTCCACCACCTCATCTGGCAGCGATTTCCAGGCACCGACACTCTCTGTGAAAAACATGTCCCGGACATCTCCTTTAATACTTCCTCCTGCATTTGGAACCACTGCCGCCTTGTAATTGACACTTCCACCCTGGGGAGAGAAGCCTCTGACTATCCACCCTGTCTGTGCCTCTCACAATTTTGTAAACCTCTATCAGATCTCCCCTCAGCGTCCGTCTTTCCAGTGGAAACAATCCTGGTTTCTTCAACCTCTCCTCATAGCCAGCGGCGGTGACTTCTCTTTAAGTTAAGTTACTGTCATGAACGCCATTCCACTCACAATAACTGCTTCCCCCATCATCGCGCCCTCACTCCCGCCCCATCTATCCTTCTGTCTTCCTATTTTTCACTTTCACTCGCTCAGAGTCTTCCTCTCTCACTCTTATCCATTCATTTTCCCAGCCTCGCACCCTTTCTAGATTCAGACCATCCCACAAGCCGTCCCTCTCTCTCGTGCTCATCTCTCTCCTTCCACATCTGGGCACGTTTCTGAACACTGTATCAGATGTGGGTCCAGTGTCATTTGGAGCCTGTGCATTGCTCGTCACAGTTAAATCTGTTATTTTACTGCTCTAAGAGGTGATGTGTCTGTATCTGCTGCAGGGCCTGAATTTTCTGAGATGTCCCATTGTTTCTGAATATTTTCTCAGTTTGAGAAGCTGCATTAGATTTCGGGATAAAAAACAAATTTCTTTGCAGACTAAATAGTTCCAAATTATTGATCAACAGAATTTTGCAATTGATGCTGAACTCTAACCCACTTAAATCACATCACAGAATGTCCACAGTTAAAGATCACACAGAGAGACACGGTAACAATTGAAACTCAATTGCTGAAATGTCACAGTCCAGTGACAGATATCACTGAAACTATCTGAGATCTAGAGGTGGGACTGATGGTGTTTGAGTGGACAGCATCTTTCCACTTGTTATTATTTGATAAATGTGATCAACAGAATCCAGTGTTTGGAAAGAAGTCAATACTAAAAGTAAATATTTTCCATCACTGAACTCAATGTCGTAATCTGTTTGTTCATAAATTAAACCAGGTTTCTGCCACAATGTCCCTCAGGTGACTTTACAGTATATAAATTATAGGCTTTGGGAATATATAACATCAGATGTTAAAGTCAGAGAGACAGCCAGTAGCTCGAAGGGACACATCACTTCAAACTGAAAATGACGATTCCAATTCGGATAGCTGAGAAAATATTCCACCCAATCATCGCCATTATTGGTGTTCCAGGTGAGTGACTCTAACCATTGAGGTTGTGTAAATCTGTGTGTGAACGGCTCTCTGATTCTAAACTCTGAGTGAAAATGCTCCATGCTGATCTCGTGGTCACTGTTATACAGACACCAGGTCAAAGATGTAATTCACTTAAATCAAATGGCTTGAAATATCTCTGTGGTTTTAATCATTTTCATCAACTGACAATGAGCCTCTGTATGTTATTCACGGGCTCACTACTCAATGAAGTTAATGTATTGAGTAGTGAACTACTCAATCTTATCTATTGTAAGATTGGGCCTCAGTGAAGGTAATCTCTCTGAAATAATGTTTTTGGGAGTCAGAATATAATCGAAATTTGAATGTGGGTCACTAACCAGAGTGGAATACCTGAACAAGTATTGCAGGGTATATTTGTCAGTGTAAAATTGTACTGATTGTGGTTCTTTCACCTGAGTGGAATATCTGATCGAAGTCTGTATGTCCATGTAGAATTGTATAGTGTTTTGGAAAAGAATTGCAATGAAATAAGTTGTTTCAATGTTAAATATATCCTATTTTAATTTGGTGAGTGAGATGTCCATTCTGTGGAGCTGCCTCAGTCTTTTATCTTTGGAATATGTTGAAAACAGGAAGAGTTTGGCTTTTTTTGGTGGTCAGTGGATGATGTGAAATTTCTCCTCATCTCGGCTTTGTGTTGAAAAGAAAGAGGTTTCAGCTCGTTCCTGATATTTAAACAAACCAATTATAAACCGTGCAGTATTCAGTGATTCTCAAAGATTTTGTGAATTGTTCACATTTCCATTAATCTATAAATGAACTCCAATGTTCTTTTTCTGGATTGTTGTGGTTCTCTCTAAACTGTGTCGCTTCTTAAAGCGATTTGTGAATCTGATCACCTGAAGCCCGAAACTCCTCGAAAGCATTCAGATACTTGATTTCTACAGAGTGATTGGGAAACATATTGTTCCGATCAGAATGCTGAACCTGACACTGAGCTGTGGTGAAATTAATTTCCAATTCTAACACCCAAATCGCAAGTTTATAATTTATTATTCATGTGTTATTGTGTTTCGGTGGATTCTTCCACTCTCAGTCTCATTCTCATTCCCAGTTTGGATTGGTTTGTAAATTTTTAAATGATAATTTTGCATCCTGATTCCATATTGTTTATGTAAATGGTGAAGGAAAGTGATCCCAGCGCTGATCCGTGTGGAAAAACCATTTCCACCCTTCCAGCAATCAGAGAAAATCCAGTTAATACCCTGTGTTTCGTCTTTGCAGCCAGCTTCCAGTCATTCTGCTGCTGTTCCTCAAACTCCACTTGCACTGAGATTACTCATGAGTCTGTTAAGTGTTAACTTACTGAAGGCGTCTAAAAACACAATGTGTCGGACATCAACATTCCTGATAATTGCTAAAATTACTCAATGAAATCTGTCAAGAATGATCTTAATTTTGGAATATGTGCTGAATGCTTTTTATCACAGCTGAAGATTGTTCATTTATTTATTTTTATGTTGAGGTTGTGACTGGAAAACTGCTCTTTGCAGTGTTTTAAAATTTAATTTCTGTTTAAACTCAAGAAAAAGTGATTGTTAGTAACGTGGTGAAAATGGCATTTGTGACACTTGCCTTGATGAATCGAGGCGTAGATTACAAAAGCAGGAAAGTCATGTTGGAATTGTATCGCAGTTTGGTGAGGCCACCGCTGGAGTACTGCTTGCAGTTCTGGTCGCCACATTATAGGAAGGATGTGATTGCACTGGAAGGGGTGCAGAGGAGATTCACCAAGATGCTGCCTTTGATGGAGGACCGACGTTATGAAAAGAGGTTGTGTTACATTAACAATATTAACGTTTTAGCAGAGAAAACAGAGGAGCCAAGGTGTCCAAGATTATGAGGGACATGGACAGAGTGGATAAGGAGCAACTGTTCCCCTTATGTGAAGGGTCAGCCATCAGGAGACATAGGTTCATGGTGAGGGCAAGGAGGTTTAGGGGGGATGTGAGAAAGTATTTTTTTGGATGGTGAGGGTCTGGAATGCGCTGCCTGGGAGGGTGGTGGAGGCGAGTTGCCACACGTCCTATAAAACGGCTATAGACCAAGTGCTGGCAGATGGGGTTAGGCCGGATTTCAGCTCTTCCTAATGTGTCGCTGTGGACTCGATGGGCCGAAGTGCCTCTTCTGCACTGTATGATTCTTTTATTCTATACTTCTCATTCTTGGTTCTCATCATTCCCTCTCACTCTTTCCTTCCCTCAATTTCTTCCAATCAGGAAGAAACTTTGAGATGGAGAAAGAGAGAGATCCACATGGAGAATCTTCTAAACCTGAATTAAAATGCCAGCCCTGCTCCATCCTGCCCACCCCCGTCCCCTCTCAGTCTGTAGAAGCCGCTCAACTCCCTCTTTCAGTTTGGGAAGCGGTTGCTGATTCCTTCAGGACACTTTTTAAACCCTCCCAGGATATTTCTCCATAAGTCAGACTCCCTGATAGCGTTTGAGTGGAGCTGCAGCTAGTGACCACACAGTAGAGACCCTCACATCCTGTGTCTCTTTCTCAAATGCTCTCCCTCCATCCCCACCTCTGTTTTGACCTTCCACTCCCCTCGGGCCTCCCTCTGTCTCTGTTCCATCCCCTTCTTCTCTTTTCTCATCCTGCCACTATCGCTCTCACTCATTGTAAAGATGGATATTTTTATCTAGGTCCAGGTCTTTGCAACAACACCCACCACCTCGTACTCCATCCCTCCTTCTATCTTCTTACCTCTGTCCATATCTCGGCTTCTTTCCCTCTCTTTCATGTGCACTGTGTTGAAAGGAGCGATGCAACATTTCTGCCCCACATTACCAATAACCACAAATCATATTGGTGTGAGGGGAGGGGAAGAACAACATTATCTGGGGGTCACCAGTTAGGGGTCAATGCCCAGTGTCCTGTCTCTGGAGAATAGCCTCAGTCAGAGCCACGGTGATTCCTTATTTACAGAAATAAATCAATAAATCGATTAATTCATTAATTAATACCTATTGGGAGGCTCATTTTAAGAAGTCTGCCAAAGGAATGGATCCAACTTGTTCCCAGTTTGAAGAGGGGAGTTTATCTCTTTCTGTCATTGAGGGGACATGTATCCAAACTCAGAATTCACATGGCGCTCAGTGGCTGGGTGGAGGGTTACACCAAGCGCGAGGCTGGAGGAATGAAATGTTCCCCCCCCCCCCTCCACTTTGTCCTCTCTGGATATGGTCACATTGCTGCCCATGGGATCATGCTGTGCTTAAAAGTCCCACAAAGTAAGCTGGAAAGGGAGAAGGAAAGGTTTTGGAGGGAGGTGAACAGAAATGGGAAGAAAGCGAGAAAGAGAGAGCAATACTGGAGTGAGATAGAGAAGTGTGGGGAGAAACAGGAGGAGAGAGATAACAATTGGAGAGAGCTGGGGCAAAGCTAGAATGAGAGTAAAGAATGGAAACACACTGGATAAGACACAAACCCAGATAGAGGGGAATAAAGCTGGTCCGAGAGAAGAAGAGTTTAGCAAGACACAGATAGGGAAGCAAAGGAGAAGGCATAAAGAGAGGGAGAGCAGACAGGAAAAAAAGAACAAAAGAACAAAGAACAGTACAGCACAGGAAACAGGCCCTTCGGCCCTCAAAACCTGTGCCGCTCATTGGTCCAAATAGACCATTCGTTTGTATCCCTCCATTCCCAGACTGCTCATGTGACTATCCAGGTAAGTCTTAAACGCTGCCAGAAGAAACAGACAGAGGATGTAATCTGGAAATTAGAAGCAGAAAGGCTGCGGGGGAGAGTCAGAATGGGGAGGAAATTTGGAGCGGGGAAGTTAAATAGAAAAATCCTGAATTGACTTCCAGCTCCACCAGCTGTCCAACCCAGAGAGGTGTTCAATCCGGGGTGGGCTCTGATAATTGGGTGCAGGAAGGGATTGCAGATTCTATTGCCAATCTCTGGTCTATCTCTGTCTGATTGGGAAACCATACCAGTCTGAAATAATCCTGTAAAACAGATCAGATGAGAAATCCAATCTCTCTGAAAGATTTGAGTGATCAGAATTTGCAGATTTGCTCCATCAAAGTGAGAGATGTGTAATTCACAGCTTCCTGTCCCCCAGTCCCTGCTAAACCAGCGGTGTTACATTGGCTACTTTCCAAACTGCAATGTTAATCTCTAACACAACTCCTCCAACAACACCGCCACCCTGGGAACCCCATTGGATTGATGCTGAAATCCTCTCCTTACTGTGGCTTCACACATGGAGAATGTTTACTCAATAATTTCCCGGCTCTTGTCCCTTTTTCTCTGACAGTTAATTTACTGGCAATTGTGATCCTGAGTCGGGGAAAGTGTGGCCTCTCCACCTGCACCACTCGCTACCTGGTGGCCATGGCAGCGGCGGATCTACTGTACATCATCGTTAACCCCATTCTTGGCTACATAAATAGTTATTATTTCCCCGTGAATTTCCTGTCCCTCACCTCTGCGTGTCGTGTTACGGCTGTCTTGGTGTTTGCAGCCAGAGACTGTTCAGTCTGGTTCACCGTCACTTTCTCCTTTGATCGATTTGTGGCCATTCGCTGCCAGGAACTGAAAACTAAATATTGCACCGGGAAAACTGCGGCTGTGGTTCTGGCAACAACCGGCATCCTGCTGTCTGTGAAAAACATCCCCCTGTACTTTACAAAGTTACCTCGGTTGGTAATCAACAATGTCCAGTGGCTCTGTCTGACAAAGCCAAGCTATTTCACTGATCCCGGCTGGGTTGGATTTACCTGGTTTGATCGGGTTTTAACCCCATTGCTCCCATTCGGTTTAATCCTGTTGATTAACGCTCTGACAGTCAGACACATTTTGATGACCAGTCGAGTCCGGAAGGGACTGAGGGCTCAGAGTCAAGAAGAGAATCGCAGAGACCCCGAGATGGAGAGCAGAAGGAAGTCAATGATTTTTCTCTTCAGCATTTCCGGAGCTTTCATTCTCCTCTGGGCGGTGACTGTTATATATTTTATCTATTCAAATGTGAAAGGATTAATTTCCATCACTCTTCCTGAATATACATTTCAACAAGTCGGATTTATGCTGCAGGATTTAAATTGCTGCACAAACACATTTATTTACGTGGTGACTCAAACCAAGTTCAGGGACCAGATCAGAATCGTGATGAAATATCCGCTCACATCAATTATTAAATTGATGAAGAAAGAAAACTGACTGACAGCCAATCGGAGACCGGAATCATTAACAAACCGCCTCAGCCAATCAGAGACTGGATTGCAACTGACCGCCTCAGCTAATCAGAGTCTGCGTTGCTACCTGTCAGCCTCAGCCAATCAAAGCCTGGATTGCGAATTGACCACCTCAGCCAGTCAGAGACTGGATTGCTAACTGACCGCCTCGGTCAATCAGAGACCGCATTGCTACCTAACCGCCTCAGCCAATCAGTGACTGGATTGCTAACTGACCACCTCAGCCAATCAGAGGCCAGACCAGCGATTGCATGAATCAGCCAAGCAGAATTGCCACTCGCGTCCTGACAGCTAAGTCCCCCAATGACTGGTCTCCGCACTTTGACAGCGGATGAGCCAATCAGAGGCTTTCTGACTGACAGCCGTGTCAGCCAATCAGAAGACCGGTAGCTAATGGCCCGCTCCCAGACCAAAACCGGGACCTCCATTCACAAACTGACAGGTGCTTCAACCAATCAGGAAGCTGGTGTGAGTTTGTGTGTATCAGTGTGTGTGTCTGCCAGTGTCTCGCTGTGTGTGTGTGTGTGTATCTCAGTGTCCTTCAGAATCTGTGTGTGTGTCTGTCAGTGTCTATGTGTGTGTGTGTGTCTGTGTACCTCAGTGTCTTTCAGAATCTGTGTGTGTGTGTCTGTCAGTGTCTCTGTGTGTGTGCCTGTCAGTGTCTATGTGTGTGTGCCTGTAAGTGTCTATGTGTGTGTGTCTGTGTGTGTGTCTGTCAGTGTGTGTGTGTGTGTGTGTGTGTGTGTCTTTCAGGATCTATGTGTGTGTGTCTGTCAGTGTTTGTGTGTGTGCCTGTCAGTGTCTATGTGTTTGTGCCTGGAAGTGTCTATGTGTGTGTGTCTGTCAGAGTCTGTATGTGTGTGTGTGTGCCTGTCATCGCCTTTGTGTGTGTACCTGTCAGTGTCTATGTGTGTTTCTGTGTATCAGTGTATGTGTGTGTCTGTCAGTGTCTGTGTGTGTGTGTCTGACAGTGCCTATGTGTGTGTGTCTGTCAGTGTGTGTGTGTCTGTCAGTGGCTGTGTGTGTGTGTCTGTCAGAGTCTGTGTGTATGTGCCGTCATTGTCTATGTGTATGTGCCTGTCAGTGTCTATTTGTGTGTATCTGTCAGAATCTATGTGTGTGTGTGTCTGTCGGTCTCGATGTGTGAGTGTCTGTCACTTACTAAGTGTTTGTGTCTGTCAGAGTCTGTGCCTGTGTGTCTCTCAGTGTCTTGCGTGTGTCTCTGTCAGAGTCTGTGCGTGTGTCAATCAGTGTCTATGTGTGTGTGTCTGTCAGTGTCTGTGTGTGTGTGTGTGTGTGTGTGTGTCAGTGTCTGTGCGTTTGTGTATGTCAGTGCCTATGTATGTGTGTCTGTCAGTGTCTGTGTGTATGTGTCTGTCAGTGTCAATGTGGGTGTGTCTGTCAGTGTCTGCGTGTGTGTCTGTCAAAGTCTGTGTGTGTGTCTGTCAGCGCTTGTGTGTGCATGTCTGTCAGTGTTTATGTGTGTGTGTCTGGAATGCGCTGCCTGGGAGGGTGGTGGAGGCGAGTTCCCTCAGGTCCTTTCAAAGGCATCTGGATGAGCACTTGGCACCTCATCACATTCAGGGCTATAGACCAATTGCTGACAGATGGGGTTAGGTGGGATTTCAGCTCTTTCTAATGTGTTAGTGTGAATTCGATGGACCGAAGTGCCTCTTCTGCTCTGTATGATTCTATTATTCTATAACCTCTTATTCTTGGTTCTCATTGTTCCCTCTCACTCTTTCCTTCCCCCCATTCCTTCCAATCAGGAAGAAACTTTGAGATGGATAAGAGAGAGATCCACAGAGAGAATCTTCTAAACCGGAATTAAAATGCCAGCCCTGCTCCACCCTGCCCACCCCCTGTCCCCTCTCAGTCTCTAGAAGCCGCTTAACAACTTCTTTCAGTTTGGGAAGCGGCTGCTGATTCCTTCAGGACACGTTTTAAAACGTCCCAGGATGTTTCTCCATAAGTCAGACTATCTGATAGCGTTTGAGTGGAGCTGCAGCTGGTGACCACACAGTGGCGAACCTCACATCCTGTCTCTCTTTCTCAAATGCTCTCCCTCCATCCCCACCTCTGCTTTGACCTTCCACTCCCCTCGGGTCACCCTCTGTCTCTGTTCCACCCCCTTCTTCTCTTTTCTCATCCTGCCACGATTGCTCTCACTCATTGTAAAGATGGATATTCTTATCTTGGGTCAGGTCTTTGCAACCACACCCACCAACTCTGACTCCATCCCTCCTTCTAACTTCCTATTTCTGTCCATATCTCTGCTTCTTTCCCTCTCTTTCATGTGTACTGTGTTGAAAGGAGCGATGCAATATTTCTGAGCCACACTGCCAATAACCACAAATCATATTGCTGTGAGGGGGTGGGAAGAACCACCTTATCTGGGGGTCTCCAGTTAGGAGTCAGCTTCCTGTCTCTGGAGAATAGCCTCAGTCAGATCCACTGAGATCCCTTATTTACAGAAATCAATCAATAGATCGATTAATTAATTAATTAACAACTAGTGGGAGGCTCATTTTAAACCGTCTACCAAAGTAATGGACACAGCTTGTTCCCAGTTTAAAGGGGGGGGGGGGAGTTTATCTCTTTCAGTCACTGAGGGGATATGTATCCAAACTCAGAAT
Source organism: Mustelus asterias (assembly GCF_964213995.1). Classification (NCBI taxonomy): domain Eukaryota; kingdom Metazoa; phylum Chordata; class Chondrichthyes; order Carcharhiniformes; family Triakidae; genus Mustelus; species Mustelus asterias. The sequence continues at coordinate 473,064 of NW_027590161.1, forward strand.
TCACATGGCGCTCAGTGGCTGGGTAAAGTATTACACCAGGCGTGAGGCTGGGGGAATGAAATGTACGCCCCCCCCCCCACTTTCTCCTCTCTGGATATGATCACAGTGCTGCCCATGGGATCATGCTCTGCTTAAGTAGCCCCACAAAGAAAGCTGGAAAGGGGGGAGGGAGAGATTCTGGAGGGATGTGAACAGAAATGGGGTGAAATCAAGACGGAGAGAGCACTACTGGGGTTAGATCGAGTGATATGGGGAGAAACAGGAGAAGAGAGAGAACAATTGGACAGCGATCGGGAGATATGGGGTAATAATGAGCTATCATGTGAATGAAGAATGGACACACACTGGATAAGAGAGAAATCCAGATACGAGGGAATAAAGCTGGTCAGAGAGAAGAGTTTCGGAAGAGATAGAGAAGCAAAGGAACAAAGAACAAAGAACAAAGAACAGTACAGCACAGGAAACAGGCCCTTCGGCCCTCCAAGCCTGTGCCGCTCCTTGGTCCAACTAGATCAATCGTTTGTATCCCTCCATTCCCAGGCTGCTCATGTGACTATCCAGGTAAGTCTTAAACGATGTCAGCGTGCCTGCCTCCACCACCCTACTTGGCAGCGCATTCCAGGCCCCCACCACCCTCTGTGTAAAAAACGTCCCTCTGATATCTGAGTTATACTTCGCCCCTCTCACCTTGAGCCCGTGACCCCTCGTGATCTTCACCTCCGACCTGGGAAAAAGCTTCCCACTGTTCACCCTATCTATCCCCTTCATAATCTTGTACACCTCTGTTAGATCTCCCCTCATTCTCCGTCTTTCCAAGGAGAACAACCCCAGTCTACCCAATCTCTCCTCATAGCTAAGACCCTCCATAACAGGCAACATCCTGGTAAACCTTCTCTGAACTCTCTCTAACGCCTCCACGTCCTTCTGGTAGTGTGGCGACCAGAACTGGACGCAGTACTCCCAATGTGGCCTAACCAGCGTTCTATACAGCTGCATCATCAGACTCCAGCTTTTATACTCTATACCCCGTCCTATAAAGGCAAGCATACCATATGCATTCTTCACCACCTTCTCCACCTGTGTTGCCATCTTCAAGGATTTGTGGACTTGCACACCTAGGTCCCTCTGTGTTTCTATACTCCTGATGACTCTGCCATTTATTTTATAACTCCTCCCTACATTATTTCTTCCAAAATGCATCACTTCGCATTTATCCGGATTAAACTCCATCTGCCACCTCTCCGCCCAATTTTCCAGCCTATCTATATCCTGCTGTATTGCCCGACAATGCTCTTTGCTATCCGCAATTCCAGCCATCTTCGTGTCATCCGCAAACTTGCTGATTACACCAGTTACACCTTCTTCCAAATCATTTATATATATCACAAATAGCAGAGGTCCCAGTACAGAGCCCTACGGAACACCACTGGTCACAGACCTCCAGCCGGAAAAAGACCCTTCGACCACTACCCTCTGTCTCCTATGGCCAAGCCAGTTCTCCACCCATCTAGGAGAAGGGATAGAGAGAGGGAGGGCAGAAAGGAACAAAAAAAGAGACAGAGGATAGAAACTGGAAATTAGAAGAGGAAAGGCTGCGGGGGGGAGTCAGATTCGGGAAGAAATTTGGAACGGGGAAGTTACATAGAAAAACCCTGAATTGACTTCCAACTCCATCAGCTGTCCAGTCCATAGACGTGTTAAATCCGGGGTGGGCTCTGATAATTGGGTGCAGGAAGGGATTGCAGATTCTATCTCTGTCCACTTTGGGTCCAATTGGGAAACCCGTCCAGCCTGAATTAATCCTGTAAAACAGTTGAGATGAGAAATTCAATCCCTCTGAAATATTTGAATAGTCAGAATTTGCGGATTTGTTCCATCAAAGTGAGAGATGTGTAATTCAGAGCTGTCTGTCCCCGAGTCCCTACTTAACCAGGAGGGTTACAATGGCTACTTTCCAATCTGCAATGTTAATCTCTAACACCAGTCCTCCAACATCACTGCCACCCCGGGAACCCTTGTCCATTGGATTAATGCTGAAATCCTCTCCTGACTGTCAGATCAGACTTGGAAAATGTTTATTCACTAATTTCCCGGCTCTTATCCCTTTTTCTCTGACAGTTAATTTAATGGGAATTGTGATTCTGAGTCGGGAAAAGTGTGGCCTCTCCACCTGCACCACTCGCTACCTGGTGGCCATGGCAGTAGCGGATCTACTGTACATCATCATTAACCCCATTCTCAACTACATAAATGGTTATTATTTCCCGCTAAATTTCCTGCACCACACCTCTATGTGTCGTGTTCGCATTCCCCTGCTGTCTGCATTCAGAGACTGTTCTGTCTGGTTCACCGTCACTTTCTCCTTTGATCGATTTGTGGCCATTGGCTGCCAGAAACTGAAAACTAAATATTGCACCGGGAAAACTGCGGCTGTGGTTCTGGCAACAACCGGCGTCCTACTCTTTGCGAAAAACATCCCCGCGTACTTTACAATTGAACCTAGAAAGACAGTCAACAATGTCCAGTGGTTCTGTCAGACAAAGACAAGCTATTGGACTGATCCTGGATGGGTTGTATTTTCCTGGTTTAAGCAGGTTTTAAACCCATTGCTCCCATTCGGTTTAATCCTGTTGATTAACACTCTGACAGTCAGACACATTTTGGTGACCAGTCGAGTCCGGAAGGGACTGAGGGCTCAGAGTCAGGGAGAGAATCGCAGAGACCCCGAGATGGAAAGCAGAAGAAAGTCAATGATTTTACTCTTCAGCATATCCGGAGCTTTCATTCTCCTCTGGGCGGTGTCTGTTATATTTTTTATCTACTCAAAAGTGAAAGGAATGATTTCCGTCACTCTTGCTGAATTTACATTTCAACAAGTCGGATTAATGCTGCGGGATGTAAATTGCTGCACAAACACATTTATTTACGTGATGACTCAATCCAAATTCAGGGAGCAGATCAGAATCGGTGTGAAATATCCGCTTACATCAATTATTCAAATAATGAAGACACAAAACTGACTGACAGCCAATCACAGAGTGGGATCACTAAATCACCGCCTCAGCCAATCATAGACAGGGTTGCTAACTGACCACCTCGGCCAAACAGAGACTGGATTGCTAACTGACCGCCTCAGCCAATCAAAGACTGAGTTGCTAACTGGCCACCTCGGCGAATCAGGGACTGAATTGCGAACTGACCACTTCGGCTAATCGGGGAATGGATTACTAAATGACCGCCTCAGCCAATCAGAGACTGGATTGCTAACTGATCACCTCAGCCATTCAGAGACTGGATTGCCAACTGACCACCTCAAAGAATCAGAGACTGGATTGCCAACTGACCACCTCTGCCAATCAGAGACTTGATTGCAAACTCACCGCATCAGCCAAAGAGAGACTGGATTGCTAACTGACCCTCCCCCTTCAGCCAATAAGGGACTGGATTGCTAAATGACCACCTCAGCCAATCAGAGACTGGATTGCTAACTGACCACCTCAGCCAATCAGTGTCTGGATTGCTAAGTGACCACCTCAGCCAATCAGATACTGTTTTGCTAACTGACCACCTCAGCCAATCAGAGACTGGACTGCAAACTGAACACCTCGGCCAATCAGGGTCTGGATTGCTAACTGACCCTCCCCCTCAGCGATTCAGAGACTGGATTGCTAACTGACCACCTCGGCCAATCTGAGACTGGACAGCTAACTGACCGGCACGGTCATTCAGAGACCGGTATCACTAACTGACAGCCTCAGCCAATCAGTAACTGGATTGCTAACGGGCCACCTCAGCCAATCAGAGACTGGATTGCTAACTGGCCGCCACAGCCAATCAGTGACTTGATTGCTAACTGACCACCGCAGCCAATCACGGACTGGATTGCTAACTGACAAATCTCAGCCAATCAGAGACTGGATTTCTAACTGACCGCCTAAGCCAATCAGAGACTGGATTTCTAACTGACCCTCCACCCTCAGCCAATCACATACTGGATTGCCAACTGACCACCTCAGCCAATCAGAGACTGGATTGCTTACAGACCACCTCAGGCAATCAGTGACTGGATTGCTAAATGGACGCCTCAGCCAATCAGAGACTGGATTGCTAACTGACCACCTCGGCCAATCAGAGACCGGATTCACTAAGTGACAGCTTCAGCAAATCAGAGACAGGATTTCTAACTGACCACATCAGCCAATCAGAGACTGGATTGCTAACTGACCGCCTCAGCAAATCAGAGACCGGGATCACTAACTGACCACCTCGGCCAATCAGGGATTGGATTGCTAACTGACCCTGCCCCTTCAGCCAATAAGGGACTGGATTGCGAACTGACCACCTCAGCCAATCAGAGACTGGATTGCTAACTGACCGCCTCAGCCAATCAGAGAACGGATTGCTAACTGACCACCACGGCCAATCAGATACCGGGATCACGAACTGACAACTTCAGGCAATCAGTGACTGGATGGCGAACTGACCGCCTCAGCCAAACAGAGGCTGGATTGCTAACTGACCCTCCCCCCTCAGCCAATCAGGGATTGGATTGCCAACAGACCACCTCGGCCATTCAGAGACCGGTATCATTAACTGACAGCTTCAGCCAATCAGAGACTGAATTGCTAACTGATCTCCTCAAGCAATCACGGACTGGATTGCTAACTGACAAATCTCAGCCAATCAGAGACTGGATTTCTAACTGGCCACCTCAGCCAATCAGAGAACAGATTGCTAACTCGCCGCCTCAGCCAATCAGAGAACGGATTGCTAACTGAGCACCACAGCCAATCGCGGACTGGATCGCGAACTGACCTCCTCCGCCAATCAGAGACCGGGATCACGAACTGACAGCCTCAGCCAATCAGAGACTGGATTGCTCACGGACCCTCCCCCATCAGCCAATCAGAGACTGGATTGCTAACTGACAGCCTCTGCCAATCAGAGACCGGGATCACTAACTGACAGCCTCAACCAATCGCAGACTGGATTGCGAAATGACCGCCTCAGCCAATCAGAGACTGGATTGCTAACTGACCACCTCAGCCAATCAGAAGCCAGACCGACGATTGCATGAATCAGCGAATCAGAATTGCCGCTCGCTTCCTGACAGCCAAGCCCACCAATGACTGGTCTCCGCACTTTGACAGCGGATGAACCAATCAGAGGCTGTGCTTTCTGACCGACAGCCCTGTCAGCCAATCAGAACACTGGCAGCTAACGGCCCGCCCCCAGAACAAAGCCGGGAGCTCCATTCGCTGAGCGGCAGACGCTTCAACCAATCAGGAAGCTGGTATGACTTTATTTGTATCAGTGTGTGCCTGTATGTCTGTGTCTGTCAGAGTCTGTGTGTGTGTGTGTGTCTGTCAGTGTCTATGTGTGCGTCTGTCAGTGTCTGTGTGTGTGTCTGTTAGTGTCTATACGTGTGTGTCCGTCAGTGTCTGTGTGTGTGTGTCTGTCAGTGTCTGTGTGTGTGTGTCTGTCAGTGTTTGTGTGTGTGTCTGTCAGTGTCTATGTGTGCGTGTGTCTGTCAGTGTCTGTGTGTGTCTGTCAGAGTCTGTGTGTGTGTCTGTCAGTGTCTGTGTGTGTGTCTGTCAGTGTCTGTGTGTGTGTGTGTCAGTGTCCATGTGTGCGCGTCTGTCAGTGTCTGTTTGTGTGTCTGTTAGTGTCTGTGTGTCTGTGTCTGTCAGTGTCTGTGAGAGTGTCTGTCAGTGTCTATGTGTGTGTGTCTGTCAGAGTCTGTGTGTGTGTGTGTCTGTCAGTTGTGTGTGCGTCTGTCAGAGTGTCTGTGTGTGTCTGTCAGAGTCTGTGTTTGTGTCTGTCAGGGTATGTTTATATGTGTCAGTCAGTGTCTGTGTGTGTGTCTGTCAGGGTATGTTTATATGTGTCAGTCAGTGTATGTGTGTGTGTCTGTTAGTGTCTATTTGTGCGTGTATGTCGGTGTCTGCGTGTGTGTGCCTGTCAGAGTCTGTGTGTGTGTGTATGTCATTGTCTGTGTGTGTGTCTGTCAGAGCCTGTGTGTGTGTCTGTCAGTGTGTATGTGTGTGTGTGTCTGTCAGAGTCTGCAGGCCATTTTACCAAAACGTCGCGCCGGTTTTCGGGGGCAAAATCGCAGTAAAGTTGGGCTTCGGGCCTTCAACACGATCTGCACCCGAATCCGAGCAGATCGCGCCTTTACAGACACCCGATTCGCGCTCGGGTCCGTCCGCGCCCGAATCGGGTGGCCCGACTATTTCAATGAATTTGCATGGATTTAAGTCGACTTAATGAACCGCGAGCCTAAGTCTCCCGCCAAAACCCACTTTACCGTCTTCAGGCCCGATCCTCGTCCGCTCGGTAACCAACCTGCAAGATAAAAATCTGAAGTCGCCGCTGCAGCCTCCGAAGAGCGGGGTCAGAGACTGCAACGGCTCTCTGACCCAGGTCATCCTCTGGTCGGAGCGGGAGGGGCTTGGGAGGAGGAGAGGGAGTGTGACGTCTGATCCCCTGGGGGGGGGGGAGTGGGAGGGGAGGGGGTGTGACGTCTCATACCCTGGAGAGCGGGGAGGGCAGGAGGTGTGACCACTCATACCCTGGTCGGGGGGGGGAGGGGGTGTTCGGCTGCCAGTCTGCGGCCGATACCTCCTGCCAGAGTGGACGTGCGGCCATGTCATCCCACAAAACCTTCAGGATGAAGCAATTCCTCGCTAAGAAGATGAAGCAGAACCGGCCGATTCCACAGTGGGTCCGCATGAGAACCGGCAACAAGATCAGGTCAAGTCCAATAGGAGACACTGGAGAAGGACCAAGCTGGGCCTGTAAAGGGATAGACCATCACTGATACACTACCAGCCACAGCCATCTCTCCCGCTCTCTTGCCCTTGCAGGGAAGAGTAATCTGTGGCTGGTTGTGTACCAGTGATGGGGCAACCCTTTACAGGCCCAGCTTGGTCCTTCTCCACTGTCTCCTCTATGACTTGTACTGATCTTGGTGCTGGTTTTCATGCGGACCCACTGTGGAATCGGCTGGTTCTGCTTCATCTTCTTTGCAAGGAATCGCTTCATCCTGAAGGTTTTGTGGGATGGCATGGCCGCACGTCCACTCCGGAAGGAGGCATCAGCCGCAGACTGGCAGCCGACCCCGCCCCCCCCCCCCCCCCCCCCACCAGAGGATAATACGTCACATCCCCTCTCCGCCCCCCAGGCGATCATCCGTCAAAACCCCTCCCCTCCCACGCCCCCCGCCCCCCCTCGACCAGAGGATGACGGTCAGAGAGCTCCTCTCTCCACCTTCTGCTTTTTTTTCGTGCCCGGGCACTCTGTCAGATTTTTTTTCGAAGTGTGCATGCGCAGTTCAGAGCTCCGATCTGTCCACAAGCGCGAAGCCCCGGCCACAGCGCGGATCAGGCCAGAGCCGACAAAAAGCCTATGGGTGCACTGGAAAGAGGATTCCAGGCATTTGACGCCTTGAATCGGCACTTAGACCCAAAATGGTAAAACTCCCCCCTGTGTGAGTATCTGTCAGTGTCTGTCTGTGTGTGTCTGTCAGTTGCTGTGTGTGTGTGTCTGTCAGAATCAGTGTGTGTATCTGTCAGTGTCTATGTGTGTGTGTCTGTCAGAGTCTGTGTGTGTGTGTCTGTCAGAGTCTGTGTGCGTGTCTGTCAGTGTCTGTTTGTGTGTCTGTCAGTGTCTGTGTGTGTGTGTCTGTCAGTTACTGTGTGTGCGTGTCTATCAGGGTCTGTGTGTGTGTGTCTGTCAGTGTCAGTGTGTGTGTCTGTCAGAGTCTGTGTGTGTGTGTCTGTCAGTGTCTGTGTGTGTGTCTGTCAGTGCCAGTGTATCTCTGCCAGCATCTATGTGCGCGTGTATCTTTCAGTGTCTATGTGTGTGTCTGTGTCTGTCAATGTCTGTGTGCGTGTGCGACACTATGTGTCTGTGGGCCATTGTTTGTATCTGTGTTTGTATCCGTGTGTGTCTGTGTGTATCAGTGTGTGTGTGTGTCAATCTGTGTGTATCCGTGTGTATGTTTCAGTGTGCATCTGTGTGTGACTATCAGTGTGTATCAGCGTGTGTGTCTATCAGTGTGTATCAGTGTGTGTCTATCAGTGTGTATCTGGGTGTGTGTCTATCAGTGTGTATCAGTGTGTGTGTCTATCAGTGTGTATCAGTGTGTGTGTCAATCAGTGTGTATCTGTGTGTGTCTATCAGTGTGTATCTGTGTGTGTCTATCAGTGTGTATCTGGGTGTGTGTCTATCAGTGTGTATCAGTGTGTGTGTCTATCAGTGTGTATCAGTGTGTGTGTCAATCAGTGTGTATCTGTGTGTGTCTATCAGTGTGTATCAGTGTGAGTGTGTCTATCAGTGTGTATCAGTGTGAGTGTGACTATCAGTGTGTATCAGTGTGTGTGTCTATCAGTGTGTATCTGTGTGTATGTCTATCAGTGTGTATCGGTGTGTGTCTATCAGTGTGTATCAGTGTGTGTCTATCAGTTTGTATCTCTGTGTGTGTCTATCAGTGTGTATCTGTGTGTGTCTATCAGTGTGTGTGTGTCTATCAGTGTGTATCAGTGTGAGTGCCTATCAGTGCCTATCAGTGTGTGTGTCTATCAGTGTGTCTCAGTGTGTGTGTCTATCAGTGTGTATCAGTTTTTGTGTGTCTGTCAGTGTCTATCAGTGCGTATATCAGTGTGCATCTATGTGTGTCTATCGGTGTGTTTCAGTTTTTGTGTGTCTATCAATGTTTATCTATGTGTGTCTATCAGTGTGTATCAGTGTTTGTGTGTCTATCAGTGTCTAGCAGTGTGTATACCAGTGCGTACTTATATATGTGTGCATCAGTGTGTATCTGTGTGCATATCAGTGTGCACCTGTCTGTGTGTGTGTATCTTTGTGTATAATCTGTATGTGTATATGTGTGTGTGCGTGTGTGTGTGTGTGTGCATTGTCCCAAATCTGGAGATTTCCCTCCAGTCCTCTGAGGGGTTACACTTCCTCTTGAAGCTGAGCTGAACCCTTTTTTAAAAAATGGCAGCAGCTGTAAGGAGAGAAAAGAGCTGACGTTTCAATTCCAGATGACCCTTTGTCACAGCTTTGAGCTGTGAGTTTTAACCAAGGGTCATCTGGACTCTTTTCCCTCCTACAGATGCTACCAGACCTGCTGAGATTTTCCTGCGTTTTTTCTATTGGTTTCAATTCCAGCATCTGCAGTGATTTGGTTTTATCCTTTTAAAAACGTAATCCAGTAACACACAGAGAGATCACGGACACTGATACACACAGAATGAGAGAGACAGAGAGAGAGAGAGGCAGATAGAGCGAGAGAGACAGAGAGAGAGAGAGAGAGGCAGACAAAGAGAGGCAGACAGAGGCCGAGAGAGAGAGGCTGAGAGAGAGAGGCCGAAAGCGAGCGGCCGAGGGTGAGAGAGAGAGCAAGAGAGAGAGCGAGAGAGAGAGAGAGAGAGAGACAGCGAGAAAGAGAGGTGGAGAGAGAGCATGTGAGAGAGAAGCGAGAGAGAGAGAGAGAGCGAGAGAGAGAGAGAGCAAGGGAGATGACGAGCGAGAGAGGAGCGAGAGAGAGCGAGAGAGGAGCGAGAGAGAGAGGGAGAACGAGAGAGAGAGAGAGATCGAGACAGAGAAAGAGCAAGAGTGAGAGCGAGTGAGAGTAAGAGCGAGTGTGAGAGTGAGAGAGAGAGAGATAGTGTGTGACAGCGAGAGAGAGAGGCAGAAACAGTGAGAAACACCCCCACTCCCCCGTCGGAATTAGGGTGACAAAGGTCTGAAGTTCTAAAACTGAATTATAAAGACCTTTGTGCATTCGATGTAATAATTATGTTCATTGATCTGTCTCGCACTCCTGTCATTTTGGATATAAAGAAAACTGACAGACCGTTTCATATGACATAATTAATTTTCTCTTTGTCAGCCACCAAAGGGTTATCCTATTTGTGACGAATTTCAAAGCTTGGCAATTTTAACCACAGATCTTCAAACTCCACTCCGCACCTCGTTTTGGGCAATAAAGAGACAACAGCACACGTGAGTGTGGCCTGTGGAACAGGCCTACGTTCATCATCCTCCTCTGGAGAAAAGCTCTGGTCCAAGGGTTCCGAGTCACATTTCAATCTTCAACATTCAAATTCCAGGGGAGAGGAAACAGAGAAACATAATTAATTAAAGACAAGAATACATTTAAATTAAAACCCCAGATCACCGACACGAGGTGGAATCACACAGAGCCGGCTCATCGCCTCTGGGGGGAATCACACAGAGCCAGCTCATCGTCGATGGGGGGAATCACACTGAACCAGCTCATCGTCAATGGGGGGAATCACACAGAACCAGCTCATCACCAATGGGGGAAATCACTCAGACCCAGCTCATTGCCAATGAGGGAATCACACAGATCCAGCTCATTGCCAATGGGGGGAATCACACATATCCGGCTCATTGTGATTGGGGGGTGTCACACAGAACCACCTCATTGCCAATGTTGGAATCACACAGACGCAGCTCATCATCACTGGGGGGAATCACACAAAACCAGCCCATCGCCAATGGTGGAAATCACTCAGACCCCGCTCATTGCCAATGGGGGAATCACACAGACCCAGCTCATAGCCAATGGGGGGAATCGCACAGTCCCAGCTCATCGCCAATGGGGGAATCACACAGACCCAGCTCATCACCAATGGGGGGAAATCGCACAGGCCCAGCTCATTGCCGATGGGGAAAATCACACAAACCCAGCTCATCAACAATGGGGGAATCGCACAGACCCAGTTCATCACCAATGGGGGGGAATCACACGGACCCGGCTCATTGGCAAGTGAGGAATCACACAGACCTGGTTCATCGCCATTGGGGGGAATCACACAGACGCGGCTCATCGGCAATGGGCTGGCCAGACATCGAACTGGCCGGCAAACTGCAGGCTGACAGAACGGGGCCACTGCACATGCGCAGAGTTCTGGAACTGTCAGACTCTTGCACGAATAGGCTCCGTCCCCCGAGCTCTTAATGAGATTCATGATTGTGGCCTTTGCTTTGCATAGACTGTGAGAGATTCGAGTCTGAACCCCCACTGAAAAAACAGCGTGATTTCCAGCCAATTCAGCACTTAGAATTTTGTTGGGAGAATCGCCTCCTGGGACTTTTATCAGCGAGATAGTCAACATATTTTCCCAAAGGCAGGGGAGTCTAAAACTAGAGGCAGAGGTTTAAGGTGAGAGGGGAGAGATACAAAAGGGTCCAGAGGGGCATTTTCTTCACACATAGGATGATGAGCGTCTGGAACAAGCTGGCAGAAGCAATAGCAGAGCTGGGACCAATTTTGTCTTTTAGAAAGCATTTCGACAGTTCCATGGGTAAGATGGGTACAGAGGGATATGGGCCAAATGCAGACAATTGGGACTTGGCTTAGTGGTTAGAAATAAGGATGTCTCATTACTGAGCATTACAGATACCACTGTGTACAAATAGTGCTATTTATATGTAATTTATCAAAGAACATTTAAACTTCATTCCATGTCCTTACAGCACCTACTCCAGGCCCGTACCAGAGAGGTAATGTTTATAATTTGACATTTTATCATTTTGAAACATGTAAATGGAAAGGAGCAGAATTTTAAACAGAAGACCAGTCTTTGTGAATTGATTTGATTGATTATTGTCAAATGTATTCGTATACAGTAAAAGGTATTGTTTCTTGCACGCTTTACAGACAAAGCATCCCGTTCATTGAAAAGGAAAGGAGAGGATGCAGAACGTCGTGTTACAGTCATACCTAGAGTGTAGACAATTTAATATGAGGTAGGTCCATTCACAAATCTGATGGCAGCAGGGAAGAAACTGTTCTTGAGTCGGTTGGTGCGTGTCCTCAGACCCTTGTATCTTTTTCCCGATGGAAAAATTTGGAAGAGAGAATGTCCGGCGTACATTAATTATGCCGGCTGCTTTTCCGAGGCAGCGGGAAGTGTAGATGGAGCCAATGGATGGGAGGCTGGTTTGTGTGATGGACTGGGCTTCGATCACGACCCTTCCTTCAGGGGAGTTAGCGGGGGAAACACGTGGGGTTGCAGGGATAAGGCCTGGGTGGGTTTGCCGTTGGTGTAGGTTCGATGGACTGTACGGCCACCTTCTGCACTGTAGGGATCCTATGAGTCGATGACTGTATGATTTTGAATGAGTGGATCAACACTGGGTTACAATTACAAATCATGAATGCATTCTTGCTGAATGAAATGCCCAGATTGATGGTAATAATGATGTGAGTGCCCTGACCAAATCAATTATTGAGACAAATGATGACTTCTAAGTGATTCTTTTCAAATAATATTAAAGCAAATCTGTGTCATTCACAGCAGAAGGCTCACAATTGAATTATGGCAAAAAAGTATTGTTTTGTCACAATCATCCAAGTACGCAGAACAACTTGTTGATTCTTTTAGATCGAGGCTTCAGATCCAGTGCCGTGCAGTTAGAAAATAATCTTTGTAAATCTTTGTCTTCCGACCCCGATTCACTGCTTGTGAATGAATCAGTGAAACATCCAGGAAAGATGAAATTACACATCAGTTTAAAGTTTATTTGTTAGTGTCGCAATTAGTGTGTGCGGCACGGTGATACAGTGGTTAGCACTGCTGCCTCACAGCTCCAGGGACCTGGGTTCGATTCCAGCCTCGGCTGACTGTCTCGGTGGAGTCTGCACGTCCTCACTGCGTCTGTGTGGGTTTTCTCCGGGTGCCCTGATTGTCTCCCACACAACAACGATTTGCAGGTTAGATGGATTGGCCATGCTAAATTTCCCCTTCGTGTCCATGGATGTGAAGGTTAGAAGAAGTGGCCATGCTGAATGAACCCTCAGTGTCAGGGGTCCAACAGGACAAATAAAGGTGGTTTCGGAGATGGAGCCTGGATGGGATTGTTGTTGGTACAGGCTCAATGGGCTGAATGGCCTCCTCCTGCACTGCAGTGATACTATGATTATCTGATTAATTCAGCATTCAAATTCAAACTCCAGTATTTGGTATGGCTCCTGCTCTGTCACAGACCGCAAGAAACTACAAAGGGTCGTGAATGAAGCCCAGTCCATCACACAAACCAGCCTTCAATCCATTGACTTTCTCTAAACTTCCCGCTTCCTTGACAAAGCAGCCAGCAAAATCAAGGACCCCACGCACCCCGGACATTTTCCCTTCCACCTTCTTCCGTCGGGAAAAAGATATAAAAGTCTGAGGTCACGGACCAACCGAATCAAGAATAGAGTCATTCAGGACATTTAAAGTGAAGTCAAGTTTATGTATTAGTGCAACAAGGAGGCTGACGTTAACACTACAATTAAGTTACTGCGGAAATCCCATAGTCGCTACACTCCGGCGACTGTTCGGGTACAGTGAGGAAGAATGTATCATGGCCAATGCACACTAACCAGCACGTCGTTCGGACTGCGGGAGGAATCTGAAGCGCTGGACTTGGCTGAAGTTGCTGAAATCGGATCATAGATCAATATTCAAAAAAATATAAGAGGAAGTTACATTAAAAAGGGAATATATTCAGGGGTCTGCGAAAGAGCAGGGTAAGAAGTTTAATGATAGTTATTACAAAGAACTAGCATCAATATACTGGGTCGCATTGTGTGCCATGTCGAATGTCGTTCACACTCAAAGGATGTCACTTAAACAGAAATAAAAGACTTCAGGTTTCCCGAGTCCTGGCATTTTCCTCTTTCCAAGTGTTAGAACAAAATGATAAGTAATCTGAAATCAAACAACTGTGAACAGAAAAGTTGCATGTGTTGTAATGGACGCGCCAGTTTATAGATCACAAATTTAAAGATTCATTGTAAAATGCAATTAATGTTATTTAATTCCACCTGGACAGATAACATTAACACAAGTGTGTTTGCTCACAGGTTATGCGTATGGATATGGTAATAGTTTTGAATTATATTCCCTTCATTGCATATTCTCGTTTTACCAAACGGAATGAAGACAAAAATATTATTAATGTAAAAATACAAATCCCTTTACTGTACCTTTGTTGATTTAAAGTTTAAAGTTAATTGATTAGTGTCACAAGTAGGCTTACATCAACACTACAATGAAGTTATTGTGAAAATCCCCTTATCGTCAGACTCCAGCTCATGTTCGCGTACACTGAGGGAGAATTTAGCATGGCCAAAGCATCTAACCAGCACATCTTTCAGACTTTGATTTGATTGGTTTTTGTTACATGTATTAGTATACAGTGAAAATTATTGTTTCTTGCGCACGATATACCAAAGCATATCGTTCAGAGAGAAGGAAAGGAAAGGGTGCAGAATGTAATGTTCCAGTCATAGTTAGGGTGGAAAGACAAATCAACGTAATATGAGGTAGTTCCCGTCAAAAGTCTGATGGCAGCAGGGAAGAAGCTGCTCTTGAGTTGGTTAGTACGTGTCCTCAGACTTCTGTATCTTTTTCCCGATGGAAGAAGTTGGAAGAGAGTATGTCCGGGGTGTGTTGGGCCCTTGATTATGCTGGCTGCTTTGCCAAAGAAGTGGGAAGTTGAGACAGAGCCAATTGATGGATGGCTGGCTTGTATGATTGACTGAGCTTCGTTCGCGATCCTTTGTAGTTTCTTGCGGTCTTGGGCAGAGCAGCATCCATACCAAGCTGTGATCCAACCAGAAAGAACGCTTTCAACGATGCATCTGTAAAAGTTGGCGAGAGCCGTAGGAGACATGGCAAATTTCCTTAGCCTCCTGAGAAAGTGAAGGAGTTGGGGCTTTCTTAACTAAAGCGTCGGCATGGAGGGATGAGGGTGGGTTGTTGGTGATCTGGACACCTCGGAACCTGAAGCTTTTGACCATTTCCACTTCATTCCCATTGATGTAGACAGGGGCATGTCCTCCACTACGCTTCCTGAAGTCGATGACTATCTCCTTCATTTGACTGACATTGAGGAAAAGATTATTTTCATCGGACCAGTTCACCAGGCTCTCTGTCTCATTCCTGTCTCTCTCTCGTCATCAGCAAACCTGAAAATCAACTTGGAGGGGAATTTGGCCACAAAGTCAAAAGTTATAAGGAGTATAACAAGGGGCTGAGGTCACAGCCTTGACGGGCACCGATGTTGAGGATGTTTGTGGAGGAGGTGTTGTTGCCTATCCTCATTGATTGCGGTCTGAGGGTTAGGAAGTCGAGGATCCAGTTGCAGAGGGAGGAGCCGAGCCCCAGGTCGTGGAGTTTGGAGATGAGATACTATTAACGTATAAATACAAATCCCTTTACTCGACCAGATCACCATTCATTGATTTTTGCATATATGTTAAAATTGCAAAGTGGAAAATCAAAGTTGTCGATTAAATTAAATTCTGATCCTTTTGCGAATTCGATCTTAATTTGGGGGGGGGGGGCAAATATTTGAACAACATTCATAGAATCAACCATTCCACAGTGCAGAAGGAGACCATTGGGTCCATCGAGTCTGCACCAACCACAATCCCAACCAGGCCCTATCCCCATTACCCCATGCATTTACCCGACCTTGCCCCCTGACACTAAGGGGCAATTCAGCATGGCCAATCCGCCTAACCTGCACATCTTTTCAGTGTAGGATGAAGCCGGAGCACCCGGAAGAAACCCACGCAGACGCGGGGAGAAGGTGCAGACTCCACACAGACAGTGACCCGAAGCTGGAATTTAACCCAGGTCCCTGGCTCTGTGAGGCAGCAATGCTAACCAGTGTACCACCGTGCTGCAGATCAAATATTGAACCTTGAAACACAGGTAAATGTAGAACTTGTACAGATTTGCCTCCCCCCCCCCCGCCCCCCCGCCGGTCAGCGCTCCTGTCCTTTGGTTCCATTGACAGACACAATAATGATGTTCAGTCCATTTTTCGCAGAGATCAGTCTGGTGAAGTAAAATTCCTCACGCAGAAAGAAAGAATCACCAATGATAAAATCAAACATATTTTGGTGGAGAAACATTCGGTTACCAACAAACAGACCACATAAAAGTTCAATAATTTGAATTGAGATGTCCGATTGACCATCTGAGCAACGCGTCGGCAACTTTTTCTTTTGTTCCACAGAATATGGCAGGAGAAACAACTCTGATAAATGTTTCATTTCAGATCATTCGTTATTCTGCGATGTGTATGTTGGATATAGAATGATAGAATCCCTATAGTGCAGAAGGAGGCCATTCGCCCAGCAAGTCTGCACTGACCACAATCCCCACCCAGGCCCTATCCCCACATATTTACCCCATTGATCCTTCTAACCTATGCATCCCGGGACACTATGTGGCAATTTAGCACGTTCAATGCACCTAACCAGCACGTCTTTCAGACAGTGGGAGGAAACCGGAGCACCCAGAAGAAACCCACACAGACACGGGGAGAAAGTGCAAACGCTACACAGACAGTGGCCCAAGCTGGGAGTCGGACCCAGATCCCTGGAGCTTTCAGGAAGCAGTGCTAACCACCATGCCACCCTCATAATCTCACAAATAGACATCTGTCTGAGTTGTGACAGCCCACATTTTATTTTGTGACAGCATCTTACAAATGGCTACCAAAGAAAAGAACACTCCACATCTACGGACATGAACTCCCTCCGCCACCGACGCTCAGTACCAGCAGTGTGTACTATCTACAAGGTGCACTGCAGCAATTCACCAAAAATCCTTCGACAGCACCTTCCAAACCCACGACCACTTCCATCCTGAATGACAAGGGCAGCAGGTACCTTCAAACACCACCACCTGCAAGGTAGACTCCGAGCCACTCACCATCCTGACATGGAATGATAACTGCGCATTCTTCACAGTCGCTGGGTTAAAATCCTGGAATTCCCTCCCGAACGGCATTGTGGGTCAACCCACAGCCTGTGGACTGCAACGATGCAAGGAGGAAGCTCACCACCACCATTTTTTATTCATTCTTGGGATATGGGTGTCTCTGGATGGCCAGCATTTACTGCCTATCCCTCGTCACCTTGAACTGAGTGTCACGCTCGGCAATTTCAGAGGGCAGTTGAGAGTCAACCACATTTTTCTGGTTCTGGAGGCACATGTAGGCCAGACCAGGTAAGGACAGCAGATTTCCTTCCCTAAAGGACACTCGTCAACGAGATGGGTCTTTCCGACAATCGACAATGGTTTCATGGTCATCAGTCGATTCTTAATTCCAGATACATATTGTATTGAATTCAAATTTCACCATCTGCTGTGCCAGGATTCGAGCAGAACAGTGGCTGAGTTTCTGGATTAATGGTCGAGCGATATTACGACGAGGGCATCGCCTCCCCTCCGAAGTAAGGATAATATTGCACATGGAAGATGTGTTGATGCCAATCTTAGCTGTTGAATAATTGGGGAACCTTTCAAATCCATGTCGCATAATTGATCAATTACTTCAAATTCAGTATAAACGATACGATAAAACCAGTCTCTAAAAATATAAGTCAGATAAAGATTTGTGAGGGTCATAAAGTCCCAGTTCTATTGTATAAGTATTGTACTAATATGGATTTTGAATTGGGTGTAATCAATAATACTCATACAAATGTGCATCTATCACAGGATGCAATCACTATGGATACCCTCACCATCACCACCCCTATGATTATGTCAAATATTTAATTTATTTAAGATGCTGAAACATTTTTAATTTGATTTGATTTTTTATTGTCACATGTATTAGTATATAGTGACCTAGTCATTGAGTGTCTTTAAGACAGAGATAGATCGGTTCTTGATCAATAAGGGGATCAGGGGTTTGGTTTGATTTGATTTATTGTTGTCACATGTATTAACATACAGTGAAAAGTATTGTTTCTTGCGCGCTCAACACACAAATCATACCGTTCATAGAGAAGGAAAAGAGAGAGTGCAGAATGTAGTGTTACAGTCACAGCTCGGGTGCAGAGAAAGACCAACCTAGTGCGAGGCAGGACCATTCAAAAATCTGACAGCAGCAGGGAAGAGGCTGTTCTTGAGTCAGTTGGTTCGTGGCTTCAGACTATTGTATCTTTTTCCCAAGAAGGTGGAAGAGAGTATATCCAGGGTGTGTGGGTGATTGTGCTGGCTGCTTTTCCGAGGCAGTGGGAAGTATAGACGGAGTCAATGGATGGGAGACTCGTTTGCATGGCGGACTGGACTTCATTCGCGACCCTTTGCAGTTGCTTGCAGTCATGGTCAGTGCAGGAGCCATACCAAGCTGTGATACATCCAGAAAGAATGCTTTCTATGGTGCATCTATAAAACTTGGTGAGAATCGTAGCTGACATGCTAAATTTCCTTAGCTCCTGAGAAACTAGAGGCATTGGTGGGGTGTCTTAACTATAGCTTTGGCATA
Source organism: Mustelus asterias (assembly GCF_964213995.1). Lineage (NCBI taxonomy): Eukaryota > Metazoa > Chordata > Chondrichthyes > Carcharhiniformes > Triakidae > Mustelus > Mustelus asterias. Next base: position 491,382 of record NW_027590161.1, read on the forward strand.
GAACCATCGAACCATAGAACATTACAGCACAGAAAACAGGCCTTTTGGCCCTTCTTGGCTGTGCCAAACCATTTTTTCTGCCTAGTCCAACTGCCCTGCACCTGGACCATATCCCTCCACACCCCTCTCATCCATGTACCCGTCCAAGTTTTTCTTAAATTTTAAAAGTGAGCCCGCATTCACCACTTCATCTGGCAGCTCATTCCACATTCCCACCACTCTGTGTGAAGAAGCCCCGCCTAATATTCGCTTTAAACTTTTCCCCCTTCACCCTGAACCCATTTCCTCCAATTTTATTCTCCCCTTGCCTCAGTGGAAAAAAACACCTGCGTCATTCACTCTATCAATACCCATCATAATTTTATGCACCACTATCAAATCGCCCCTCATTCTTCCACGTTCCAGGGAATAAAGTCCTAACCTATTCAACCTTTCTCTGCAACTCAGTTCCTCAAGTCCCGGCAAAATCCTTGTAAAAGGTATCTGCACACTTTCAACTTATTAACATCCTTCCTGCAATTAGGTGACCAAAACTGCACACAATACTCTAAATTCGGCCCCAACATTGTCTTATACAACCTCACCATAACATTCCAACTCTTACACTCAATACTTTGATTTCTAAAGGCCCATGTACCAAACACATTCTTTACGGCCCTATCTACCTTTGACGCCACTTTTAGCGAATTACGGATCTGTATTCCCAGATCCCTCTGTTCTACTGCACTCTTCAGTATCCTACCATTTACCTTGTATGTTCTACATTGGTTTGACCTTCCAAAGTGCAATACGTCACACGTGTCTGCATTAAACTCCATCTGCCATTTTGTAGCCCATTTTTCTAGCTGGTCCAAATCCCTCTGCAAGCTTTGAAAACATTCCTCACTGTCCACTACACCTCCAAACTTAGTATCATCAGCAAATTTGTTGATCCAATTGACCACATTATCATCCAGATCATTTATATCGATGACAAACAACAATGGACCCAGCACTGATCCCTGTGGCACGCCACTAGTCACAGGCCTCCACTCAGAGAAGCAATCCTCCACGACCACTCTCTGGCTTCTTCCATTGAGCCAATGTCTAATCCAATTTACTACCTCTCCATGTATACCGAGCGACTGAACCTTCCGAACTAACCTCCGATGCGGGACCTTGTCAACGGCCTCACTGGAGTATATGTCAACAATATCCACCGCCTTCCCTCCATCCACTTTCCTGGTAACCTCCTCGAAAAACTTCAATAGATTGGTTAAACATGACCTACCTTGCGTGAAGCCATGTTGACTCTCCCTGATAAGTCCCTGTCGATCCAAATATTTGTAGATCCTATCTCTAAGTACTCCTTCCCATAATTTACCTACTACTGACGTCACACTTACCGGCCTATAATTTCCCGGATTACTTTTTGAGCCTTTTTTAAACAACGGAACAACATGAGGTATCCTCCAATCACCCAGCACCTCACCCGTGGATACCGATATTTTAAATACATCTGCCAGGGTCCCTGCAATTTCAACACTAGTCTCCTTCAAGGTCTGAGGGAATACCCTGTCCAGTCCTGGGGATTTATCTACTCTGATTTGCCTCAAGACAGCAAGCACCTCCTGCCCTTTCATCTTTATAAGTTTCACGATCCCCCTACTTGTTTGCCATATTTCCATGGATTCCATGCCAGTTTCCTTAGTAATTCCGGATGCAAATAAACCTCATTTAATATCTCTCGCATTTATTTTGTTTCCATACATAGCCGACCACTCTGATCACTCTGATTGCAGAGCCTCTGGCGATTATCTTTGTGACGTCGATGGAGATGGGAGACGTGCGGGAGGATTGGAGGATTGCGGATGTGGTTCCTATTTTCAACAAAAGGAATAGGGATAGCCCAGGAAATTACCCACCGGTGAGTCTAACCTCAGTGGTTGGTAAGCTGATGGAGAAGATCCTGAGGGACAAGATTTCTGAGCATTTAGAAAGGTTTGGTATGCTGAAGAATACTCAGCATGGCTTTGTCAAAGGCAGATCGTGCCTTACGAGCCTGGTAGAGTTCTTCAAAGGATGTACAAAGAACAAAGAACATTTCAGCATAGGAACAGGCCCTTCGGCCCTCCAAGCCTGCACCGACCATGCTGCCTGACTTAACTAAAACCTCCTCCACTTCCAGGGACCATATCCCTCTATTCCCATCTCATTCATTTACTTGTCAAGACAACCCTTAAAAGTCACTAGCGTGACTACCGTATTGTAGTTCATATGGACTTTAGTAAGGTGTTTGACAGGGTCCCACGTAGCAGACTGCGACAAAAATTAAAATTACGTGGAACTCAGGGTCGGCTGGCTAGATGGATACAGAACTGGCTTGGTTATAGAAGACAGAGAAATAGTGGTGTAAGGGTATTTTTCAGAATGGAGATCTGTAGTTAGTGGTGTGCAGCAGGGATCAGTGCTGGGTCCTCTGCTGTTTGTAATATATATTAACGATCAGGAGGAAAATGTAGGGGGTCTGATGAGTAAGTTTGCAGATAACACGAAGATTGGTGGAGTTTCTGATCGTGTCAGGGATTGTTAGAGGATACAGCAGGGTATAGATAGATTGGAGTCTTGGACACAGAATTGACACATGGTTTTAATCCAGACAAATGCGAGGTGATGCATTATGGACGATCAAATTCAGGTGTGAATTATACTGCAGTTGGTAGGATCCTTCAGAACATAACATACAGAGGGATCTGGGCGTGAAGGTCCACAGTTCCCTCAAAGTGGCAACACAAGTGGCCAAGTTGATTAATTAAGCATATGGCATGCCTAACTTCATTAGATGGTGCATTGAGTACAAGAGTTGGGAAATCGTATTACAGCTATATAATACGTTGGATCGGCTGCATTTGGAGTATTGCATGCAGTTCTGTTTGGCACACTGCTAGAAGGGCATGGACGCTTTGGAGAGAGTGCAAAGTAAATGGTAGAACCCTTAGGAGTATTGACAGGCAAATAGATCTGGGTGTATATGTTCGCCGATCATTGAAAATGGCAACGCAGGTGGAAAAGATAGTCAAGAAGGCATACAGCATGCTTGCCTTCATTGGGGCATTGAGTGTAAGAATTTGCAGATCATGCTACCGCTGTACAGAACCTTAGATAGGCGTCAGTTCGAATATTGTGCACAATTCTGGTCGCCAAACGACCAGAAGGATGTGGATGCTTTGGAGAGGGTACAGAAGAAGTTTACCAGGATGTTGCCTAGTCTGGAGGGTATTAGCCAAGAGGAGAGGTTGAACAACCTTTGCTTGTTCTCACTGGAACGGCGGAGGCTGACCTGAGAGTGGTTTTCACGATTATGAGTGGCATGAACAGAGTGGATAGCTAGATGTTCTTTCCTAGGGTAGAAAAGTCAAGCACAAGGGGACATCGGTTTAAGGTGCGTGAGGAAAAGTTGGGAGGAGATGTGCGAGGCAGGTTTTTTACACAGATGGTAGTGAATGTCTGGAACCTGCTGCCTGGGGAGGTGGTGGGAGCAGGTAGAATAGCAGCATTTAAGGGGCAACTCGATGAATACATGAATAGGACGGGAATGGAAGGATACGGGCTCTGTAAGTGCATACGGATTTAATTTAGGCAGGCATCAGGATCGTTGCAGGCATGGAGGGCCGAAGGGCCTGTTCCTTTACTGTACTTTTCTTTGTAGCACGAAGGTTCACCAGTTTGTTGTCTGGTCTCAAAGGTGTTGGCTATGAGCAGAGGTTAAATAACTAGGATTGTTTTCGCTGGGAAGACGAAGCTAAGGGTTACAAAATTATGAGAGCCATAGACAGGGTGGATAGTCAGAGGCTTTTCCCCCAGGGTGCAAGTGTTAATTACAAGGGAACACAGTTTCAATGTGAGAGGGGGAAAGTTTAAGGGAGATGTGCGGGTGAAGTACTTCACGCAGAGAGTGGTGGGTGACTGGAATGCGCTGACAGAGGAGATGGTGGAAGCAGGCGCATTAGCAACATTTAAGAGGCATCTGGATGATTTGATTTGACTCGATTTATTATTGTCACATCAATTAACATACAGTGAAAAGTATTGTTTCTTGCGCACTATACAGACACAGCATACCGTTCATAGAGAAAGAAACGAGAGAGTGCAGAATGGAGTGTTACATTCATAGCTTGGGTGTCGAGAAAGATCTACTTAATGCACGGTAAGTCCATTCAAAAGTCTGAAGGCAGCAGGGAAGATTCTTTTTGAGTCGGTCGGTACGTGACCTCAGACCTTTGTAACTTTTTCCCTAAGGAAGAAGGTGGAAGAGAGAATGTCCGGGGTGCATGGGTTCCTCAATTAGGCTGGCTGCTTTGCTGAGGCATCGGGGACTGTAGACAGAGTCAACGGATGGGAGGGTGTTTTGCGTGATGGATTGGGCTACATTCACAATCTTTTGTAGTTTCTTGCAGTCTTGGGCAGAGCAGGAGCCCCAGACCAAGCTGTGATACAATCCGAAAGAATGCTTTCTATGGTGCATCTGGAAAGGTTAGTGAGAGTAATAGCTGACATGCCATATCTCCTTAGTCTCCTGAGAAAGTAGAGGCGTTGGTGGGCTTTCTTAACTATAGTGTTGGCATGCGGGGACCAGGATAGGTTGTTGGTGATCTGGACACCTAAAAACGTGAAGCTCTCGACCCTTTCTACTTTTTCCCCATTGATGTAGACAGGGGCATGTTCTCCTTTACGCTTCCTGATGTCGATGACAATGTCCTTTGTTTTGTTGACATTGAGGGAGAGATTATTGTTGCCGCACCAGTTCACCAGATTCTCTATCTCATTCTCTACACTGCCTCGTCATTGTTTGAGACCCAACCCACTACGCTGGTGTCGTCAGCAAACTTGAAAATCGAATTGGAGGGGAATTTGGCTGCACAGTCATGGGTGTACAAGGAGTATAGTAGGGGACTGTGAACACAGCCTTGTGGGGCACTAGTGTTGAGGATGGTCGTGGATGAGGCGTTGTTGCCTATCCTTACTGATTGTGGTCTGTGTGTTAGTAAGTTCAGGACCCAGTTGCAGAGGGAGGTGCCGACGCCCAGGCCACGGAGTTTGGAGATGAGTTTCGTGGTAATAAGAGTGTTGAAGGCTGAGCTGTGGTCAATAATTGGGAGTCTGCCATAGGTGTCCTTGTTATCTAGGTGTTCCAGGGTTGAGTGCAGGGCCAGGGAATTGGCATCTGCTGTGGACCTGTTGCAGCAATAGGCAAACTGTAGTGGATCCAGGTAGTCCGGGAGGCTGGAATTGATTCGTGCCATGACTAACCTTTCGAAGCACTTCATAATGATGGATGTCAGAGCCATCGGCTGATAGTCATTAAGGCACACTGCTTGAGTTTTCTTAGGTACCGGGATGATGGTCATCTTCTTGAAGCAGAGAGGGAACTCAGACTTTTGTAAAGAGAGGTTGAAAACATCTGTGAATACCGCCGCCAGCTGATCCACGCAGGATCTGAGTTCTCGTCCGGGTACCCAATCCGGGCCACTTACTTTCCGTAGGTTGACTTTCAAGAAAGCTGCTCTGACATCTGCAATGGTGACCCCATTGGTACAGATTCATCCAGGGCTTCCAGGGTAGAGGGCATGCTCTCGCTGACCTCTTGCTCAAAACGGGCAGAAAATGCATTGAGCTCATCAGGGAGAGGTGCGTTGGAGCCGACGGTTTTACATGCCGGCTCCAACATGGATGAGTACAAGAATAGGGAGGGATTCGAGGGATATGGACCAAATAAGGGCAGAAGGTTTTTTGTTTAGATTAGTTCGGGCATCGTGATCGGCACGGGGTTGGATGGCTGAAGGGCCTGTTCCTGTGCTGCACTTCTCTTTGTTCTTTGTTCTAATAAGTAAACATTTTAAACTTAAACTTTAATAAGTCTATGATTCTGTGTTGACTCACAGTTGAGTGATCCAACATGTTTTGACAGGAAGAACAGGTCACTGTTTATCGGGAAGGTGTAAGTTCTGGTGGGCCAAAGGAACAAAGCGATCTCAGTGTGCAAACTACAACAATCATTAAAAGTTGTACCGAAGGCAACATGACGCTGAAGGGAGCGACTTCTTGCAAGCTGTGCCCAGCATACCCTCTAATTCTTTTCAATTAAAGCAAATTACGGCAGGTGCTGGAATCTGAAACCAAAAGAGAAAATGCTGGAAAATCTCAGCTGCTCTGGCAGCATCTGTCAGGAAAGAAAAGAGCCGACGTCTCATAGAAACATAGAAAAACTACAGCACAAACAGGCCCTTCGGCCTACAAGTTGTGCCGAACACATCCCTACCTTCTAGACCTACCTATAACCCTCCATCCTATAAAGCTCCATGTACTCATCCAAGAGTCTCTTAAAAGACCCTATTGAGTTTGCCTCCACCACCACTGACGGCAGCCGATTCCACTCGCCCACCACCCTCTGTGTGAAAAACTTACCCGTAACATCTCCCCTGTACCTACCCCCCCCCCCCGCCCCCCCCCCCCCCCAGCACCTTAAACCTGTGTCCTCTCGTAGCAGACATTTCCACCTTGGGAAAAAGCCTCTGAGAGTCCACCCCATCTATGCCTCTCAACATCGTATACACCTCTATTAGGTCTCTTTTTCGAGTCCAGTCGACCCTTTGTCACAACAAAAAGGCAGAGAACGTGCGAGATATTTACACTGTCGGGTGAGGGTATCAGAGATCCTTGGTTACTAGCGACCTGAGGCACACTTAGTCGACTCTTAACACAAACAGTACTGGACACCATGCATCCAATGCAAGGTCTTTAATTAATTGTGCACAACGGGAATACCCTCAGTCCACTAGGATGGACGGAGCGGATCTGACGTAACAGAGAAACTGCTCAGCAGTTATAGTCAATTCCATCAAATCAGGAACAAGACATTTTTCACGTCTTTCAATGAAAGACATATTTGCCAATTAAATTCCAGCCTTTCGCCCTTTCTCATTCGATGAAAAATAGAATCTGCTAATCCTTCATTTGCATAGAATATCCCAATAACTCGTCTGTGGTATTTGTAATGATTCAAATCTTGTCTTGCTCACGCTCTGGTGAAGGCCGAAAAGCAAAATATTATGGGGCCTACACAGTATAGCAGAGACTTTTGAAGGTCTAATAAACATTTTTCACTTCTGTACAGAGAAAGCATGAGTTTTTAATTTCAACAATTTAACTTCCACACAATTTAACTTCCGAACTATGAAACTTCAATCTCAACTTTTTCATTTCCACGCTTCCCTCCTTTTTGTCCCCTTAGGACAAGGTTATGGGTCCTCTATGACTTCTCCATCTCGGCGCATCAGCTTTATCAGTCAGTTCGTAGGCTGGGAGGACTGAAAGGAGATGGGCTGCTAGGCTGTGAATAAAAGAACGAGGGCGACAGACAGAACGGATACAACAAAAGACAAACTGAATAACAACGCATAAGGCGATGAGTAAGGCCAGGCCCATAATAAGATACTTGAAAAGGGTCTAAAAAAATCTCCAAATAACCCGCCAAGTTTAAGGTGCCAGCCCCAACAGTCAAAGGTTTTGTCCTGAGCAACTGAGTGCAAAAATGCACCTGCTCCTGAATGGAACATACAGATGTCTCGACCCTACGATCCTCATTCACAGAAAAACACCTCTGTGGGCGGCAGTCTCATTGACTGCCGCCCACACTCCCCCCTCGCTGCTAATAGGAGATTACGGGCCATGCGGTTCTGTAGCAATACCTTAGAAAGGGACTGAATCTCTGACTGCAGGCCCTGAATTGCGTCCACGGTGCTGTTTTCAATTATTTCCATTGTAGCGGAAATATTAATAATTACCTTTTCTAATTCTGGGAGCCCAAGACCTGGGAGGAGGGCGAGGACAAACTCGTGAAAGCCGGTCTTACAGTTGACCTGGGAGGAGGGCCCGGTCAAACTGGTGAAAGCCGGTGTTACGGGTGATCTGACAGCAGCAGCCTGGGAAGGTTTTGGAAGGTTTAAAAGTGCTTACCTTGGAGGTTTCAGCCTCATTGTTCCACAGGAGCAGGCTGAGGGTACATAGAACATAGAACATAGAACATTACAGCGCAGAACAGGCCCTTCGGCCCACGATGTTGCACCGACCAGTTAAAAAAAAACTGTGACCCTCCAACCTAAACCAATTTCTTTTCGTCCATGAACCTATCTACGGATCTCTTAAACGCCCCCAAACTAGGCGCATTTACTACTGATGCTGGCAGGGCATTCCAATCCCTCACCACCCTCTGGGTAAAGAACCTACCCCTGACATCGGTTCTATAACTACCCCCCCTCAATTTAAAGCCATGCCCCCTCGTGCTGGATTTCTCCATCAGAGGAAAAAGGCTATCACTATCCACCCTATCTAAACCTCTAATCATCTTATATGTTTCAATAAGATCCCCTCTTAGCCGCCGCCTTTCCAGCGAAAACAATCCCAAATCCCTCAGCCTCTCCTCATAGGATCTCCCCTCCATACCAGGCAACATCCTGGTAAACCTCCTCTGCACCCTCTCCAAAGCCTCCACATCCTTCCTGTAATGTGGGGACCAGAACTGCACACAGTACTCCAAGTGCGGCCGCACCAGAGTTGTGTACAGTTGCAACATAACGCCACGACTCCTAAATTCAATCCCCCTACCAATAAACGCCAAGACACCATATGCCTTCTTAACAACCCTATCTACTTGATTCCCAACCTTCAGGGATCTATGCACACATACACCTAGATCCCTCTGCTCCTCCACACTACTCAAAGTCCTCCCGTTAGCCCTATACTCAACACATCTGTTATTCCTACCAAAGTGAATTACCTCACACTTCTCCGCATTAAACTCCATCCGCCACCTCTCGGCCCAACTTTGCAACCTGTCTAAGTCTTCCTGCAAACTACGACACCCTTCCTCACTGTCTACCACACCACCGACTTTGGTGTCATCAGCAAATTTGCTAATCCACCCAACTATACCCTCATCCAGATCATTAATAAATATTACAAACAGCAGTGGCCCCAAAACAGATCCCTGAGGTACACCACTTGTAACCGCACTCCATGATGAATATTTACTATCAACCACCACCCTCTGTTTCCTATCCGCTAGCCAATTCCTGATCCAATTTCCTAGATCACCCCCAATCCCATACATCTGCATTTTCTGCAGAAGCCTACCATGGTGAACCTTATCAAACGCCTTACTAAAATCCATATATACCACGTCCACTGCCTTGCCCCCATCCACCTCCTTGGTCACTGTCTCAAAAAACTCAATAAGGTTAGTAAGGCACGACCTACCTGCCACAAAACCATGCTGACTATCACCTATCAATTCATTACTCTCCAAATAACTATAAATCCTATCCCTTATAATTTTTTCCAACATCTTGCCGACAACAGAAGTGAGACTCACCGGTCTATAATTCCCGGGGAAGTCTCTGTTCCCCTTCTTAAACAATGGGACAACATTCGCTAACCTCCAATCTTCTGGTACTATACCAGAGGCCAACGACGACCTGAAGATCAGAGCCAGAGGCTCTGCAATCACTTCTCTTGCCTCCCAGAGAATCCTTGGATAAATCCCATCCGGACCAGGGGATTTATCTATTTTCAGACCCTCCAGAATATCCTGCACATCCTCCTTATCAACTGGTAAGGGAGCTTGTTTGTGCATTTTATTTATTTTTCAGTTAAATGAGTGAACAAAATCGGAGGTTTTTTTTCAAAACAGGAAGTAGGCCCAGCAGCAGCCTGGGAATGTTTTGGAGGGTTTAAAAGTAGGCCGCACCTTTGAGCGGGCAGCGTCGTTAGCGGGCAGCAGAGTAAGCAGGGGGCAGAGTGAGAGCTGAATGGCTTTGGCTCAAAACGGGCTTCGGCAAGAACCGGCAGAGGTGAGAGTAGGCTTTTTCTTTCCCAGAAAGTTTATTCTTGTTTTTCCCCGGAGTAAAAAAAAAATGCCAGGCAAGATGTTGGAATGCTCCTCTTGCAGGATGTGGGAGATTAGGGAGACATCCGGTATCCCTGACGACAGCACCTGCAAAAGATGCATTCAGCTGCAGCTGCTAGCAAAGCGTGTTAGGGAAATGGAGAAGGAGCTTGATGACCTCCATCTAATTCGGGAGATGAGAAGTATATAGACAGTAGCTTTAGGGAGATAGTTACACCTAAGTAGCAGAGAACAGGAAATTCGGTTACTGTAAGGAGAGGAAATGGCAGTGTGAAAGGACAGGCAGAGCAGGGTTCCCCTGTGGCCATACCCCTCCACAACAGGTATACTGAATTGGATACTGTTGTGGGAGATGCTTTACCTGGGACAAGCTGCGACAGCCGGAACTCTGATACTGAGTCTAGTTCTACAGCGCAAAAGGGTGGGATGAAGAAGAGGAGAGGAGTAGTGATAGGGGACTCAACGGTCAGAGGTACGGACAGGAGGTTCTGTGGTCGGGACAGAGACTCCCGCATGGTTTGTTGCCTCCCAGGTGCAAAGGTCAGCGATGTCTCTGATCGCGTGCACAGTGTTCTAAAGTGGGAAGGTGATCAGCCAGATGTCGTGGTACACATCGGTACCAATGACGTGGGAAGGAAGAGTGAGGAGGTCCTAAAGAGTGAGTACAAAGAGCTTGGAAGGAAGTTAAAAAGCAGGACCCCGAGGGTAGCAATCTCAGGATTGCTACCTGAGCCACATGCCAGTGAGGGCAGGAGTAGGATGCTTGGGCGGATGAACACGTGGCTGAGGAACTGGTGCAGGGGACAGGGTTTCCAATTCTTGGATCATTGGGACCTCTTTTGGGGCAGGTGGGACCTGTACAAGAGAGACGGGTTACACCTAAACTACCAGGGGACCAATATACTTGCAGGGAGATTTGCTAGTGTTATTGGGGAGCGGTTAAACTAGATTTGCAGGGGGATGGGAACCAGAGTGCCAGAGCAGATAGTGGAGCAGGGGTAAAAAGACAGGTTAGTTCAAGCAAAATCACAAATGGAAGGGTAGAGTGTGGTGGAAATAATCTTTTGAGGTGTGTCTATTTCAATGCCAGGAGTATTGTGGGGAAGGCAGATGAGCTGAAGGCGCGGTTAGACACATGGAAATATGACATTATAGCCATTAGTGAAACTTGGCTACAGGAGGGGCAGGACTGGCAGCTCAATGTTCCAGGGTTCCAATGTTTCAGGCGGGATAGAGGCAGAGGGATAAAAGGTGGGGGGGGGGGGGGGGGTGGCATTGTTGGTCAGGGAAAATGTTACAGCGGTACTCAGGCAGCATAGATTAGGGAGCTTGTGTACAGAGGCCCTATCGCTGGAGCTGAGAAACAAGAAAGGTATGACCACATTAATGGGGTTGTATTATAGACCACCCAATAGTCAGCGAGAATTGGAGGAGCAAATCAGCGGAGAGATAGCTGACAACTGCAAGAAACACAAAGTTGTGATAGTAGGGGATTTTAATTTTCCACATATAGATTGGGACTCGCATACTGTTAAAGGTTTAGATGGGGTAGAGTTTGTAAAATGTGTTCAGGAGAATTTTCTACATCAGTATATAGAGGTGCCAACTAGAGAGGATGCGATATTGGATCTCCTATTGGGAAATGAGTTAGGGCAGGTGATGGATGTGAGTGTGAGGGAACATTTTGGATCCAGTGATCATAATGCCATTAGTTTCAACCTGATCGTGGATAAGGATAGATCTGGTCCTCGCGTTGAAGTTCTGAACTGGAAAAAGGCCAAATTTGATGAAATGAGAAGGGATCTGGGAAGTGTGGATTGGCACAGGCTGTTCTCTGGTAAGTATGTAAATGGAAAGTGGGTGGCCTTCAAAGGAGAAATTTTGAGAGTGCAGAGTTTGTATGTTCCTGTCAGGATTAAAGGCAAAGTAAATAGGAATAAGGAACCTTGGTTCTCGAGAGAGATTGTAACACTGATTAAGAGGAAGAGAGAGTTGTATGAAATGTACAGGCAGCAAGGAACAGATCAGATGCTCGAGGAGTATAAAAAGTGCAAGAAGCTACTTAAGAGGGAGATCAGGAGGGCTAAAAGAAGACATGAGGTTGCTTTGGCAGACAGTGTGAAGGAAAATCCAAAGAGCTTCTATAGGTATGTTAGGAGCAAAAGGATAGAGAGGGATAAAATTGGTCCTCTTGAAGACCAGAGTGGTAGACGGTGTATGGAACCAAAAGAGATGGGGGAGATACTAAATGTTTTTTTTGCTTCCGTATTTACTGAGGAAACGGGCATGGACTCTACGGAAATAGGGCAAACAGGTAGGGAGGTCATGGAACCTTTACAGATTAAAGGGGAGGAGGTGCTCGCTGTCTTGAGGCAAATCAGAGTGGATAAATCCCCAGGACCGGAAAGGGTATTCCCACGGACCTTGAGGGAACCTAGTGTTGAACTTGCAGGGGCCCTGGCAGACAAAATTAAAATGTCAGCATACACGGGGGAGGTGCCGGATGACTGGAGGGTGGCTCATGTTGTTCCGTTGTTTAAAAAAGGTTCCAAAAGAAATCCGGGAAATTATACGCCAGTAAGTTTGACGTCGGTGGTGGGCAAGTTATTGGAAGGTGTGATAAGGGATAGGATCTACAAATATTTGGATTGACAGGGACTTATTAGGGAGAGTCAACATGGCTTTGTGCGTGGTAGGTCATGTTTGACCAATCTATTAGAGTTTTTCGAGGAGGTTACCAGGAAAGTGGATGAAGGGAAGGTGGTGGACGTTGTCTACCTGGATTTCAGCAAGGCCTTTGACAAGGTCCCTCATGGGCGGTTAGTCAGGAAGGTTCAGTCGCTAGGTATACATGGGGAGGTAGTAAATTGGATTAGACACTGGCTCAATGGAAGAAGCCAGAGAGTGGTTGTGGTGGATTGCTTCTCTGAGTGGAGGCCTGTGACTAGTGGTGTGCCGCAGGGATCGGTGTTGGGTCCATTGTTGTTTGTCATTCATATCAATGATCTGGATGATAATGTGGTAAATTGGATCAGCAAGTTTGCTGATGATACAAAGATTGGAGGTGTAGTGGACTGTGAGGAAGGTTTTCAAAGCTTGCAGAGGGATTTGGACCAACTAGAAAAATGGGCTCAAAAATGGCAAATGGAATTTAACGCAGACAAGTGTGAGATATTGCACTTTGGAAGGACAAACCAAAGTAGAACGTACAGGGTAAATGGTAGGACTCTGAAGAGTGCAGTTGAACAGAGGGATCTGGGAATACAGGTACAGAATTCCCTAAAAGTGACGTCACAGCTGGATAGGGTTGTAAAGAGTGCCTTTGGTACATTGGCCTTTATAAATCGGAGTATCGGGTATAAAATTTGGAGTCTTATGGTAAGGTTATATAAGGCATTGGTGAGGCCGAATTTGGAGTATTGTGTACAGTTTTGGTCACCTAGTTACAGGAAGGATGTAAATAAGGTTGAAAGGATGCAGAGAAGGTTCACATGGATGTTGCCGGGACTTGAGAAGCTGAGTTACAGAGAGAGATTGAATAGGTTGGGACTTTATTCCCTGGAGCGTAGAAGATTGAGGGGAGATTTGATAGAGGTGTATAAGATTTTGATGGTTATAGATAGAGTGAATGCAAGCAGGCTTTTTCCGCTGAGGCTAGGGGAGAAAAAAAACAGAGGGCATGGGTTAAGGGTGAAAGGAGAAAAGTTTAAAGGGAATATTAGGGGGTGCTTCTTCACGCAGAGAGTGGTGGGAGTGTGGAATGAGCTGCCGGATAAAGTGGTAAATGCTTTTAACGTTAAAGCTGGACAATTTTAACATTTAAGAAAAACTTGGACGGGTTCATGGATGAGAGGGGTGTGGAGGGATATGGTCCAAGTGCAGGTGAGTGGGACTAGGCAAAAAATGGTTCGGTACAGACAAGAAGGGCCAAAAGGCCTGTTTCTGAGCTGTAATTTTCTATGGTTCTATGGTTCTATGGAGGGCCGGGACAAACTGGTGAAAGCTGGTGTTACTGGTGACCTGGGAGGAGGGCCGGGACAAACTGGTGAAAGCCGGTGTTACGGGTGACCTGGGAGGAGGGCGGGGACAAACTGGTGAAAGCCAGTGTTACGGGTGACCTGGGAGGAGGGCGGGGACAAACTGGTGAAAGCCAGTGTTGCAGGTGACCTGGGAGGAGGGCGGGGACAAACTGATGGAAGCCGGTCTTATGGGTGACGTGGGAGGAGGGCCTGGACAAACTGTTGAAAGCAGCTGTTACAGGTGACCTGGGAGGAGGCCCAGGACAAACTGGTGAATGCCGGTGTTACAGGTGACAAGTGAGTTTGGAACTGACTGTTCCTGATGCTACACAAACCCTAGTTGTTTGTGAAGGGAGTGGATGAGTAAGTGCTTGACCACCAAAGGCCTCCGGGATCATGTGCGGGTGCTGGCCCAATCGACAGCGAGGGTCTTGTAGCCTCCATCCCCACAAAGCCAGAACGAGTCTTTGCGAAGAAAGGTCGGGTCCCAGAATGTGGCGTTTTGGCAAGAGGTGAGCCAATACTGGGTATGGGTAGATTTCCCCTCGGCATACAAACGGACCTGACATGTCTGACTGAGCCGTAGAACCCTGAGGGCTGCTTGGTCTGCACATCTGGACCGATCCCCATGGTTACAAGGCCCTGATTCCTTGGCATAGATGCCGTCAGGAGGCCAGAATGTAACGAGAGCATTGAGGGTGATGTTGTGCGACCGCGGGGGCAATCACTTTCACCCTTGATGTCGTGGAGTTTGGCCTTGGGTGTGGGGGCCTGAGCAATGCACGATGGGTTGTTGGTCGTGCAATCCCAAATCGATGCCATGCGACTGGATATTTATTTCATTCTCTGCGTTTTGGTCTCTTCCATTTAATTGATTTCATGCTTTCAAAACTAATCTATTTCTTTGATTTTTTTTTGTATTTATGTTTGATGTTTAAGATTAGGACACAGTTATGATTCCCATGGGGATCTGAATAGCCAATTCACCGAGCAGCCCCCAAATAACTGCAGATTGTTTCCTTACTGTACTCCTTAAAGGTCTTTTCTGTTACAGCCGTTATAAACATTTGTTCACACATAAAAAAGATAGAACGACATACATCAAATGCAAGGATTAAAGTAATCAGCAAACTAAATTACCAGCTGCATTGAATTGCAATTCCATAAACCCTACAGAGTTACTGTTGTGAAGATAAAGAGAGACTTCGCTGGCAGTTGGTGAGTGGAAATTACATTCCAAAACAATAATGGTTACAAATAACGATGTGGAGATGCCGGCGTTGGACTGGGTAAACACAGGAAGAGTTTGAACAACACCAGGTTAAAGTCCAACAGGTTTATTTGGTAGCAAATGCCATTAGCTTTCGGACGGCTGCTCCTTCGTCGGATGGAGTGGAAATCTGTTCACAAACAGGGCACAGAGACACAAAATCAAGTTACAGAATACTGATTAGAATGCGAATCTCTACAGCCAACCAGGTCTTAAAGATACAGGCGATGTGAGTGGAGGAAGCGTTAAGCACAGGTTAAAGAGATGTGTATTGTCTCCAGACAGGACAGCCAGTGAGAATCTGCAAGTCCAGGAGGCAAGTTATGGGGGTTACTGACAGTGTGACATGAACCCAAGATCCCGGTTTCGGGCGTCCTCATGTGTGCGGAACTTGGCTATCAGTTTCTGCTCAGCGACTCTGCGCTGTCGTTTGTCGTGAAGGCAGCCTTGGAGAACGCTTACCCGAAGATCAGAGGGTGAATGCCCGTAACCGCTGAAGTGCTCCCCAACAGGAAGAGAACAGTCTTGCCTGGGATTGTCGAGCGGTGTTCATTCATCCGTTGTCGTAGCGTCTGCATGGTTTCCCCAATGTACCTGCCTCGGGACATCCTTTCCTGCAGCGTAGAGTTGCAAGAGAACCTGGTGGATGGTGTTCTCACGTGAGATGATGGCATCAATGTCGATGATCCGGCACGTCTTGCAGAGGTTGCTGTGGTGTCGTGGTCACTGTTCTCCTGAAGGCTGGGTAGTTTGATGCGGACAATGGCCTGTTTGAGTTTGTGCAGTTGTTTGAAGGCAAGAAGTCGTGGTGTGGGGATGGCCTTGGCGAGATGTTCCTCTTCATCAATGACATGTTGAAGGCTCCGGAGGAGATGCCATAGCTTCTCCGCTCCGGAGAAGTACTGGACGACGAAGGGTACTCTGTCCACCGTGTCCCGTGTTTGTCTTCTGAGGAGGTCGGTGCGGTTTTTCGCTGTGGCGCGTCGGAACTGTCGATTGATGAGTCGAGCGCCATATCCTGTTCTTATGAGGGCATCTTTCAGCGTCTGGAGGTGTCTGTTGCGATCCTCCTCATCCGAGCAGATCCTTTGTAGACGGAGGGCTTGTCCGTAGGGGATGGCTTCTTTAACGTGTTAAGGGTGGAAGCTGGAGAAGTGGAGCATCGTGAGGTTATCCGTCGATTTGCGGTACAGTGAAGTGCTGAGGTGACCGTCCTTAATGGAGATGCATGTGTCCAAGAATGCAACCGATTCCGGAGAGAAGTCCATAGTGATTCTGATCGTCGGATGGAACTTGTTGGTGTCATCATATAGTTGTTTCAGTGATTGTTCACCATGAGTCCCTCTACATTACCTGTACATTACCCCACGCACCACAACACTACACATCTCATCTCCACACTCCCCACCCAGCTTAGACTCTCACCTCAAGATCCCGAAGAGCTAAATCTCCAGTCCCACACCACATGGGAGTTGGAGAGGAAGGGCACAGACCATGTAAAATCCCATTACTTCTGGCGGGATTGTCTGATTTTGGGGTCAGCCCTGTCTCACCACAAAATTATTTCTTCTCATGTCAGCTCTCTCTTCTCATCTTAGCACTCTGCCTCACCTCAGCTCCCGCCATCTGAACATTACTTTCCCTCTCTCACCTCAACACACCCCCCTCATCTCAATACATCCCCTCTAAACCCATCAGTCTCACTCTCACTTTCACATTCACCTTTCACCCCAACATTCTCCTTCCTCCACACACACAGGCTCCCCCTACCTAATCCACCCCACTCTCCCCCATCCCTCCCTCCTCCAGGCGCTCCCCTCCCTCTTCCACGCTCCCCCCTCCCTCTCTCCTCCATGTTCTCCCCTCCCTCCCTTCTCCATGCTTCCTCCTCCCGCCCTCCATTCTCCCCCTCCCTCCTTCCTCCATGATCCCCCTCCTTCCTCCACGCTCCCCCCTCCCTCCCTCCTCGATGCTCGCACTCCCTCCCTCATCCATGGTCTCCCCTCCCTTCCTCCTCCACGCCCCTCCCCTCCCTCCATCCTCCACGTTCCCCCCTCCCTTCCTGCTCCACACTCCCCCTCCCTCCCTCCTCCACACTGCCCCCTCCCTCCCTCCTCCACGTTCCCTCCCTCTCCCTCCTCCACGCTCCCCCTCCCTCCCTCCTCCACACTCCCCCCTCCCTCCCTCCTCCACGCTCCCTCCTCCCTCCCTCCTCCACGCTTCCCCTCCCTCCCTCCTCCACACTCCTCTCCCTCCCTTCTCCACGGTCCACTCTCCCTCCTCCACGCTCCTCCTCCGTCTGTCCTCCATGCTCCCCCTCCCCCTCCTCCACGCCCCACTTCCTCCCTCCTCCACGCTCTCCCCTCCCTCCCTCCTCTACGCTGCCCCTTCCTCTCTCCTCCATGCTCCCCTCCCTCTCTCCTCCTCACTCCCATCTCCCTCTCTCCTCCACACACCCCTTTCCTCTCATCTCGAAACTCCTCCCCCTCTCCACACTCCCAGTCTCACCTCACCATGCTCTGACAGTCACATTAACAATCCCGCCTTAACTCAAAGCTTCTACTGTCATCTCAACAATAACAATCTCAACAGAGCCCTCCCCCACTCACCTTAAAACACTTTGTCTCATATCCCCCCGCCCCTTTTTCCTCAGCGCTCTGCCCCTCACCACAGTACTCCTCCTTCGACCTTAACACTTCCCCCTCTCACCTCAATATTTCCCTCTCACCTTAATCCACTCCGTCTACCCTCAATACTCACCGCTCACATCCACACTCCCAGTCTCACCTCAGCACTCACTCACTCTGTCCTGAACAAAATCCCCTCTCACCTTAAACCTCACCCACTCTCACCTGCACTGGCCCATTCCAAATTCGAAGCCTCCCCTCTCACGTAAACACTGCCCTCAACTCAGCACTCCCCCCTCACCTCAACAGTCCCACTCAAAACTCTCCCACTGTCACTTCAACACTCCCACACTCATCTCAACACATCCGCCTGAAACCTGAGCACATCTCCTTCAACATTCCCCACTCACCGGGACATTCCCGTCTCACCCCAAAACTCCCCCTCTCACATCCACACGCGCCCCCTCTCACCTCCACACTCCCCCACTCACTCCATCACACTCCCCTCCTCACCTGAACAAACTCCCCCCTCACCTCACCAGTCCCACTCAAAACTCTCTCACTGTCACCTCAACAGTCCCACACTCATCTCAACACATTCGCCGCTTACCTGAGCACGTCCCCTTCAAGATTCCCGACTCAAAGAACAAAGAACAAAGAACAGTACAGCCCAGGAAACAGGCCCTTCGGCCCTCCAAGCCTGTGCCGCTCCTTGGTCCAACTAGACCAATCGTTTGCATTCCTCCATTCCCAGGCTGCTCATGTGACTATCCAGGAAAGTCTTAAACGATGTCAGCGTGTCTGCCTCCACCACCCTACTTGGCAGCGCATTCCAGGCCCCCACCACTCTCTGTGTAAAATAGATCCCTCTAATATCTGAGTTATACTTCGCCCCTCTCAGCTTGAGCCCGTGACCCCTCGTGATCGTCACTTCTGATCTGGGAAAAAGCTTCCCACCGTTCACCCTATCTATCCCCTTCATAATCGTGTACACCTCTATTCGATCTCCCCTCATTCTCCGTCTTTCCAGGGAGAACGACCCCACTTTACCCAATCTCTCCTCATAGCTAAGAACCTCCATACCAGACAACATCCTGGTAAACCTTCTCTGCACTCTTTCTAACGCCTCCATGTCCTTCTGGTAGTGCGGCGACCAGAACATACTCCAAATGTGGTCTAACCAGCGTTCTATACAGCTGCATCATCAGACTCCAGCTTTTATACTCTATACCCCGTCCTATAAAGGCAAGCATACCATATGCCTTCTTCACCACCTTCTCCACCTGTGTTGCCACCTTCAAGGATTTGTGGACTTGCACACCTAGGTCCCTCTGTGTTTCTATACTCTTGATGACTCTGCCATTCATTGTATAACTCCTCCCTACATTATTTCTTCCAAAATGCATCACTTCGCATTTATCCGGATTAAGTTCTTTATGCCACCTCTCCGCCCAATTTTCCAGCCCATCTACATCCTGCTGTATTGCCCGACAATGTTCATCACTATCCGCAAGTCCAGCCATCTTTGTGTCATCCGCAAACTTGCTGATAACACCAGTTACACCTTCTTCCAAATCATTTATACATATCACAAATAGCAGAGGTCCCAGTACAGAGCCCTGCGGAACACCACTGGTTACAGACCTCCAGCCGGAAAAAGACACTTCGACCGCTACCCTCTGTCTCCTATGGCCAAGCCAGTTCTCTACCCATCTAGCCACTTCTCCTTGTATCCCATGAGCCTTAACCTTCTTAACCAACCTGCCATGTGGGACTTTGTCAAATGCCTTACTGCAATCCATATAGACGACATCCACGGCCCTTCCTTCATCAACCGTATTTGTCACTTCCCCAAAAAACTCCACCAAATTTGTAAGGCACGACCTCCCTCTTACAAAACCATGCTGTCTGTCACTAATCAGATTGTTCCGTTCTAAATGCACATACGTCCTGTCTCTAAGATTCCTCTCCAACAACTTCCCTACCACGGACGTCAAGCTCACCGGCCTATAATATCCCGGGTTATACCTGCTACCCTTGTTAAACAACGGGACCACATTCGCTATCCTCCAATCCTCAGGGACCAGGACACCAAAACACCAGGACACCACTCACCAGGACATTCCCATCTCACACCAAAACACCCCCTCTCACATCCACACTCCCCCACTCACTCCAACACACTCCCCTCCTCACCTCAACAAACACCCCCCTCACCTCAACTGTCCCACTCTGAACTATCCCACTGTCACCTCAAAACTCACACACACATCTCAACTCACTCACCGCTAAACTGAGCACATCCCCCTCAGCTTTCCCGCTCCCCGTCCCATCAGCACTCCCCCTCTCCCATCAGCAGTCCCCCTCTTCCAACAGAATTCCCCCCATCAGCACTCCCCCTCTGCCATCAGCATTCCCCCCTCTCCCATCAGCATTCCCCCCTCCCATCAGCATCCGCCTCTCCCATCAGCATTCCGCCTCTCCCATCAGCATTCCCCCTCTCCCATCAGCATTCCACCTCTCCCATCAGCATTCCCCACTCTCCCATCAGCATTCCCCCCTCCCATCAGCATTCCGCCTCTCCCATCAGCATTCCCCCTCTCCCATCAGCATTCCACCTCTCCCATCAGCATTCCCCCCTCTCCCATCAGCATTCCCCCCTCTCCCATTAGCATTCCCCCCATCAGCATTCCCCCCTCTCCCATTAGCATTCCCCCCTCTCCCATCAGCATTCCCCCCATCAGCATTCCACCTTTCCCATCAGCATTCCGCCTCTCCCATCAGCATTCCCCCTTTCCCATCAGCATTCCCCCCTCTCCCATCAGCATTCCCCCCTCTCCCATCAGCATTCCCCCCATCAGCATTCCGCCTCTCCCATCAGCATTCCCCCTTTCCCATCAGCATTCCCCCCTCTCCCATCAGCATACCTGCTCTCCCATCAGCATTCCCCGCTCTCCTAACTGCACTCCCCCTCTCCCATCGACATCCCCCCTCTCCCCTCAGCATTTCCTCTCAGGTCCAAACATTCCCCCTCATCACAAACCACCGCCACGTCAACGCAGCAATTCCTTCTCCCCTCAACACATGTTCTCTTAACTCAGCACGCCCCCTCTCGCCTCGACAGCCCCCACACAACTCAACACTCCCCTCTCACCCCTACAATATTTCTCTTTCTCCTCAAAATTATCCTCTCACCATAAAATCCCATCTCATCTCGTCACTACCCATCTCACGTAAAAACACTGCTGCTGCATCCACACTGCCCCTCCCCCCCCCCCCCCCCCCCCCCCCCGCACCCCCACTCCCACTGCACTCCCCCCTCCAGCCCTCATATTCCCCCATTCCGCACTTCCCCCTCCGGCACCCACACTCCCCCATCCAAGCTCTCCCCTCCGCACGCACACGACCCCCCTGCCGCACTTCCCCCTCCCGCACTCCTCCTCCCGCATTAACCTCTCCCGCACTCCCCCTCCCACACCGACATTCCTCCCCCGCACTACCCCCGCATTCACCTCGCCGCACTCACCCCTCCCGAACAGGCACTCCCCCCTCCCACACCCGCATTCCCCCCTCCCACACCCGCACTCCCCCCTCCCGCACCAACACTCCCCCTCCTGCTCCCGCACTCCCTCCTCCCGCACCAACACTCCCCCTCCTGCTCCCGCACTCCCTCCTCCCGCACATGCACTCCCCCGTCCCGCACCCACACAGCCCCCTCCCGCAACCGCACTCCCCCGTCCCGCACCCGCGCTCCCCCCTCCCGCACCCGCACTCCCCCCTCCCGCACCCGCACTCCCCCCTCCCGCCATTATCTACCAAATAAACCTGTTGGACTTTAACCTGGTGTTAAAACTCTTCCTACAAATAACGACACAGCAAGACTGAAGCTTCACAAGGTCAAGAAACTCAAGCCAAACCAAAAATCCTACTCCAGGAATAATATTATATCGCAAATTATACAAGTAAATTCGACAATATTCTAAGCAGCATATTGGCATTCATGGCTAAATTAAATGCCGGTGTATGATATAGGGAGCTCCTGGGGGTGCAGGCGGTGGGGGAGGCAGGGATGGCATGGCTGAAGGTCACTGGATACGATGCCGGGACCAGTGTCCCTGGAGACAGCAGGTGAATCAGGCACTTCTGTCGCTGCCTCGGCCGGCTAATTGACCTATCCCCAGCTCGTGTCCTCCATGAACTCTACCTCAACTAGCCGGAGTATAATACATTGTCTGTAACTTTATTTCTCGATGTTGGCTTCTGGTATTGCAAGCTGGCGTTCACAGTGCTGGGAGGCTCGAAGAAGCTTGGATAGGGGCGAAGTATAACTCAGACATCAGAGGGACGTTTTTTACACAGAGGGTGGTGGGGGCCTGGAATGCGCTGCCAAGGAGGGTGGTGGAGGTAGGCACGCTGACATCGTTTAAGACTTACCTGGATAGTCACATGAGCAGCCTGGGAATGGAGGGATACAAACGATTGGTCTAGTTGGACCAAGGAGCGGCACAGGCTTGGAGGGCCGAAGGGCCTGTTTCCTGTGCTGTACTGTTCTTTGTTCTTCTTTGTTCTTTATAGGTCCTATCCAACGCAAGTCATTGCAAACATTTTCTTCAGATAAGAATGCAATCCCGGTACAAGAATATTTACAACCACTGACATTCCAGTGTTTTGAGATATATCCAAACAATTTGTGAACACCGAGCGAAATTTATCTACATAATGCCTCCTTATCAGGCTCCTGTACCGTGCTACGTATCCTCTGCCAATGTACATTCAGAGTCTGGACTGTTAAAATAAAGCCGAGAGAAAATAAAACTAAGGAACTAACGGTATTCCCCGGGTTCTGGGAAGGGGCAGGCGGGGGGAGGGGAGGGGGTGTCTGGGATCTGGTTTGGGATGAGATGTTTTTTTTCCAAGAGAATCCTGAGAGACCCACAGCTGCGGGGAGGGGGATCCCTGCTGATAGCACTGCAGCAGGGAGGGTCCACCCATATGGAGGTGGGGGGTGTGGGCTCAACTGGACTCGACTGTGAGTCCGCTGAAGGAGGATCCGGGGCGGGAGGGGGGGGGTGTTGGGGGCGGGGGGGGGAGTTGGGGACCAATCTTCCTCCTCATCATCCTGTTCAGCAGAAAGTGATTTTGTGTTTGTTTGTGAGGACGCTGCGCAACCAGGATCTTGTATTTTCTTATCCAATAGAAAACCAATCTTTCCTTAGCCTAACATGTCCCCATATCTTGCAATTTGGTAAGCACCATGGTAACTTGTTCTTTGTTTTCATCCTACTTTATTGATCTGGAATGCAGTGTTTTTGGAACAAGGTTTTATATATACTCGCTTATCCTGCGTACGTCAGTGTTGGCCTTACTGAAAGCATAATGGAAGGCGTGATGGAAGGCCGTGTTTGGCTAATAGTAATTTTCCATTGCATGACAAAGTTTTGCTTTTGGCAATTATGGAACATTAAATTTCACAATTGTTGTAACTTAACTGCCACACCTCCTCCCCCCATCCCACCAGAGAATGATTTGTCTGTCTCTCTCCCACCTCCCCACCATCCCCCCACTCCCCACCTCCGCCTCCCCCCCCCCCCCCCCCCCCCACCAATCTGAGTTAGAGAGCCACTGGAAACACTGAACTTCCCTCTTCAGAAGCTGGAGCGCCCAAAATAGACCTTTGCTGAACATGTCTGCTTCTTGCCAAATCTGGAAGGACAAACACGATGGTAAGGGGGGAAATACCAATACATTCCCGTGTCCAGCTCATGAAGTCAATTGAAATGCATGCTACTGCATTTAAATTGACGTCGCGCCCATGTTGGGTACGATTCAGATCGCGGCCATTATCGGGCCTTGGTAAAGTAGGCATGAGTGTGGACGTGAACGCAGATCGCGTTTTTCGCCTCACACCTGACTTTACCACGTTTTCACACCCGAAAACAGGTGCAACGCAATGGTAACATCAGGCCCAAGCTCTTCACTCCAGGGATCATTGTTGTAAACATCCTCTGGGCCGATTCCAAGGCCAGCACATCCTTCCTTAGATATGGGGCCCAAAACTACTCATAATACTCCAAATGGGGACTGACCAGAGCCTTATACAGCTTCAGAAGTACATCCCTGCTCTTGTATTCTTGCCCTCTTGACATGAATGCTAACATTGCATTTGCCTTCCTAACTGCCGACTGAACCTGCACATTAACCTGAAGTGAATCTTGAACAAGGACACACATGTCCCTTTATGCTTCTAATTTCCTAAGCATTTTCTCATTTAGAAAATCGTCTATGCCTCTATTCCTCAATCCAAAGTGCATAATCTCTCACTTTTCCATACGACATTCCATCTGCCACTTTCTTGCTCACTCTCCGAACCTGTCCACGTCCTTCTACAGCCGCCCCCCTCCCCGTTTCCTCAATACTACCTGTCCATCTGCATATCTTTTATCATCTGCAAACCAAGCAACTCTATCTTAAGTTCCTTCCTGCAAATCCTGAATGTATATTGTGAAAAGTTGTGATCCCAGCAATTACCCCATGAGGCACACCACTTGTCACCGGCTGCCATCCTGAAAAAGACCCCTTCATCCCCACTCTCAGCCTCCTGCCAGTCAGCCACTCCCCTATTCATTGCAATATCTTACCCTTAACAATCTGGGCTCTTAACTTATTGAACAGTCTCCCATGCGGCACTTTGTCAAAGGCCTTCTGGAAATCTAAATCAATCAGATCCACTGGTTCTCCTTTATCGAACTTCTTTGTTATCTCCTCAAGAGCTCTTAACAGATTTGTCAGAAATGGACTCCCCTTGACGAAGTCGTGCTGACTCAGTCCTATTTTATCATGCACTTCCAAGTACTCCTTCGTGTCATCATTAATGATGGATTCTAAAATCTTGCCCTTGACCGAAGACAGGCTAACTGGCCTATAATTTCCCATCAGCTGTCTCCCTCCCTACTTACACAGCTGTGTTAATTAGCTACTTTCCAGGCCTCTGGCACCCTCCCTGTCTCCAGTGATTCCCGAAAGATCACCACCAATGCCTCCACAATTTCCTCAGCTATCACTTTTGGAACATTGATGTGAAGTCCATCCAGCCCAGGTGATTTATCCATCGTCAGGCCTTTCATTTTCCCCAGAACCTTCTCCTTAGTGTTGGCCACTACATTCACCTGTGCCCCCTAATCTTCCTGGAGCTCTGAAATCCCACTGGTGTCTTCCAACGTGAAGACTGATGCAAAGTAACTACTCAGTTCCTCTGCCATTTCTATATTTCCTGTTATTACTTCTCCAGTCTCATTTTCCAGTGGTCCATTGGCTATTTTTCCCTCTCTCTCCTCTTGAAAGAAACTATTTTTATCCTATTTTATATCATGAGCTAACTTACACTCATATTACATCTCCCCCCCCCCCCCTTAATACTTTTCAGTTGTCCCCTGCTCGCTATTAAAGGTTTCCAATCCTCTGGCTTCCCACTAATCCTTGCCACCTTGTATGTTTTTTATTTTGCTCTTATGCTTTCCTTGACTTCCCTCGTCAGCCATGGTCTCCTCGTCCTCTCCTTAGCATGTTTCCTCCTCCTTGGGATGAATTTCTGTTGTGCCTCCCGTACAACCCCCAAAAACTCCCGCCATTGCTCATCCACTGTCTTCCCTGCTTGGCTCCCTTTCCCATCAACTCTGGGCAACTCCTCCCTCATGTCTTTGTAATTACCTTTATTTAATTGTAATACCGTTACATCTGATTCCAGCTTCTCCCTGTCAAACTGCAGGGTAGATTCTATCATATTGTGGTCACTGCTCCCGAAGGGTTCCTTCACCTTAAGTTCCCTAATCAGGTCTGCCTCATTACACATCACCAAATCCAGAATTCCCGGTTCCCGAGTAGGCTCCGGCACAAGCTGCTCCAAAAAACCCACCTCTTAGACATTGCACAAATTCCTTTTCTTGGGATCCACTACCTGCCTGATTTTCCCAGTCCACCTGCATATTGAAGCCCCTCATGATTATTGTAATATTGCCTTTTTATGTGCCTTTTCTATCTCCTGGTTTATTTTCTGCCCCACATCCTGACTACTGCTCGGGGGCCTGTACATAACTCCTATCAGAGTCTTTTTATCTTTGCGATTCCTCAACTCTACCCACAGAGATTCTATACCTTTTGATCCAATATCACTTTTTGCTATTGATTTAGCTTCATTCCTTACTCAGAATGCAACCCCACCTCCTTTGCCCATCTGCCTGTCCTTTCGATGGGATACATATCCTTGGATATTGAGATCCCAGCCCTGATCCCCTTTGCAGTCACGTATCTGTGATGCCCACAACATCGTACCGGCCAATTTCAATGTGCGCAACAAACTCATTTACCTTGTTCCGTATACTATGTGCATGTAGGTACAGCACCCTTAGTCCTGCATTAACAACCATCCTCCCCATACTTGTCACCCTTTTTTTTCTCCCTGAGGTTAGATTCCTGCCACCTTCTATATTCTCTGTTCTATTATGTGGGAGGCCAGGGAGGCCTGGTATCAACAGCTCCTCCAGTCATGGAGGGTACAGGGACCTCGACCTTGGTTACTGACGACCGGCGGGAACAGGATGAAACGTTCATGGGTTCATCGAGGCCTCACTCGCCAGAGAGGATCTTAAAGCTGGCTCCAGTCCCCAAACATCAACTCCCAGGAGATTGTCCCTCCCCCTGTCTATGTAAGATGGACATAAGGATCAGGAATGAACTATGGGCTGTATTATATTGTAAATATGCTGTGGATTCTGCACAAAGCCTGTATGAAGTGAATGGAGAAAAGTGTACAATTGTTCGCAAATGATCTCAAACGCTGTTGCTGTACAGGGGCTGGGTTATTTACAGGGGATAAGTGTTGTATGTATGTTGGGGCATTCCTTTTAGGGACCAGGCAATGTGATCTCAGGTGTGGGGTGAGCTGTTGGGATCCACCCAGATTGGGCAGTCAATATTTGGAGTGTTGTGTGAACAGATGGAATAAAGAGTTGTGTTCCCTGACAACTGACTGTGGAGTCGATATTGAAGAGAATCCTCAGAACCACAGGACATAAACAAACTGTCTCTGTACCAGTGGTGCACGACTCTACCAGTAGCTAGAATCCTCTATGTCCCCCTCTCACTCTCTCCTCAAGGTGCTGCTTGTCTGTCCCGGTGTCCCAGTGTCCTCCTCTCACACTCTCCTCAAGGTGCTGCTTGTCTGTCGCGGTGTCCCAGTGTCCCCTTCTCATACTCTCCTCAAGGAGCTGCTCTTCTGTCCTGGTGTCCCAGTGTCCCCCTCTCACAGTCTTCTCAAGGTGCTGCTTGTCTCTCCTGATGTCCCCCTCTCACACTCTCCTCAAGGTGCTGCCTGTCTGTCCCGGTGTCCCAGTGTCGCCCTCTCACACTGTCCACAAGGTGCTGCTTGTCTGCCCCGGTGTCGCCCTGTCTCACTCTCCTCAAGGTGCTGCTTGTCTGTTCCAGTGTCCCGCTCTCCTTTTCTCGCACTCTGCTCAAGGTGCTGCCTGTCCGTCGCGATGTCCCAGTGTCCTTCTCACACTCTCCTCAAGGTGCTGCCTGTCTGTCCCGGTGGCCCAGTGTCCCCCTCTCACACTCTCTTCAAGGTGCTGCCTGTCTGTCTCGGTGTCCCAGTGTCGCCCTCTCACACTGTCCACAAGGTGCTGCCTGTGTGCCCCGGTGTCCCCCTGTCTCACTCTCCTCAAGGTGCTTGTTGTCTGTTCCAGTGTCCCACTGTCCTTTTCTCGCACTCTGCTCAAGGTGCTGCTTGTCTGTCCCAGTGCCCCCTCTCACATTCTCCTCAAGGTGCTGACTGTTTCTCCCGGTGTCCCAGTGTCACCCTCTCATACTCTCCTCAAGGTGCTGCTTGTCTGTCCTGTTTCGCACAGTCCCCCTCTCACACTTTCCTCAAGGTGCTGACTGTCTGTTCCGGTGTCGCAGTGTCCTCCTCTCACACCCTCCTCAAGGTGCTGCTTGTCTGTCCTGGTGTCCCACTGTCCCCCTCTCACGCTCTCTAAAATATGCTGCTGACAATGTTTCGGTGTCCCGGTGTCCTTCTCCTACATTATGTGCAGACGAATGGTCTAGTTGGGCACCTGAACGGCGCAGGCTTGGAGGGCCGAAGCGCCTGTTCCTGTGCTGTATTGTTCTTTGTTATTACTCACTCTTGCCTCCTTACAGCTTCACAAAGTAAAATGCTGAGAAAGTTTGATGTGAAGACTCTTGCTCTGATTGTACTGTACAGAACACTGGGAGGTAGTTCTATCTGAAGCTTCTGGCACAGATTGTACTTCACGTAACACTGAGAGATATTTATATCTGAAGCCTCAGAATGTACAGTACATAACACTGAGAGATAGTTCTATCTGAAGCTTCTGGCACAGATTGTACTTCACGTAACACTGAGAGATATTTATATCTGAAGCCTCAGAATGTACAGTACATAACACTGAGAGATAGTTCTATCTGAAGCCTCCGATTGTACCCTACATAGCACTGAGAGATAGTTCTATCTGAAGCCTCTTTCTCAATTGTACTGGACGTAAAACTGAGAGATAGTTCTATCTGAATCCAGAATGTACTGTACATGGCACGGAGAGATAGTTCTATCTGAAGCCTCTTGCTCCGATTGTACTGAGAGACAGTTCGATCTGAGGCCTCTTGCTCAGATTGTACTGAGAGAAAATTCTATCTGAAGTCTCAGAATGTACTGTACATAACACAGAGAGATAGTTCTATCTGAAGCCTGAGATTGTACTGTACATAACACTGAGAGATACTTCTATCTGAAGCCTCAGATTGTACTGTACATAACACTGAGAGATAGTTCTATCTGAAGCCTCAGATTATCTTGTAGGTAAGACTGAGAGATAATTCTAACTGAAGCCTCTTGCTTAGATTGCACTGTACATAACAGTGAGACATAGTTCTATCTGAAGCCTCAGATTGTACTGTACATAACAGTGAGAGATAGTTCTATCTGAAGCCTCAGATTGTACTGTACAGAACTCTGAGAGATAGTTCTTTCTGAAGCCTCAGATTGTACTGTACATAACACTGAGAGATAGTTCTATCTGAAGCCTCAGATTGTACTGTACATAACAGTGAGAGATAGTTCTATCTGAAGCCTCAGATTGTACTGTACATAACACTGAGAGATAGTTCTATCTGAAGCCTCAGATTGTACTGTACATAACACTGAGAGATAGTTCTATCTGAAGCCTCAGATAATCGTGTACGTAACACTGAGAGATGGTTCTATCTGAAGCCTCAGATAATCGTGTACGTAACACTGAGAGATAGTTCTATCTGAAGCCTCAGATTGTACTGTACATAACACTGAGAGATAGTTCTATCTGAAGCCTCAGATTGTACCGTACATAACACTGATAGATAATTCTATCTGAAGCCTCAGATTGTACAGTACATAGCACTGAGAGATAGTTCTATCTGAAGCCACGGATTGTACTGTACATAACACTGAGAGATAGTTCTATCTGAAGCCACAGATTGTACTGTACATAACACTGAGAGATAGTTCTATCTGAAGCCTCAGATTGTACTATACATAACAGTGAAATATATTTCTATCTGAAGCCTCAGATTGTACTGATCATAACACTGAAAGATATTTCTATCTGAAGCCTCAGATTGTACTGATCATAACACTGAGAGATAGTTCTATCTGAAGCCTCAGATTGTACTGATCATAACACTGAGAGATAGTTCTATCTGAAGCCTCAGATTGTACTGTACATAACACTGAGAGATCGTTCTCTCTGAAGCCTCAGATTGTACTGTACATAACACTGAGAGATAGTTCTATCTGAAGCCTCAGATTGTACTGTACATAACACTGAGAGATAGTTCTATCTGAAGCCTCAGATTTTACCGTACATAACACTGAGAGATCGTTCTCTCTGAAGCCTCAGATTGTACTGTACATATCACTGAGAGATAGCTTTCTCTGAAGCCTCTGACACATATTGTACTGTACGTAGGGGCGGCACGGTAGCACAGTGGTTAGCACTGCTGCTTCACAGCTCCAGAGACCTGGGTTCGATTCCCGACTTGGGTCACTGTCTGTGTGGAGTTTGCACATTCTCCTCGTGTCTGCGTGGGTTTCCTCCGGGTGCTCCGGTTTCCTCCCACAGTCCAAAGATGTGCGGGTTAGGTTGATTGGCTATGCTAAAAATTGCCCTTAGTGTCCTGAGATGCGTAGGTTAGAGGGATTAGTGGGTAAATATGTAGCGATATGGGGGTAGGGCCTGGGTGGGATTGTGGTCGGTGCAGACTCGAAGGGCCGAATGGCCTCTTTCTGTACTGTCGGGTTTCTATGATTTCTATGTAACACTGAGAGATAGTTCTATCTGAAGCCTCAGATTATATTGTACATAACACTGAGAGATAGTTCTATCTGAAGCCTCAGATTGTACTATACGTAACACCGAGAGATAGTTCTATCTGAAGCCTCAGATTGTACTGTACATAACACTGAGAGATAGTTCTGTCTGAAGCCTCAGATTGTACTATACGTAACACTGAGAGATAATTCTATCTGAAGCCCCTTTCTCAGATTGTACTGTACATAACACTAAGAGATAGTTCTATCTGAAGCCTCAGATTGTACTATACGTAACACCGAGAGATAGTTCTATCTGAAGCCTCAGATTGTACTGTACATAGCACTGAGAGATAGTTCTATCTGAAGCCTCAGATTGTACTGTACATAACACTGAGAGATAGTTCTATCTGAAGCCTCAGATTGTACTATACGTAACACCGAGAGATAGGTCTATCTGAAGCCTCAGATTGTACTGTACATAACACTGAGAGATAGTTCTATCTGAAGTCTCAGATTGTACTGTTCGTAACACTGAGAGATAGTTCTATCTGAAGCCTCAGATTGTACTGTACATAACACTGAGAGATAGTTCTATCTGAAGCCTCAGATTGCACTGTACATAACACTGAGAGGTAGTTCTGTCTGAA
The DNA here is from genome assembly GCF_964213995.1 of Mustelus asterias. Classification (NCBI taxonomy): domain Eukaryota; kingdom Metazoa; phylum Chordata; class Chondrichthyes; order Carcharhiniformes; family Triakidae; genus Mustelus; species Mustelus asterias. The sequence continues at coordinate 522,246 of NW_027590161.1, forward strand.
GCCTCAGATTGTACTGTACATAACACTGAGAGATAGTTCTATCTGAAGCCTCAGATTGTACTGTACATAACACTGAGAGATAGTTCTATCTGAAGCCTCAGATTGTACTGTACATAACACTGAGAGATAGTTCTATCTGAAGCCTCAGATTGCACTGTACATAACACTGAGAGATAGTTCTGTCTGAAGCCTCAGATTGTACTATACGTAACACTGAGAGATAGTTCTATCTGAAGCCTCAGATTGTACTGTACATAACACTGAGAGATAGTTATATCTGAAGCCTCAGATTGTACTGTACATAACACTGAGAGATAGTTCTATCTGAAGCCTCAGATTGTACTGTACATAACACTGAGAGATAGTTATATCTGAAGCCTCAGATTGTACTGTACATAACACTGAGAGATAGTTCTATCTGAAGCCTCAGATTGTACTGTACATAACACTGAGAGATAGTTCTATCTGAAGACTCTTGCCCAGATTGTACTGTACATAACACTGAGAGATAGTTCTATCTGAAGACTCTTGCCCAGATTGTACTGTACATAACACTGAGAGATAGTTCTGTCTGAAGCCTCTTGCTCAGATTGTACTGTACATAACACTGAGAGATAGTTATATCTGAAGACTCTTGCCCAGATTGTACTGTACATAACACTGAGAGATAGTTATATCTGAAGACTCTTGCCCAGATTGTACTGTACATAACACTGAGAGATAGTTCTGTCTGAAGACTCTTGCCCAGATTGTACTGTACATAACACTGAGAGATAGTTCTGTCTGAAGACTCTTGCCCAGATTGTACTGTACATAACACTGAGAGATAGTTCTGTCTGAAGCCTCTTGCCCAGATTGTACTGTACATAACACTGAGAGATAGTTCTGTCTGAAGCCTCTTGCTCAGATTGTACTGTACATAACAGGCGAGGTGATGAATGAATACTTTTCTTCAGTGTTCACCAAGGAGTGGGGACATGTTTTCGAGGAAAAGAAGGTGTTACAGGCTAATGGGCTGGAGGAAATAGCTGTTCGGAGGGAGGATGTCCTGGCAGTTTTGAATAAACTGAAGTTCGATAAGTCCCCTGGGCCTGACGAAATATATCCTAGGATTCTTTGGGAGGCAAGGGATGAGATTGCAGAGCCGTTGGCTTTGATCTTTGGGTCCTCACTGTCCACGGGGATGGTGCCAGAGGACTGGAGAGTGGCGAATGTTGTTCCTCTGTTTAAGAAAGGGAATAGAAATGACCCTGGTAATTATAGACCGGTTAGTCTTACTTCGGTGGTTGGTAAATTGATGGAAAAGGTCCTTAGGGATGGGATTTACGACCATTTAGAAAGATGCGGATTAATCCGGGATAGTCAGCACAGATTCGTGAAGGGCATGTCGTGCCTCACAAATTTGATTGAATGTTTTGAGGAGGTAACTAAGTGTGTTGATGAAGGTAGGGCAGTTGATGTCATATACATGGATTTTAGTTAGGCGTTTGATAAGGTTCCCCCATGGTCGGTTTATGATGAAAGTAAGGAGGTGTGGGATAGAGGGAAAGTTGGCCGATTGGATCGGTAACTGGCTGTCTGATCGAAGACAGAGGGTGGTGGAGGAAGGGAAATTTTTGGATTGGAGGCAGGTTGCTAGCGGAGTGCCGCAGGGATCAGTGCTTGGTCCTCTGCTCTTTGTGATTTTTATTAATGACTTAGAGGAGGGGGCTGAAGGGTGGATCAGTAAATTTGCTGATGACACCAAGATTGCTGGAGGAGTGGATGAGGTGGAGGGCTGTTTTAGGCTGCAAAGAGACATTGATAGGATGCAAAGCTGGGCTGAAAAATGGCAAATGGGGTTTAACCCTGATAAATGTGAGGTGATTCATTTTGGTAGGACTAGTTTAAATGTGGATTACAGGGTCAAAGGTAGGATTCTGAAGACTGTGAAGGAACAGAGAGATCTTGTGGTCCATATCCACAGATCTCTAAACGTTGCCACTCAAGTGGATAGAGCTGTGAAGAAAGCCTATGGTGTGTTAACTTTTCTTAACAGGGGGTTGGAGTTTAAGAGCCGTGGGGTTATGCTGCAACTATACAGGACCTTGGTGAGACCACATTTGGAATATTGTGTGCAGTTCTGGTCACCTCACTATAAGAAGGATGTGGAAGTGCTGAAAAGAGTGCAGAGGAGATTTACCAGGATGCTGCCTGGTTTGCAGGGTAGGTCTTATGAGGAAAGGTTGAGGGAGCTAGTGCTGTTCTCTCTGGAGCGGAGGAGGCTGAGGGGAGACTTAATAGAGGTTTATAAAATGATGCCGGGGATAGATAGAGTGAACGTTCAAAGACTATTTCCTCGGGTGGATGGAGCTATTACAAGGGGGCATAACTATAGTGTTCATGGTGGGAGATATAGGAAGGATATCAGAGGTAGGTTCTTTACGCAGAGAGTGGTTGGGGTGTGGAATGGACTGCCTGCAGTGATAGTGAAGTCAGACACTTTAGGAACATTTAAGTGGTTATTGGATAGGCACATGGAGCACCCCAGGATGATAGGGAGTGGGATAGCTTGATCTTGGTTTCAGAAAAAGCTCGGCACAACATCGTGGGCCGAAGGGCCTGTTCTGTGCTGTACTGTTCTATGTTCTATAACACTGAGAGACGTTTCTATCTGAAGCCGCTTGATCATGTTGTTCTGTACGTAACACTGAGAGATAATTCTATCTTAACCCTCTTGCTCAGATTGCACTGTACATAACACTGAGAGAAATTTCTATCTGAACCCTCAGATTATACTGTACATAACACTGAGAGATTGTTCTCTTTGAAGCCTCTGACACAGATTGTACTCCATGTAACACTGAGAGGTGGTTCCATCTGAACCCTCAGATTGTACTGTACATAACAATGAGAGATAGTTCTATCTGAAGCCTCAGATTGTACTGTACATAACACTGAGAGATAGTTCTTTCTGAAGCCTCAGATTGTACTGTACATAACAATGAGAGATAGTTCTATCTGAAGCCTCAGATTGTACTGTACATAACAATGAGAGATAGTTCTATCGGAAGCCTCAGATTGTACTGTACATAACAATGAGAGATAGTTCTATCTGAAGCCTCAGATTGTACTGTACATAACAATGAGAGATAGTTCTATCTGAAGCCTCAGATTGTACTGTACATAACAATGAGAGATAGTTCTATCTGAAGCCTCAGATTGTACTGATCATAACACTGAGAGATAGTTCTATCTGAAGCCTCAGATTGTACTGTACATAACACTGAGAGATCGTTCTCTCTGAAGCCTCAGATTGTACTGTACATAACACTGAGAGATAGTTCTATCTGAAGCCTCAGATTGTACTGTACATAACACTGAGAGATAGTTCTATCTGAAGCCTCAGATTTTACCGTACATAACACTGAGAGATCGTTCTCTCTGAAGCCTCAGATTGTACTGTACATATCACTGAGAGATAGCTTTCTCTGAAGCCTCTGACACATATTGTACTGTACGTAGGGGCGGCACGGTAGCACAGTGGTTAGCACTGCTGCTTCACAGCTCCAGAGACCTGGGTTCGATTCCCGACTTGGGTCACTGTCTGTGTGGAGTTTGCACATTCTCCTCGTGTCTGCGTGGGTTTCCTCCGGGTGCTCCGGTTTCCTCCCACAGTCCAAAGATGTGCGGGTTAGGTTGATTGGCTATGCTAAAAATTGCCCTTAGTGTCCTGAGATGCGTAGGTTAGAGGGATTAGTGGGTAAATATGTAGCGATATGGGGGTAGGGCCTGGGTGGGATTGTGGTCGGTGCAGACTCGAAGGGCCGAATGGCCTCTTTCTGTACTGTCGGGTTTCTATGATTTCTATGTAACACTGAGAGATAGTTCTATCTGAAGCCTCAGATTATATTGTACATAACACTGAGAGATAGTTCTATCTGAAGCCTCAGATTGTACTATACGTAACACCGAGAGATAGTTCTATCTGAAGCCTCAGATTGTACTGTACATAACACTGAGAGATAGTTCTGTCTGAAGCCTCAGATTGTACTATACGTAACACTGAGAGATAATTATATCTGAAGCCCCTTTCTCAGATTGTACTGTACATAACACTGAGAGATAGTTCTATCTGAAGCCTCAGATTGTACTATACGTAACACCGAGAGATAGTTCTATCTGAAGCCTCAGATTGTACTGTACATAGCACTGAGAGATAGTTCTATCTGAAGCCTCAGATTGTACTGTACATAACACTGAGAGATAGTTCTATCTGAAGCCTCAGATTGTACTATACGTAACACCGAGAGATAGTTGTATCTGAAGCCTCAGATTGTACTGTACATAACACTGAGAGATAGTTCTATCTGAAGTCTCAGATTGTACTGTTCGTAACACTGAGAGATAGTTCTATCTGAAGCCTCAGATTGTACTGTACATAACACTGAGAGATAGTTCTATCTGAAGCCTCAGATTGCACTGTACATAACACTGAGAGATAGTTCTGTCTGAAGCCTCAGATTGTACTGTACATAACACTGAGAGATAGTTCTATCTGAAGCCTCAGATTGTACTGTACATAACACTGAGAGATAGTTCTATCTGAAGCCTCAGATTGCACTGTACATAACACTGAGAGATAGTTCTGTCTGAAGCCTCAGATTGTACTATACGTAACACTGAGAGATAGTTCTATCTGAAGCCTCAGATTGTACTGTACATAACACTGAGAGATAGTTATATCTGAAGCCTCAGATTGTACTGTACATAACACTGAGAGATAGTTATATCTGAAGCCTCAGATTGTACTGTACATAACACTGAGAGATAGTTCTATCTGAAGCCTCAGATTGTACTGTACATAACACTGAGAGATAGTTCTATCTGAAGACTCTTGCCCAGATTGTACTGTACATAACACTGAGAGATAGTTCTATCTGAAGACTCTTGCCCAGATTGTACTGTACATAACACTGAGAGATAGTTCTGTCTGAAGCCTCTTGCTCAGATTGTACTGTACATAACACTGAGAGATAGTTATATCTGAAGACTCTTGCCCAGATTGTACTGTACATAACACTGAGAGATAGTTATATCTGAAGACTCTTGCCCAGATTGTACTGTACATAACACTGAGAGATAGTTCTGTCTGAAGACTCTTGCCCAGATTGTACTGTACATAACACTGAGAGATAGTTCTGTCTGAAGACTCTTGCCCAGATTGTACTGTACATAACACTGAGAGATGGTTCTGTCTGAAGCCTCTTGCCCAGATTGTACTGTACATAACACTGAGAGATAGTTCTGTCTGAAGCCTCTTGCTCAGATTGTACTGTACATAACAGGCGAGGTGATGAATGAATACTTTTCTTCAGTGTTCACCAAGGAGTGGGGACATGTTTTCGAGGAAAAGAAGGTGTTACAGGCTAATGGGCTGGAGGAAATAGCTGTTCGGAGGGAGGATGTCCTGGCAGTTTTGAATAAACTGAAGTTCGATAAGTCCCCTGGGCCTGACGAAATATATCCTAGGATTCTTTGGGAGGCAAGGGATGAGATTGCAGAGCCGTTGGCTTTGATCTTTGGGTCCTCACTGTCCACGGGGATGGTGCCAGAGGACTGGAGAGTGGCGAATGTTGTTCCTCTGTTTAAGAAAGGGAATAGAAATGACCCTGGTAATTATAGACCGGTTAGTCTTACTTCGGTGGTTGGTAAATTGATGGAAAAGGTCCTTAGGGATGGGATTTACGACCATTTAGAAAGATGCGGATTAATCCGGGATAGTCAGCACGGATTCGTGAAGGGCATGTCGTGCCTCACAAATTTGATTGAATGTTTTGAGGAGGTAACTAAGTGTGTTGATGAAGGTAGGGCAGTTGATGTCATATACATGGATTTTAGTTAGGCGTTTGATAAGGTTCCCCCATGGTCGGTTTATGATGAAAGTAAGGAGGTGTGGGATAGAGGGAAAGTTGGCCGATTGGATCGGTAACTGGCTGTCTGATCGAAGACAGAGGGTGGTGGAGGAAGGGAAATTTTTGGATTGGAGGCAGGTTGCTAGCGGAGTGCCGCAGGGATCAGTGCTTGGTCCTCTGCTCTTTGTGATTTTTATTAATGACTTAGAGGAGGGGGCTGAAGGGTGGATCAGTAAATTTGCTGATGACACCAAGATTGCTGGAGTAGTGGATGAGGTGGAGGGCTGTTTTAGGCTGCAAAGAGACATTGATAGGATGCAAAGCTGGGCTGAAAAATGGCAAATGGGGTTTAACCCTGATAAATGTGAGGTGATTCATTTTGGTAGGACTAGTTTAAATGTGGATTACAGGGTCAAAGGTAGGATTCTGAAGACTGTGAAGGAACAGAGAGATCTTGTGGTCCATATCCACAGATCTCTAAACGTTGCCACTCAAGTGGATAGAGCTGTGAAGAAAGCCTATGGTGTGTTAACTTTTCTTAACAGGGGGTTGGAGTTTAAGAGCCGTGGGGTTATGCTGCAACTATACAGGACCTTGGTGAGACCACATTTGGAATATTGTGTGCAGTTCTGGTCACCTCACTATAAGAAGGATGTGGAAGTGCTGAAAAGAGTGCAGAGGAGATTTACCAGGATGCTGCCTGGTTTGCAGGGTAGGTCTTATGAGGAAAGGTTGAGGGAGCTAGTGCTGTTCTCTCTGGAGCGGAGGAGGCTGAGGGGAGACTTAATAGAGGTTTATAAAATGATGCCGGGGATAGATAGAGTGAACGTTCAAAGACTATTTCCTCGGGTGGATGGAGCTATTACAAGGGGGCATAACTATAGTGTTCATGGTGGGAGATATAGGAAGGATATCAGAGGTAGGTTCTTTACGCAGAGAGTGGTTGGGGTGTGGAATGGACTGCCTGCAGTGATAGTGAAGTCAGACACTTTAGGAACATTTAAGTGGTTATTGGATAGGCACATGGAGCACCCCAGGATGATAGGGAGTGGGATAGCTTGATCTTGGTTTCAGAAAAAGCTCGGCACAACATCGTGGGCCGAAGGGCCTGTTCTGTGCTGTACTGTTCTATGTTCTATAACACTGAGAGACGTTTCTATCTGAAGCCGCTTGATCATGTTGTTCTGTACGTAACACTGAGAGATAATTCTATCTTAACCCTCTTGCTCAGATTGCACTGTACATAACACTGAGAGAAATTTCTATCTGAACCCTCAGATTATACTGTACATAACACTGAGAGATTGTTCTCTTTGAAGCCTCTGACACAGATTGTACTCCATGTAACACTGAGAGGTGGTTCCATCTGAACCCTCAGATTGTACTGTACATAACAATGAGAGATAGTTCTATCTGAAGCCTCAGATTGTACTGTACATAACACTGAGAGATAGTTCTTTCTGAAGCCTCAGATTGTACTGTACATAACAATGAGAGATAGTTCTATCTGAAGCCTCAGATTGTACTGTACATAACAATGAGAGATAGTTCTATCGGAAGCCTCAGATTGTACTGTACATAACAATGAGAGATAGTTCTATCTGAAGCCTCAGATTGTACTGTACATAACAATGAGAGATAGTTCTATCTGAAGCCTCAGATTGTACTGTACATAACAATGAGAGATAGTTCTATCTGAAGTCTCAGATTGTACTGTACATAACACTGAGAGATAGTTCTTTCTGAAGCCTCAGATTGTACCGTACATAACACTGAGAGATAGTTCTATCTGAAGCATCTTGATCAGATTGTACTGTACATAACACTGAGAGATAGTTCTATCTGAAGCCTCAGATTGTACTGTACATAACACTGAGAGACAGTTCTATCTGAAGCCTCTTGCTCAGATTGTACTGTACATAACACTGAGAGATAGTTCTATCTGAAGCCTCAGATTGTACTGTACATAACACTGAGAGATAGTTCTATCTGAAGCCTCAGATTGTACTGTACATAACAATGAGAGATAGTTCTATCTGAAGCCTCAGATTGGACTGTACATAACACTGAGAGATAGTTCTATCTGAAGCCTCAGATTGTACTGTACATAACACTGAGAGATAGTTCTATCTGAAGTCTCTTGATCAGATTGTACTGTACATAACACTGAGAGATAGTTCTATCTGAAGCCTCAGATTGTACTGTACATAACACTGAGAGATAGTTCTATCTGAAGCCTCAGACTGTACTGTACATAACACTGAGAGATAGTTCTATCTGAAGTCTCAGATTGTACTGTACATAACACTGAGAGATAGTTCTATCTGAAGTCTCTTGATCAGATTGTACTGTACATAACACTGAGAGATAGTTCTATCTGAAGTCTCAGGTTGTACTGTACATAACACTGAGAGATAGTTCTATCTGAAGCCTCTTGCTTAGGTTGTACTGGACATAACATTGAGATATATTTCTATCTGAGGCCTCAGGTTATACTGTACATAACAGTGAGAGTTAGTTCAATGTGACGCCTCAGATTATACTGTTCACAATACTGAGAGATAATTCCACCTGAAGCCTCAGATTGTCCTGGACATAACACAGAGTGATCGTTCTATCTGAAGCCTCAGATTGGACTGTACATAAAATTGAGGGATAGTTCTATCTGAATCCTCAGATTGTACTGTACGTCACACGCAGCGATAGCTCTCCCTGAAGCCTCGGATTGTACTGTACATAACACGGAGAGAATGTTCTATCTGAAGCCTCAGATTGTACTGTACATAACACTGAGAGATAGTTCTATCTGAAGCCTCAGGCTGTACTGTACATAACACTGAGAGATAGTTCTATCTGAAGACTCTTGCTCAGGTTGTACTGGACATGACACTGAGAGATAGTTCTATCTGAAGCCTCAGATTGTACTGTACGTAACACGGAGAGAAAGTTCGACATGAAGTATCAGACTTTACTGTACTTAACACTGAGGGATAGTTCTATCTGAAGCCTCAGATTGTACTGTACGTAACACTGAGAGATATTTCTATCTGAAGCCTCAGATTGTACTGTACGTAACACGGAGAGAATGTTCTATCTGAAGCCTCAGATTGTACTGTACATAACACTGAGAGATAGTTCTATCTGAAGCCTCAGATTGTACTGTACGTAACACGGAGAGAATGTTCTATCTGAAGCCTCAGATTGTACTGTACATAACACTGAGAGATAGTTCTATCTGAAGCCTCAGATTGTACTGTACGTAACACGGAGAGAATGTTCTATCTGAAGCCTCAGATTGTACTGTATATAACACTGAGAGATAGTTCTATCTGAAGCCTCAGATTGTACTGTACGTAACACGGAGAGAAAGTTCGACATGAAGTATCAGACTTTACTGTACTTAACACTGAGGGATAGTTCTATCTGAAGCCTCAGATTGTACTGTACGTAACACTGAGAGATATTTCTATCTGAAGCCTCAGATTGTACTGTACGTAACACGGAGAGAATGTTCTATCTGAAGCCTCAGATTGTACTGTACGTAACACTGAGAGATAGTTCTATCTGAAGCCTCAGATTGTACTGTACGTAACACGGAGAGAATGTTCTATCTGAAGCCTCAGATTGTACTGTACATAACACTGAGAGATAGTTCTATCTGAAGCCTCAGATTGTACTGTACGTAACACGGAGAGAATGTTCTATCTGAAGCCTCAGATTGTACTGTATATAACACTGAGAGATAGTTCTATCTGAAGCCTCAGATTGTACTGTACGTAACACTGAGAGATATTTCTATCTGAAGCCTCAGATTGTACTGTACATAACACTGAGAGATAGTTCTATCTGAAGCCTCAGATTGTACTGTACGTAACACGGAGAGAATGTTATATCTGAAGCCTCAGATTGTACTGTACATAACACTGAGAGATAGTTCTATCTGAAGCCTCAGGCTGTACTGTACATAACACTGAGAGATAGTTCTATCTGAAGACTCTTGCTCAGGTTGTACTGGACATGACACTGAGAGATAGTTCTGTCTGAAGCCTCATGCTCCAATTGTACTGTAAATAACACTGAGAGATATTTCTATCTGAAGCCTCAGATTGTACCGTACATAACACTGAGAGATAGTTCTATCTGAAGCCTCAGATTGTACTGTACATAACACTGAGAGATAGTTCTATCTGAAGCCTCAGATTGTACTGTACATAACACTGAGGGATAGTTCTATCAGAAGCCACAGATTATTCTGTACGTGACACTGAGATACAGTTCTATCCGATGACTCCAGCTAAGATTGCACTGTACATCACACTGAGAAATTGATCTATGTGATGTCCCTTTCTAACGTTGTTCTGTACATAAGCTGAACAGAAGATCGACTACGGCCTGGATTTAGCATTTGTTATCGATCCTGATTAACGTTAACCTTATCTGAAACCCACAACCATGATAAACATAAGACAATAAGATATAGCAGCCGAATTAGACCATTGGGCCCATCGAGCCGGCTCCACCATTCAATTATGACTAATAAGTTTCTCAAACACATTCTCCCGCTTTTCCCCCGTAACCCTTGATCCCTTTGTCAGAGAAGAATCTATCTCTTTCTTCAACGCACTCAAAGACCTGGCCTCCACTGCCTTATGTGGCAGTAAATGTCACTGATTCACCACCCTCTGGCTGAAGAAATTCCTCCTCATCACAGTTCTAAAGTAAGATGTCTCACAACATCAGGTTAAAGTCCCACAGGTTTATTTGGTATCACAAGCTTTCGGATCGCTGCTCCTTCATCAGGTGAGTGGACAACTGGTGGTGTGAGACTTCTTGCTGTGCCCACCACAGTCCAACACCAGCATCTCCACACCACAGTTCTAAAGGGCTGTCCCTTTCCTCTGAGGCTGTGCCCTCGGATCCTCGTCTCTCCTCCTGATGGATATATTTCCCCCAAGTGCACTCGATCCAGGCCTTTCATTATTCTGTAAGATTCAATGATATTCCCCCTCCTCATCCTTCCAAACTCCATCGAGTAGAGACGCAGAATCCTCAGACGCTCCACATGCGTTCAGTCTTTCATTCCCCCAATCATTCTTGTGAACCTCCTCTTGAGCCTCTCCAAGGCCAGCACATCCTTCTATAGATACGAGGCCCAAAATAGCTGACCATTTTCTGAATATTGTCTGACCAGATACTTCTTAAACCTCAGCAGTGCATCCCTGCTTTTATATTCTAGTCGTCTCAAAATGAGCGCTCGTAGAGGTCATTTCGAGTGAATATTGAATGATTTACGGTCTGACCCGCCATTATTTTCAACTTTCCATACCTCCCTTACTCTCAACACCCCATCTTAGCTGTAGATTTCCTGCTTTGGGTATTAAAATTGTTGGATTGAACAGGGTTAATTGAAGCTGTTTGTTTAGTGACTGTAATTGATGTGAGTCTCCATGGATCCGATTAGCGTGTCTGGAGGGTTTTCCCTCTTCTATTAATAAGTTCAATGTGTTGTCCCATTGAGTCAGCGGGAGCCGCAACTCCGGCACTAACAGAGATTAGCGACTGTGGAGAGAGAGAGGGAGGGAGAGGAGAGATCAGAATGTGGGAGTAATGGATTGGAATCTTCCAACAATGGATCAGAATCTGGGAACAATGAACCGGAATGTTCCAACAATGGATCAGAATCTGGGAACAATCGATTGGAATCTTCCAACTAAGGACCGGGGTTTATTCCAGTGGATTGCTCTGTTTGCTGCAGATGATTGGTGGATAACGTCAGCCTTTCGGATTCAATGTGTACTGTACGCGATTCAATGCTTTTACTATCCCCTCCTGGCGATTGTTGGTGTTCCGGGTAAGTCCCTGGCTGGAATTGTACCGGCCCGACCGCCACGGGAATCTGAGCAGGCGAGGGGCGGAGCATGGGAAGGTCTGTTGAACACGGGCGGGATTTTGCAGCTTTGGGAAGAGTGAGGCTGGGAAGTCCCGTCTCCTGTGTCCATTTCCTAATTCTAGAAAGGCTGTTTAACTGTATCGATTTTCTTGTCATTTACTGTACTCACTTTGCTGCTCTTGCTATTTCTGTTGAATCTTTGTATCCAGTTATTAATTATTTCAGCCACTGACAATTGCCTCAGGGTTTATGGGCTAGGATGCCTTCTGTGTGCTATGACTTTCCGCAGACACGTGACCTCAAACGCTATTCCATCCTGAATAAAAGGCTGAGACAGAATCATTTTACCCTCTACATATAACACCAGTTCACTGCTAATTACCCAACCAGTCACCAGAAGGCAGAATCCATTTTATTGGTCATATGTGCACAGCAGGATCTCACAGACAGAGAACATGTTTTATCAAGTTTGAAGTTTATTCATTAGTGTCACAAATAGGCGAACATTAATACCGCAATGAAGTGACTGTGAAGATCCCACAGTCGCCACACTCCAGTGCCCGTTCGGGTACACTGAGGGAGAATTTAGCATGGCCAATGCACCCTAACCAGCACAAATTTCAGAGTGTGGGAGGAAACCGGAGCACCCGGAGGGAACCCACGAAGACACAGGGAGAACCTGCAGACCCTGCACAGACAGTGACCAAGCCTGGAATTGAACCAGGGCCTCTGGTGCTGTGAGGCAATTATGCTATCCCCTGTGCCACCACAAGCTCTCTGAGAGTCACAGGAACACAAACACACATATATAAACACACATATTTGCTTGTAGAAGCAATCAGATTGAAACACTTACTCTCACACAAATTCAAGAATATTCAAAAATGCTGTGACACTCCCAGAACTTCGGGCCCGATTTTACCATTGCCTCGTGCCCAAAGGTTTTTTTGGGGGCGCGAAAAATTGGTAAAGTCAGGCGTGAGACCGTTAATGCAATCCGCGCCCACGTCCGCACTGATTCCCACTTTACCCAAGGCCTGAAAATTGCCTTGTTCCGAGCCGCGCACGAAACGGGCGAAACGGCGAATTCATTGCATGTGCAAGCATTTAAATGGAATTAATTAACTGCCCGCCCAACTTTATCAGCATTTCCCTCTATACCACCACGTTCGCACGTCCAGATTCAGCGTGAAACAGACTTGCTCGGCAAATATCTGTTTCAGGCGCTCCAGCTTCTGAAGAGGTAGGTTCAGAGCTTGCAACGGCTCTCTGACTCAGATCGGTGGAGGGGGCTAGTGGGGGGGGGCAGGTGGGGAGGCGGGCCAGATCATTCTCTGGTCGGGGGGGGGGGGGGGCTGAGGAAGGCCAGATGTATCCCTGGTGGGGAGTGGGAGGAGGGAGGCCCGAACATTCTCTGGAGGGGTGGGGGTGGGGGAGGCCAAGTAGTTCTCTGGTGGGGTGGAGGGAGGAGGGAGGCTCGAACATTATCTGGGAGGGGGTGTTGGGGGGGAGGGGCGGCAGAGGAGGAGACGGGTGAGATGTACCTCTGGTGGGTGGGGGCGGAGGGAGGCCAAATCATTCTCTGATGGGAGGGCAGGGAGGAGGGAGGCCCTGTCGTTTTCTGGTGGGGGGGGAGGGAGGACGGAGGCCAGATCATTCTCTGGTTGCGGGAGGAGGGAATGAGGAAGGAGGCAAGATCATTCTTTGGTGGGTGGGGTGGGGGGGCGGGAGGGAGGCTCCATCATTTTCTGGGGGGTGGGGAGTGTGGTGAGTGAGATGTATCTCTGTTGGGGAGAGGGGGGAGGACTGATCGCTTGCTGGTTGCGGGGAGGGAGGCCAGATGGATCTCTGGGGAGGGAATGAGGGGGGGTCCGCTGCCACTCTGTGGGCGATCTGTGGGTTGGAAGGGGGGGGTGCAGAGGGTCACGATCGGTCTGGGTAGTGAGGCGGGGTGAGTCGATAAGGGGGACAGTAATTTTGTGGGGTGGGGTGATGTCTGTGGGGGCCATCCCTCTCGCTTCATCCGCTTTTTGTGGCCCGGGAGTGATATGATGGGGGCGCGTTTTTCAAATGTTTTTTCAGACTGCTCTTTCGCAGTTCAGAGCCCCGATGCTTTCGGGGCGCCAATCCCCGCCCACAGCGCAATTCAGACCCGTGTTTTTTTTTCAGGCTGAGTGTGTATGGGGGTGCCTGGGAACAGATTTCCAAGTCGGATCTGAATTGCGCCGAGATTCAGCACTTCGAATCAGAATGGTAAAACTGGGCCCTTAGGAGCACTCCGACGGTACTGTCTTCCTCACATATTGATAGAGACAATGCAGCCACACCCACATGTGGGAGGGAGGGGGTTGAGTTCACCACTGCTCCCTGCCCATTGATGGCGGGGTTTTGAAGGTCATATCATGCAACAGACTATAAATCATGTCCACGCCCGATTCATGGCTCATTGCAAACTTACCGGCAACTGATATGCGACAGATACAGTCTCCAGCCCATTTCTGGCAAGAGGCAGAATAAATTATTTAAATTTATTTAAAAACAAAATTAAATAAAATTGGCGACCCTGGGATGGAATTATGCGGCACACTTGCCTTTGCATCCTCACCGGGAGAGGTTGTGTCCAGTGAGGTAAACAGCTGGCCCACATGCATGAGGACGAGTCGTGATGACCTCGCCGAAGGCCATTGATGACACCGGGCAGGTTCGGGAACAAAGGTACGAGCCCCAGGGGCAGTGCCCACCGGGCAGTGCCAGGGCGTGGTGCCTGAGGTGGTCGGGTCTACAGGAGCGGGTCCTGATAGTAGCGGGACCTACAGGTCGTGGCCTGCAGAGGCGGGAGTTGAGGGGGCGGGGCTTCAAGACAGCTTGGCCCTTGGGTAGCGGGCTGATCCAGGAAAGTGGCCCAATGCCACTCTGAACGTGATTGGTGGTGGCCCATTGCCACTCTGCATGCGACTGTTGGGGGGGATAGGCGGGTTCCCCTAACAATCTGCACGCGGTTGGTGAGGTAGTTTGGTGCCCGCGGCCATTCTGCACGTGGTTGTTGAGGGGAGAGAGTCCCTGCTGCCACTCTGCACATGATTGGTTGGGTAGGGAGGGGGGGCCTCGCTGCCTCTCTGAATTCAATAATTGCGGGGGAAGGTGGGGGGGGGGAGGGTGGGGGGTCGATTGCTCCGGGTGGTGGGGACGGGGGCTACTCACAAAGAGCTGCTGCCCCCCGACTATCTGGGAGCAGCTGCTGTGTTGAAGCTAGCTGCAGCCGCAGAGAGCTGACAGATGTCTCTCTCAGTCCAGGAAGCTCACTGATGGCTGCAATTATACATTTGCAACCACGTAGGTTTGGTCCGTGGTCGGTATCCCAGCCAGCGCTGTGAGCGCTGCAAGTGATGGGGCCACTGCTGAGGGCGGTCGAAAGTCATCGAGTTTTAACAGCACAAAATGAGGTCCTTCGGCCCATGATGTCTGCACTGGTCATCAAACACCTATCCAATCGAATCCCATTTTCCAGCACTCGATCCACAGCCTTGTGTGCTCTGGCGTTTGAGTTGCTGATCTAAATGCCTCTTGTGGTTGGTCCCGATTCTACCATCCTTTCAGACCCTGAGCTGCAGATCCCAGCAACCTGTGGATGAAACATTTTTCCTCAAATCCACGCAAAAATCTGCCCTTTACCTTAAATCCACGCCCCTCTAGTTATTGACACCTCCTCTAAAGGGAAAAATATTTTGCCGATCTATGCGCCACATAACTTTGTACATATCACTCTGTTCCCCACCCCACCTGAAAGCACTCCCCACCACCAACCACTACACCCGCTCCCCCTCCAGCCGTCCCTGCTCTAAGGTAAAAAACCCAGCCTAACCAGCCTCTCCTCATAGCTGAAACTCTCCAGCCCAGGCAGCATCCTGGTGAATCTCCTCTCCACCGTCTCCAGTGTGATCACATCCTTCCTGTAGTGTGATGACCAGAGCTGTGCACAGTTCTCTTGCTCTGGTTTAACCAGCAGTTTATAAACTTCCATCATAACCTCTCACCTCTTATATTCTATGCTGCGGCTGCGAAAGGCAAGTATCCTACATGTCGTCTTAACCACCTCAGCTACCTGTTTGTTCCCTTCAGGGATCAGCAGATATGCAGCCCACGTTTATTCTGGTCCTCTGCACTTCCTCACACTCTACTGTTCCTTGTGCATTTCGTTGCTCTGTTAGTCGCCCCAAACACATCGCCTCACATTTTTCAGGTTTTAATCCCATTTGCCCATCAGACCAGCCTGTCTTTTTCCTCGGCACGGTGGCACAGTGGCACTGCTACCCTACAGCGCCAGGCACGTGTGGTCGATTCCTGACTTGGGTCACTGTCTGTGTGCAGTTTGCACATTCTCCCCGTGTCTGCGTGGGTTTCCTCCGGGTGCTCCAGTTTCCGCCCATATGCCAAAGGCATTTGAGTCAGGTGGATTGGCCAGGCTAAATAGGCATTAGTTTCAGGGAGACTCGCTAGTGTGAATGAATGGTGTTATGGGGACAGGGCCTCGTAGGGATTGTGGTCGGAG
Source organism: Mustelus asterias (assembly GCF_964213995.1). Taxonomy (NCBI): domain Eukaryota; kingdom Metazoa; phylum Chordata; class Chondrichthyes; order Carcharhiniformes; family Triakidae; genus Mustelus; species Mustelus asterias. The sequence continues at coordinate 538,579 of NW_027590161.1, forward strand.
CCGAATCGATGGGCCGAATGGCCTCCTTCTGCAAAGTAGGATTCTATGATCTAAGGCTTTCCACCTCAATATTTACCACACCACCAATTTTTGTACCATCTGTGAACCTACTGATCATACCTCACACATTCATGTCTCGATCATCAATGTGCACTACAAACAGCAAGGGTACCAGCCTCGATCCCTGTGGAACCCCACTGGACAGAGGCTTGCAATCACAACAGCAACCTTCGACCATTATCCTCTGCCTCCTGCCACTCAGTCAATCTTGAATGTAATTTACCAAATTGCCCTGGATCCAATCGGCTATTACTTTCTTGTTCCGTCTCCCATATGTAATTCGTCAAAAGCTTCTCTGAAGACTTTCAGACAAGTTTTCCGATCACTTCTTTCCCACGGATATGGCGATGATGGTGTCTTCGGCGTGATCTTGGATGACTCCAGGACACCTTGTAGGGTGGCACTATGGCACAGTGGTTCGCACTGCTGCCTCACAGAATCAGGGACACCGGTTCAATCCCGGGGATTCCATCATCACCAGTGAAGCTTTTTTTTAAACTTTGAAACCAGCTCCATTCTCACATATTGCCTGTTGGGATTTCTCCTGTTCCAAGAACGTGTGGTCTTTCTCTGGAAAGGATCCACTTTGAGTAAGTCCTGTTTCTCGCAGCTCCCCAATGTGCGCATTGAGGCTTGTAAATTCATTCTTGATCACAGCAGTCCCGTGTACATCATCAACCAATAACGTCATTTGTAAGGACAGGGCACATCGTGCTGATGTTCCAGCTTGAGATGTGAGTGTCCGATTTGATTTGATTTGATCCGATTTATTATTTTCACCTGCATTATTATAAGTGAATAACAGTGTTCTTTGAGTGGTATACAGACAAAGCATAGCGTGCTTAGAGAAGGAGAGAGTGGAGAATGTAATGTTGCAATCATACCTCGGGTGTGGAAAAAGATCATCTGGATGCGATGTAGGTCCATTCAAACGTCTGATGGCAGAAGAAACTGTTCTTGAGTTGGCAGCATGAACGCACAATGGTTAGCACTGCTGTCTCACAGGGACCTGAGTTCGATTCCCGGCTTGGATCACTGTCTGTGCGGAATTTGTACATTCTTCATAGGTCTGTGTGGGTTTCCTCTGGATGATCTGGTTTCCACCCACAGTCCAAAGATATGCAGATTAGGTTGATGGGCTATGCTAAATTGCCCATTAGGGTCCCGGGATATACATGTTAGAGGGCTTAGCAGGGTACATATGTGGGACTGAGGAGATAGGACATGGGTGGGATTGTTGTTGGTGCAGACTGAATGGGCCGAATGGCCTTCCTCTGCACTGTAATGTTTGTATGATGCTGTGAGTCAGTTGGTACATGTCCTCAGAATTTTAAATCTTTTTTTTCCGACGGAACAAGTTTGAAGAGTTTATCTCCGTGGTGCGTGGGGTCCTTAATTAGTCTGGCTGTTTTTCCGAGGCAGCGGGAAGTGTAGAAAGTGTCAATTGGTGTTTTGAGTGATGGACTGGGTTCCATTCATGAAGCTTTGAAGTTTCTTGCGGTATTGAACAGAGCAGGAGTCATACCAATCTGTGATACAACCAGAAATTTTTTTTTTATGGTGCATCTCTAAAAGTTGGAGAGAATCATAGCTGACATGCCAATTCGCCTTAGACGTCTGAGAAAGTAGAGTCGTTGGTAGGCTTTCTTAATCATAGGATCGTCGTGGAGGGACCAGGACAGGTTGCTGGTGATCGGGACCCATAAAAACTTGATGTTCTCAACCATTTCAACTTCATCCCATTGCTGCAGACAGGGGCATGTACTCCACTCTGCTTCCTGAAGTCGATGACTGTCTCATTTGCTTTGTTGATATTGAGGAAGAGATTATTGTGGTCGCACCCGTTCACCAGATTCTCTATCTCTTCCCTGTTCTCTATCTCATTGTTGTTTGAGATCCACTCACTTCAGTGGTGTCATCAGCAAACTTGGAAATCGAGTTGGAGGGGAATTTGGCCACACAGTATTCGGCGTATAAGCAGTATATGAAGGAGGTGAGGACACAGCCTTGTGGGGCACCGCTGTTGAGGATGATTGTGGATGAGATGTTGTTGACTGTCCTTATTTATTGCTGTCTGCGCGTCAGGAAGTTCAGGATCAAATTGCAGGGGCAGGAGCCGAACCCCAGGACACGGATTTTGGACGTGAGTTTCGTAGGAATAACGGTGTTAAAGGCTGAGCTGTAATCGATAAAAAGGAGTCGGTGTTACAGGGTTGACTGTAAGTCCAGGAAGATGGTGTCTGTGGACCTTTTGTGGAGGTAGGTGAACTGTCGTCGATCCAGGCAATCTGGGAAGCTGGAATTGATTCATGCCATGACTAACCTTTTGATGCATCTCATGATATTGAATGTCAGAGTCACCGCACGATAGTCATTCAGGCAGCCTACTTGCCTTTTCTTTGGTACTGGCATTGGTTTGAGTTTTTCTTACCTCGTGCATAGATTAGCCACTTTCCGACTGCGAGAGGACTCACTAAGCTTCAGAGGTCCTGTAGGCCATAGTGGGAGAGCAGCAAACGCACTGGGCACTATGGACGTCAGCTATTCACTGAACCCTGAAGCTTTCTCCCACTGTTGAAAGCAAACCCTCGTACTTGTGTTCTGTGCCATTCGAGTGTGATATTACTGTTTCTTCCTGTGTTTTGCTAATGGTGGCCACAATGCTGTGGTCTCCTGTCCAGGGTCAGTCCTGTGTAAGTATAATAGAATCGGAACTGTTGAGGCATCAGGATCTCCCTCTGTCAACTGTTAGTGTTATCCAGAGGAAAGGGTGAAACCAGCACTGTTTGATACCAGCTCTGCTGCAGGGGTTGTCAGTAAGCTGTCTGAAAGACGACAGATTACCACCGACACGACTCCACTCCGGATTTTCTGACAGGGTTTACTCCCTCAGCCTTCTTACCCTCCAAATCCCCAACAAGGTAGAGGGGCTATTTACCTGCAGCTGAGTGAGGGCCAATGTTGTGGACTCCCTGGAAAACTCTCACTCAAGTGTATGCCGTTGTGTCGCTACCATCGAGCAGCATGGTGGGACAATGGTTAGCACTGCTGAAATTCAGCATCAGGGACCTCGGTTCAGTTCCAGGCTTGGGTCACTGCCTGTGTGGACTTTGGACATTCTCCCTGTGTCTCCGTGGGTTTCCTCCGGAAGCTCCACGTTCCTCTTACACCCAAAAGAAGTGCTGGACTAAAAAAAAGATTTAATTCTTCTGTGTGTGTGTGCACACTTTTTTTTATTTTAACCCGTGCTCAGTCTAAATGGAAATTTCTTCCCCTGAATCGTATCTAATTTTCTTCTTTATTTCCTTCCTGACAGTGAACATAATCGCAATTGTGACCCTGACCAGCAGAAACTGTGGTCTGTCCAAATGTGTGACTCGTTACCTGGTGGCCATGTCAGTGGGGGATCTGCTGGTCGTTATCCTCGACCTGATATTGAGACACATTCCCATTGTTTATGTGGAACAGTTTTATTTCCTGCGCTGGGTCCCCGTGTGTAACATCCACGCTGTCCTGCTTTATGCAGCCACTGACTGTTCTGTCTGGTTCACCGTCACTTTCACCTTTGATCGATTTGTGGCCATTTGCTGCCCCAAGCTGAAAAGTAAATATTGCAGTGAGAAATCGGCGGCTGTGGTTCTGGGAACAGTGACGGCGCTGAGCTGCTTCAAGAACATTTTCTGGTATTTTATATTGGTAAATAGATATTGGCTGTCGAACAACCCCACGTTTTGTGGTGTCAAGGTGGGTGTTGTGTTCTCTCCGGTCTGGACAACAATCGAGTTCCTCCACCACATTCTAACCCCGTGTGTCCCATTCGCTCTGATTCTGCTGCTCAATGCTTTCACCGTCAGACACATTTTAGTGAGCAGCAGAGCCCGCAGGAGACTCCGGGCTCACGGCAGTAGGGAAAGTCCCAGCGACCCAGAGATGGAAAGCCGAAGGAAATCCATCATTTTACTGTTTGTTATCACAGCCAATTTTATCATCTTATGGTCGACATTAATGGTTTATTCAATAAGCAGACGGATGTATCTATTGATCTATCCGTCGGTATGGTTAGAACTTTTTGTTCTAGAATTGGGCTTCATGCTGCAACTCACAAGTTGCTGCACAAATACTGCCATTTATGCTGCGACACAGACTAAATTCAGGCAGCAGCTAAAAAACCTACTGAAATATCCCCTTACTGCAATTCTTCAACTCATTACAGCCTGAGAGGAAACTACAACGACAAGACACCTGACTCTTCCTATTGGACATTCAAACTGTAAATCACCAAGCAGCCTCACAGAGACAGAAAGAGTGACAGATAGAGAGAGAGGGCAGTGTAAGCAACAGTGAGAGGGATAGAGATACACAGCTTGACAGAGAGAGGGAAAGGCACAAAGACATGGAGAACAACAGAGTTTGAAAGAGTTTTGTACAGGTGCAGGGAAAGAAACAGACAGACAGAGAGAAAGAACAGAGACAGAGAGAGACTCTCACAGAGCGAGAGAGACAGGGATAGAGAGTGGGGAAAATGGCGAGGAAGATATACAGAGAATGAGAAAGGGAGACAGAGGAAGACAGATTGGAGGTTGTAATAAGAGAGGGAGAAGGAGACGAAGGTGAAACGGGAGACAAAAAGTGAGGCAGAGGGAAATAGCCAGAGACAGAGAGAAACAGAGACATAGAGACAGAGAGCGGGAGCGAATGGGAAAGTGAGACAGAAAGAGTACAATGGACACAGCAAGAGCTAAAGACAGAGCGAGGTAGAGAGAGAGAGGGGGCGGCGGGGACGGACAGACAAATAAGTAAAAGGGGGGCAGAGACAGAGCGAGAGAAGGAGAGTGAGACTGAGAGGGGGCAGGAGTGACAGAGGAAGAGGGTAGAGAGATGGAGACTGGGGGAGAGGCGGAGACACAGAAAGAGACAGAGAGAAACATCGAGAGAGTCAGAGGCACAGAGAGACACAGAGAAAGAGTGACAGAGAGAGAGACACACAGAAACACAGAAAGAGGTAGAGACATGTTTAATAACTTTAACGATAACAATCAGGTGGAGTTATTGGAATATGACCTCCCTTATTGAACCAGTTAATGCTGTCCAATCTGGGAGCCCTGCAGACGTATATAATATGGTTTGTCCAGTATACCGGAACTCAGGGTGTGTACACTCAGGTGGTGTGGATGTAATGGACTGGTGGTTTTATCACTAGGCTATTAAAACAGAAACTCAGCAAATGTTCTGTGCACCCGTGTTCGAATCCCGTCACGGCAGATGGTGGAATTGGAATGAATATATCTGGAAATCAGAATCAGCTGGTGAACATAAAAGCATTGTCGATTTTCGGAAAAACACATCTGGTTCACCAGTGTCCCAGGAAGGAAATCTGTCGTCCTGATGTGGTCAGGACTAAATGTGACTCCAAGTGGTTGACACTTAATTGTCCTCCGAACATGGGCAACTGAGGATGGGCAATAAATGCTGGCCGGCCAGCGACACCCAAGTCCCAAGAGTGAATGCAAATACTTTGTACTGGGAAAGTTTAAACAAATGGCAAACTGTTTCTCACAGCTGGATAAATACCCAATCCCTCTGATCGAAGACTGAACCTTAAAGTTGGTTGGAGGATTCACGTGCACTTATACTGACAGCTAGATGTGGATTCCCAGCGATATTCAACCATTCATACTCAGAGGAAGTTTAACATTTGTAATGTATCAAGTGTCGGCTTACATTAACACTGCAATGAAGTTACTGCGAAAATCGGCTCGTCGCCACACACTGGTGCCCGTTCGAGTACACTGAGGGAGATTTTAACATGGAGATTTTAACCTCATCAGCACATCTTTCAGATTGTGGGAGGAAGCCGGAGCAACCAGAGGAAACCCACGCAGATACGGAGAGAGTGTGCAGACTCCGCACAGACAATGACCCAAGCCAGGAATTGAACCCAGGTCTCTGGCGTTATGAGGTAGCAGCGTTAAACACTGTGACACCTCGTCTACGGTGTCAGTTTGGGCAAAGAAATTCCAGAACTTCCTGCATGGCGGTGCAGCCCATAACATCGGCCCATGTCCAGCTGTGGGCTTTATTACTGTTCGCCTACCATTATTGATTGGAGCACTCTCTAGGACGCCGAGTCAATAAGGCAGATGCCTTGAGTTGGCGACGATTAACAGAGACTTGTTGTACCCATAATGAAAGAGACGGTAATCATGAACATTTTCAAAACTCACCCAGTGACTCCCAATAATATTCGGCTGTGGACGTAAGGTTACCCAAAACTGAATGAATTGAAGCAGCTCGTGCCGAAGGGGGAAACCAAAAAGCCGTTACAGCCTGAATTGCATCCATATTGGAGTCGCAGAGAGCAGCTGACTGTGGAAGAAGGCACACTCCTATGGGTTCAAGAGTGTCATCCTGAGCCAGGTTCACCATCCCATCCTGGCTGAACGTTATCATGGCCACCCAGGAGTGACAAACTGAAGATCCTCCAAATTGTCACGTTTGGTGGCCACGTATGGATCCAGACATTTGCTCGTGGATGGCTGTGGTTCTGGGAACAGTGACGGTGCTGAGCTGTTTAAAGAACATTTTCTGGTATTTTGTTTTCTTAAATGGATATATGCTGGGCAACCTCCCCTGGTTTTGTAATTACACATCGGATGTTTTGCACTCTCCTGTCTGGGGAACAATCGAGTTCCTCCACCAAATTCTAACCCCGTGTGCCCCATTCGTCCTGATTCTGCTGCTCAATGCTTTCACCGTCAGACACATTTTAGTGAGCAGCAGACCCGCAGGAGACTCCGGGCTCACAGCAGTGGGGAAAATCCCAGAGACCCAGAGATGGAGAGTCGAAGGAAATCCATCATTTTACTGTTTGTTATCTCAGCCAATTTCATCCTCTTCTATGGATTCGGATGTATAATTTGGGCTTTCATTCGGTAACATTAGATGTTTTTGTTATGGAATTGGGCTTCATGCTTCAACTGACAAGTTGCTGCACAAATACTTCCATTTATGCTGTGACACAGACTCACTTCAGACAGCAGCTAAAACATCTACTGAAATATCCCCTTACTGCAATTCTTCAAATCAATACACCCGGAAAGGAAATTACAACCACAAGACTCCTGAATATTCCTATTGGACATTCAAACTGTAAATGACCAAACAGCCCCACAGAGACAGAAAGCGTGACAGATAGAGAGAGAGAGGGCAGTGATAGCAACAGGGAGAGTGATAGAGAGACAGAGATTGACAGAGAGAGGGAAAGGCACAAATACATGGAGAGCAACAGAGTTTGAAAGAGTTTCTAACAGGTACAGGGAAAGACACATACTGACCGAGAGAAAGAACAGAGACAGAGAGAGACTCTCACAAAGCGAGAGAGACAGGGATGGAGAGTGGGGGAAATGGCGAAGGAGATATACAGGGAATGAGAAAGGGAGACAGCGGAAGACAGATTGGAGGTTGTAATAAGAGAGGGAGAGGGAGACGAGGGGAAACGGGAGACAAAAAGTGAGGCAGAGGGAATTAGCCAGAGACAGAGAGAAGCAAATATATCGAGACAGAGAGCGGGAGTGAATGGGAAAGAGTGAGACAGAAAGAGTACAATGGACACAGCAAGAGCTAAAGACAGAGCGAGGTAGAGAGAGAAAGAGAGAGAGAGAGGAGGACGGACAGCAAAATTCGTAAAAGGGGGACAGGGACAGAGTGGGAGAAGGAGAGTGAGACTGAATGTGGGCAGGAGAGACAGAGGAAGAGGGTAGAGAGAGGGAGACGTGGAGAGACAGAAAGAAATCATAGAAACCCTACAGTGCAGAAGGAGGCCATTCGGCCCATCGAGTCTGCACCGACCACAATCCCACCCAGGCCCTACCCCCACATATTTTACCCGCTAATCCACACATCCCAGGACTCGAAGGGGCAATTTTTTTTTTTAACCTGGCCAATCAACCTAACCCGCACATTTTTGGACTGTGGGAGGAAACCGGAGCACCCGGAGGAAACCCACGCAGACACGAGGAGAATGTGCAAACTCCACACAGACAGTGACCCGAGCCGGGAATCGAACCCGGGACCCTGGAGCTGCGAAGCAGCAGTGCTAACCACTGTGCTACCGTGCTGCCCAAACATCGAGAGAGACAGAGGCACAGAGAAAGAGTGACAGAGAGAGACACACAGAAACACAGAAAGAGGTAGAGACATATTTAATAACTTTAACGATAATCATCAGGAGGAGTTATTGGAAAATGAGCTCTCTGATTGAGGCAGTTAATGTTGTCCAATCCCGGAGCCGTACAGACGTATATAATATGGTGTGTCTCGGTTACCGGAACTCAGGGTGTGTACACTCAGGGTGTGGATGTGATGGACTGGTGGTTTTGTCACTAGACTATTAATACAGAAACTCAACTAATGTTCTGGGCTCCCGCGTTCCAATCCCGTCACGGCTGATGGTGGAATTTGAATAAATATATCTGGGATTCACAATCTGCTGGTGACCATAAAACGATTGCTGATTTTCGGAAAAACCCATCTGGTTCACCAATGTCCCAGGGAAGGAAATCTGTTGTCCTTATGTGGTCAGGACTAAATGTGACTCCAAGTGGTTGACACTTAATTGTCCGGTGAACATGGGTAACTAGGGATGAGCAATAAATGCAGGCCGGCCAGCGACATCCAAGTCCCAGGAATGAATAAAATACTTTGTACTGGGAAATTTTAAACAAACGGTAAACTGTTTCTCGCAGCTGGATAAATACCCAATCCCACGGATTGAGGACTTAACCTCAAAGTTGGCTGGAGGATTCTTGCTTCCGATTATGAACTTATTGACGTGCACCTACACTAACAGCTGGATGAGGATTCCCAGCGATATTCAACAATTCATAATCAGAGGCAGTTTAACATGTATAAAGTGTTAAATGTAGGCTTACATTAACATTGCAATGGAGTTACTGCGAAAATCGGCTCGTCGCCACACACTGGTGCCTGTTTCGGAGGCACCAGTTAGTCTGATCTTCCTGAGGGAGAATTTAACATGGCCAATGCAACGAACCAGCACGTCGTTCAGACTGTGAGAGGAAACCGGAGCAACCAGAGAAAACCCACGCAGATATGGCGAGAATGTGCAGACTCCGCACAGATAGTTACCTGAAGATTCAGCAAATGACCATGTCTTGTGGCCAGTTGTAGATACAGATATTTGCTCGTGGGTCAGTGTTGGCAGTCTCAACAAGGGCAGAACTATCACCAGTCACAAGTCTTCACATTTGGGGATGGCTTGGATGGCCAGAGACGTGGCTGCACATGGACAGTGCCGCACCGTTCATGGGCTCTATGTTCCTGATAATGGTAGATGCTAATTCAAAATGGATGGCCGTACGCAGGGTGAGTTCATCAAACACAAGGACATGAGTGGAAAAACTTCACGCCTCTTTCTTGACACTCGGGATCCCGCACGTGTTTGTTTCTGAAAATGGACCATCCTTCATCAGTCAAGAATTTCTGCATTAGATGAATTTGAACAGAATTTGACACGTTAGGACGGTGCCATATTACCCGTCATCCAACGGCCTGGCGGAAAGAGCGGCGCAAACAGTGAAAGCAGGTTCAAAAGATCGGCCAACAGCCTCCTTGGACACCAAACCGTCCACATTCATCTTCAATTACAGGATGATAGCTCCCCCCTCCCCCCACCTCATTCCCTTCAACGACTGGAATAGCCCCAGCAGAGATGCTCATGGGAAGATGATTCTGCCCAAGATTGAGTCTGATCTTTCTGAGGGCGGGAGGCTGGCAAGGTATCAATACACCCAGTGCTGATCCTACCAGTCGGGAGAGGCACTTAAAGGCAGTTGATTGGATATTAGTGAAGAATCATGGCAAAGGATCCGCGTGGTTATAAGGCATTTTAGAGTCCGGAACAGGGCCAATTTCCTTTCAGGTCCGCTTGGGAGATACAATTTTATAGGAATGTTACAATCATCTCCAAGCCAAGGAGTCACAAGCCGTGCCTGAAAAATCAATTCCCAGCAACACTGGGAACTTTGGAAAAAATTCCAGTCATCAGGCTACTGCTATCCATCTCCACCAGTGGGAACCTCGGAGTCTGAAATGGACACAGCGGGTTTAGCCTATCGAACCACATTGTCACCCCATAAACGGAAATTGGGCCACAACGCTCATGGTGGAAGAGGCGACCTCCGGTCTGCTGAACCCCACTCACTTGCGAGGCTGAGCAGGAGGAACCGGACCCAGCATTGAAACTCCAAAAAAAGCTTGCAAAGCGGTCAGCCCTCGACGTTTACTCAGACCTAGAGGGGGAGGTGTGCAATGACTTCAAACAGGTTCATGAGTTGGACATGCGCAAATATAAACTACCGAAATGAGGCCTGTGAAATCTGCCCACTCAGGGAGCTCCACAGAGTGGAAGCTGCAGGCAGTGAAACACTGAGAGTTTGGGTAAGTGTGGGAGTATAAGGAAGTGGGTCGAAATGTGTTCCAGCGTCTTTTATCCCTTACTACCCGGTGCGTTACGACCAGGTCCAGTGCGGGAAGATATCCCCCAGACATTACAGTTCAGAAAGTGCCGTGGGACCAACAGAAGCAGCTGATTGGTGAGTAGGTCCTTGGAAGGGACACTGAGGGAATTTTCTGAGCAGCTCCTTCTGATGTCATAGCTTCAGGAAGGGCTCCCGATATTGATAATGTTCTGGGGACCCGGGTTCGAATCCTGCCACGGCAGCTGGTGGAATTTGAATTCAATAAAAAATATCTGGAATTAAAAATTGACCATAAAATCAGATTCGATTGTCAGAAAAATCCATCTGGTTCACTCATGTCGTTTAGGGATGGGAATCTGCCGTCCTTGCCTGGTCTGGCCTACATGTTGCTCCAGAGTCACAGAAATGTGCTTAACTCTCAACTGCCATCCAGAGTCAACTCGGGATGGGCAATAAATGCTGGCCAGCCAGCGAGGCCCATTTCCCAAAATGAATGAAAAAATGCCCTTTCCCATTGTGGTAAACCACTGTTAAGCTATTGCCTGTGTGTATGTGTGACATGGCTGGACACGCCCCTGCTGGCCCTGCGTGAGACTCCTCTCCCCTTGGTCCAGGTATAAAGGGGACTGCTCCCAACCCCCCTGCCACAGTCGCCGGACCAGTTCATCAGCATGGGTGCGCTCCAAGTCTTTTGAGAATAAAAGCCTATTTGGTCTTGCGTACTAACTAGTCTTCGCTTAATTGATAGTGCATCAATTATATTCACAAAAAATTTGGGATGGAGCAGATATTAAAACCCGATAAATTAGAATTGGATCCTCAAGCCGTAGGAGTCTCGAATAGCTTCCATCACTGGCTGCGATGTTTCAAAACTTTCCTCACGGCCTCCGCCTCCGTCGTCCGGACCGAAGCCGACAAGCTCCACGTGCTCCACGCCCGGGTACGCGATCAGGCATTCTCGATAATCAGAGACGCTGAAACTTACGAGGAGGCGATTCAACTTTTAAAAGGCCAGTACAACAAACAGACTAATGTGATCGACGCCAGACGTTTTCTGGCTACTCGCAAACAACAGCCAGGAGAATCGAGCGACCAATTTCTGCGTGCGTTGCGAGCACTTGGCATGGCCTGCAACTGCAAGGCCGCCTCTATCACTTCCTTAGGGTCCCCTTCGGCGTCACCAACGGGGTCTCGGTTTTCCAGCGTGAGATGGACCAAATGGGAGACCAGAACGGGCTGCGGGCCACCTTCCCGTACCTGGATAACATCACCATCTGCGGCCATGATCAGCAGGACCACGACGCCAACCTCCACAAATTCCTCCACACCACCACACTCCTAAATCTGACCTATAATAAGGAGAAGTGCATATTCCGCACACGCCGCCTCGCCATCCTTGGTTGTGTTGTGGAAAACGGGGTCATCGGTCCTGATCCCGACCGCATGTGTCCCCTCCTGGAACTTCCCCTCCCCATCAACCTCAAAGCACTGAGGAGATGCCTGGGCTTCTTCTCGTATTACGCCCAGTGGGTCCCCAATTATGCGGATAAAGCCCATCCGCTCATCAAATCCACCTCTTTTCCCCTGACGGCAGAGGCCCGCCTGGCCTTCGACCGCATCAAAGCAGACATCGCGAAGTCCACGATGCACGCTGTAGACGAATCTATCCCGTTCCAGGTGGAGAGTGATGCATCGGACTTCGCCATAGCCGCTACCCTTAACCACGCAGGCAGACCCATGGCCTTCTTCTCACGAACCCTTCAAAGCCCTGAAATTCGACACTCCTCTGTCAAGAAGGAGGCCCAAGCCATAGTGGAAGCTGTACGACACTGGCACCACTACTTAGCTGGTAAACGATTCACCCTACTCACGGACCAGTTGCATTCATGTTTAACAACACGCAGCAGGGCAAGATCAAAAATGATAAAATCTTGAGGTGGAGAATCGAGCTTTCCACCTACAATTATGACATATTATAACGGCCCAGGAAGCTCAATGAGCCCCCAGGCGCCCTGTCCCGGGGAATATGTGCCAGCACACAAATAGACCAATTGCAGAATCTCCACAACGACCTGTGCCACCCGGGGGTCACCAGGTTTTTTCACTTCATTAAAGCCCATAACCTGCCCGACTCCATTGAGGAAGTCAGGTCTATAACCAGACACTGCCAGGTCTGCGCAGAGTGCAAACCACACTTCTATCAGCCAGACAGAGCACACCTCATAAAGGCCTCCCGCCCTTTCAAACGCCTAACCATCGACTTCAAAGGCCCCCTCCCCTCTTCTGACCACAACATATACTTCCTCAACGGCATTGACGAATATTCACGTTTCCCCTTCGCTATTCCATGCCCGGATATGACCTTGGCCACAGTCGTCAGGGCCCTGCACAGCCTCTTCACCCTGTTCGGTTTCCCTAGCTATATCCATAGTGACCAGGGATCCTCCTTTATGAGTGATGAGTTGCGACAGTACCTGCTCTCCAAAGGCATTGCCTCGAGTAGGACACCAGCTACAACCCCAGGGAGAACGGACATGTAGAGAGGGAGAACGCGACAGTCTGGAAGGCCGTTTTACTAGCTCTGAGGTCTAAAGGTCTTCCAGTCACCCGGTGGCAAGAGGTCCTACCTGACGCACTACACTCGATTAGATCACTCCTTTCCACAGCTACCAATGCTACCCCTCACGAAAGAATGTTTGTTTTCCCCAGGACGTCCTCCTCGGGGACCTCACTACCGTCGTGGCTGACGTCCCCAGGCCCTGTCCTGCTCCGGAAGCACGTAAGGACCCATAAGTCGGACCCCCTGGTCGAAAGAGTCCAGCTCCTCCACGCCAACCCCCAGTATGCCTATGTGGTGTATCACGACGGGCGGGAGGACACGGTCTCCATTCGAGACTTGGCAACCGAAGGTGCCCCAGGGATCACAACGACCCACAACCCCACACCCCAACACCAGTATACAGCACGCCTAAGCCCCTGGAGCCGCCACCACGCACCCGACAGCTGGAAGGGACTACAAACGTCTCGCCTGAGCCCCAGGAGCCGCCACCACGCACCCGACAACCGGAAGTGACTGCAAACGACTCGAGCGACTATGGACTTGCGCCTGAACCAACAACGCGGCCAGCAGAACCGAGACCACAACCGGCACTACGGCGGTCGCAGCGGCAGATCAAGCCCCCAGAGAGACTGAATTTGTAAAATTGTAATTATGTAAATATCGTTCCACCCACCTCACCCCCGCCGGGCCCTTTTTTAAAAGCAGGGGGTGAATGTGGTAAACCACTGTTAAGGTATTGCCTGTATGTGTGACATGCCTGGGCACGCCCCTGCTGGCTGAGACTCCTCCCCCCCTGGTCCAGGTATAAAGGGGACTACTTCCAACCCCCCTGCCTCAGTCGCCGGTCCAGTTCATCAGCATGGGTGTGCTCCAAGTATTTTGTGAATAAAAGCCTATTTGTTCTTGCGTATTAACTGGTCTTTGCTTAATTGATAGTGCATCACCCATCTTACAGATTCAAAGAGGATTTCGAATTTTGCTGGTGGGTTCCTATCTGTGATGGTTATTAGAAATTAGCTTAAAGTAGAAAATTAGCAACAAGGTTAGAAAAAAACTAAAACTAAGTAGATAAAATACAGATGCAGGGCAAGGTAATGTGTTGTAGTTGCATGATCTGGGAGCTTGCGGTTGTTTGCTTGTGAACACAGCTGTAGGAAGTGTTGGTTGCTCGAGGAAGTCCAATTCAGATCTGGTAGCACAGTGGTTAGCAGTGCTGCTTCACAGCTCCAGGGTCCCGGGTTCGATTCCCGGCTCGGGTCACTGTCTGTGTGGAGTTTGCACATTCTCCTCGTGTCTGCGTGGGTTTCCTCCTGGTGCTCCGGTTTCCTCCCACAGTCCAAAGATGTGCGGGTTAGGTTGATTGGCCAGGTTAAAAATTGCCCCTTAGAGTCCTGAGATGCGTAGGTTCGCGGGATTAGCGGGTAAAAATATGTGGGGGTAGGGCCTGGGTGGGATTGTGGTCGGTGCAGTCTCAATGGGCCGAATGGCCTCCTTCTGCACTGTAGGGTTTCTATGATTTCTATGATTTCTATGAGCTGGAGAGTGAGCTTTGAACACTGCGGCACATCAGGGAGAGGGAGAGTTAGCGAGACGCTGTGTTTAAGGAGGCTCTCAAACCCCTTAGAATAACTACATCAAATTTGGTCAGTGGTCAGGGACGGGAGAGTGTGACCACAAGCAAGTCTTGTGATGAATCCAGGAGGTAGTGTTAAAGGAGACTTAGTCCTTGAGCTTGTCTCAGCGTCGGTGATGAAGTAACGGTGTTGTCATTCGACGAGTCATCCAGAAACCTGGCTAATGTTCTCGGCTCCCTGGTTCGAATCCCGCCATGACAGGTGGTGGAATTTGGTTTCAATTTTTAAAAATCTGGATTAAGAATCGACTGATGACCATAAAGCCATTGTTGCAAAACCTGTCTGGTTCACTAATGTCCTTTAGGGAATGAGACCTGCCGTCCATATCTGGTCTGGCCTACATGTGACACCAGAGTCACAGCAATGTTGGTGACTCTCAATGCCCTCAAAGGGCAACTAGGGACAGGCAGTAAATGTTGGCCAGCCAGGGACGCCCATGTCCTTCCAATGATTAAACAAACAGGTTTGTGACACTTTCTTCCCCAGCGGACGTGGGCGGGGGCTGCAAGGAGTATGAGCAACCGAACCAGAGCACGGTGGTTCAGGGAGCCATTCAAGAGGGAGGAGAATAGGGAAATGTTGTTGTGAATGGGGATAGTTCGTCAGGGGAATCGACACTTTTCTATGTGACCAGGATTGAGAGTCCCGAAGGCTGTGTTGCCTGCCTGGACATCTCATCTGTGCTGCAGAGGAACATGGAGCTGGAGGGGATAGATTCAGTTGCTGTGGCCCACGTTTTTGAATTAATTGCAGATTGAATCTGAGATTGGAGTCACAATTATAGGCGCTGAATGGATTCAGTGTATTTCCAGAGTTAAAGAGGGTAACTATATCCCAGGAGAGAGTGGAACAGCCCAGAGAGGGACATTCTAACATTTGGAATTGAATCGTTCAAAGGTCACAGACAGTTGAAAGACAATACTGAGGCAACATGGGAGCTTGAGAGTT
Organism: Mustelus asterias; assembly: GCF_964213995.1. NCBI lineage: Eukaryota > Metazoa > Chordata > Chondrichthyes > Carcharhiniformes > Triakidae > Mustelus > Mustelus asterias. The sequence goes on from NW_027590161.1 coordinate 554,280, forward strand.
GTGTTTGAGATGACAGCACCTTTGGTGGGTAACATAGCCTCTAATACTACAAATTAACGTGATCAGCATTGTCCATTCTTTGAATTGCAGCAACTCAACCTCAGTAATAAATATATTCTAGAAACCTCAATGTCGTCACGTGTTTGTTGATTTGAAGAAACTCAAAGATGAGCGATTTTGGAATGTCAATATCCCAGAGGGGATACCACAGGGTGTATATGAAAGACTTTGGGAATGTGTCACCATGGAGTTAACACAAAGATTACCTGCAGCGCGCAGGGACACATCTCGACATGCTGAAAATGCATCAGGAATTTCAAATGGTGAAGAAAATACACCACTTGATACATTAAGTTATTGGTGTGCCTGGGAAGTGACTATTACCATTGTAGTTGTCTACGACTGTGTGTGCGCTGCTCTATGCTGTTACTTTGTGACTGATCTACATGTCACCATTTTACAGACACATGGTAAGTGATAAGATATACTGATCCCAGTGAACCTGTCGCCAGCACAAGGGACGTTGGAGCTGGTGGATTTATCAAGGATTTCACAACTCAGCACTTGGAAGGCGGTGGGAAAATAAGACAAAGTCAGCATGGATTTACAGACGGGAAATCTTGTTTGAAGAATCTATTGGAATTCTTTCAGGGTGTAACTTGCAGAGTTCACTCAGGAGAACCAGTGACTCTGGTTTATTTAGACTTTCAGAATGCTTTCGACAAGGTCTCACATAACAGAATACCATGTAAAGGTAAAGCACATGGGATTGCAGGCAATATTTTGAGATGGATAGGAAGCTGGTTAGCAGATAGAAAGCAACGAGTTCGCAATAAATGGGCCTTTTTCTGATCAGCAGTCAGTATCTAGTGGGGGGCTGCAGGAATCTGTGCACCGACCATAAATGTTCACATTATATATTAATTATTCTGAAAATGGAGCAAAATGTATCATCTCCAAATTTGCAGATGATAAAAGGTGTGTGAGGGTGAGCTGTGAGAAACATGCAGACATACTTCAGTGTGATTTGAACAGGCTCAATGTGTGGGCATGTACAAAGCAGTTGCAGTAAAATGTGGGTAAAGGTGAGGTTATCCACTTTGGGAGCAATAATAGGAAGACAGATTATTATTTGAATGGGTGTAAATTGAGAGAGGTGGATACTCAGCGAGACCTCGGTGTCCGTATTTATCAATAACTGAAAGTAAGCGCGCATGTACAACAGGCAGTAAAGAAGGCCAGTGGTATGCTGGCCTTCATAGGGAGAGGATTTGAGTACAGGAATAGAGATGTGTCACTGCAATTGTACAGGGCATTGCTGAGGCCACACTTCGAGTATTGTGTGCAGTTTTGATGCCCTTATCTGAGGAAGGATGTCCTTCTCTAGAGGGAGTATAGCGAATGTTTACCAGGCTGATTCCTGGGATGGCAAGTCTGTGATCCGAAGAGAGACAACGTCAGTTTGGGTTTTATTCATTGGAGCTTATTAGGGTGAAGCATATAATATTGCAACAGGTTTAGACAGGGGAGATTCAGAAAGAATGTTCCCGATGCTAAGGGAGTTGAGGAGTAAGGTTCATAGTTTGAGGATGAGCAGCAACCTTTTAGAATAGAGATGAGGAGAAATTTCTCCAACCAGATAATCTTTGGACTTCACTACCACAGAAAGAAGCAGAGGCCAAAGCCTTTAGTGATTTCAGGAAGAAAATATATAAAGCTCTTGGAGTTAAAGTGATCATGGGATAGGGGAGGAAGGGATGATTAGGATATTGAAGTTGATTATCAGCCATTATGAAAATGAATGGCAGAGCAGGCTCGAAAGGTCGAATGGCCTGTTGCTGCTTTTCATACATTTCAAAGTTTCTATGCTTGTGAACCTGTTGTGAGCCTGAACCGCATCTCAATCCGAACCTGGCGCAGGCCCGAACCTGGTGTGGATCTGAAACTGATGTGAGTCTGAACCTGGTGCGGGTCCGAACGTGGTGTGAGTCTGAACCTGGTGTGAGTCTGAACCTGGTGTGGGTCTGAACCTGGTGCGTGTCTAAACCTGGTGCGTGTCTGAACCTGGTGTGAGTCTGAACCTGGTGTGCGTCTGAACCTGTTGATTGTTTGGACATGTTGATTGAGCGATTTTGGTGCGGATATGAACCTGGAGATGTTATGAACCAGATGAGGTTTCACACCTGATGATACTTTGAAGAACAGGTGTGTGTAAACCCATGGAAGATTTGAAACCGTTTACATCACTCCCCCCCCCCCCCTCCCTCCCACAGGCAGTCGAACCCCCATTCCTCACTACCCAAACCTGTCACAAAAATCCCAAAACACCACCCCAAACCCCAGAACATATTCCTAATGGTCCTAATAGTCCTTACGTCCACCTGTATCCTTCATTCTCCGTACCATAAGAGCCAATAAGACATAAGCAGAATTAGGCCACTCAGCCCATCGTGTCTGCCCTGCCATTCAATCATGGCTGATATTTTTCTCATCACCATTCTCCTGCCGTTTCCCCATAACCCCTGATCCCCTTATTAATCAAGAACCGATCTATTTCTGTCTGAAAGACACTCAATGACCCGGCCTCCACAGCCTTCTGCGGGCAAGGAGTTGCACGGATTCACCACTCTCTGGCTGTCGAAATTCCTTCTCATCTGTTTTAAACGATCGTCTCTTTAGTCTGAGGTTGTGCGCTCTGGTTCTAGTTTTTCCGACTGGTGAACATTTGGAACAGTCCAAAGATGTGCAGGTTAGGTTGATTGGCTAGGTTAAAAATTGCCCCTTAGAGTTCTGAGATGCGTAGGTTAGCGGGATTAGCGGGTAAATATGTGGGGGTAGGGCCTGGGTGGGATTGTGGTCGGTGCAGACTCGATGGGCCGAATGGCCTCCTTCTGCACTGTAGGGTTTCTATGATTTCTATGATTTCTCTCCACGTCCACTCTGTCGAGGCCTCCTAGTATCCTGTAAGTTTCAATAAGATCCCCCTTCATCTTTCTAAACTCCAACGAGTACAGACATAGAGTTCTCAACTGTTCCTCATACGACAAGCTCTCCATTCCAGGGATCATTCTTGTGAACCTCCTCTCGATCCTTTCCAAGGCTAGCACATCGTTCCTTAGATACGGGGCCCAAAACTGCTCACAATACTCCAAATGGGGTCTGACCAGAGCCTTATACAGCCTCAGAAGTACATCCCTGCTCTTGTATTATAGCCTTCTCGACAGAAGAACATAAGAACATAAGAAATAGGAGCAGGAGTGGGTCAGCTAGCCCCTCGAGCCTCCCCGCCATTCAATAAGACATGAATGCTCGCATTCCGTTTGCCTTCCTAACTGCCGACTGAATCTTCAGGTTAACCTTTGAGAATCTTGAACAAGGACTCCCAAATTCCCTTGTACCTCTGGTTTCCCAAGCATTTCCCCATTTAGTAAATAGTTTATGCCACTATTCCTCCTTTCAAAGTGCATAAACTCACACTTTTCCTCATTTTAATCCATCTGCCATTTATTTGCCCACTCTCCTAACCTGTCCAAGTCCTTCTGCAGCCCCCCTGCTTCCTCAGTATGACCTGTCCCTCGACATATCTTTGTATCATCTGCAAACTTAGCAACAGTGCCTTCATTTCATTCTTCCAAATCGTTAATGTATTTCGTGAAAAGTTGTGGTCCCAACACTGACCCCTGAGGAACACCACTAATCACTAGCTGTCATCCTGAAAAATACCCCTTCATCCCCACTCTCTGCCCACTGCTAGTCAGCCAATTCTCTATCCATGCCAGGATCTTATCCTCAACACCTCAAGCCTGTTCCACCATTCAATAAGATCATGGTTGATCTTTTTGTGGACTCAGCTCCTCTTACCCGCCCGCCCAAAAATCTATCTATCCTTGCCTTAAAATCATTCAATGAGGTAGCCTCAGCTGCTTCACTGGGCAGGGAATTCCACAGATTCATTGCCCTTTGTTTGAAGAAGTTCCTCCTCAATTCAGTCCTAAATCTACTCCCACTTATTTTGAGGCCATACCCCCTACTTCTAGTTTCACCTGCCAGTGGAAACAACTTCCCTGTTTCTATCTGATCTTTTCCTTCATAATCTGATATGTTTCTATAAGATCTCCCCTCATGCTTCTGAATTCTAATGAGTATAGCCCAAGTCTACTTGGTCTCTCCTCATAAGACAAACCTCTCAACTCCAGAATCAACCTCGTGAATCTCCTCTCCAACCCTCCAGTGCCAGTATATCCTTTCTCAAGGAGACCAAAACTGTACACAGTACTACAGGTGTGGCCTCACCAGCACCTTATACAGCTGCACCATAACCTCGCTGTTTTTTAACTCCATCCCTCTGGCAATGAAGGACAACATTCCATTTGCCTTCTTAATGACCTGCTGCACCTGCAAACCAACTCCTAGCACAAGGACACCCAGGTCCCTCTGCACAGCAGCATGCTGCAATTCTTTTACCATTTAAATAATAGTCCGTTTTGCTGTTATTCCTACCAAAATGGATGACCTCACATTTACCAACATTGTACTCCATCTGCCAGACCCTCGCCCACTCACTTAGACTATCGATATCCCTTTGCAGACTTTCAGCGTCCTCTGCACACTTTGCTCTGCCACTCATCTTAGTTTCATCTGCGAAGTTTGACACACTACACTTGGTCCCCAACTTCAAGTCATCTATATAAATCGCAAACAATTGCGGTCCCAACACTAATCCCTGAGTCAGACTGATCGCCAACCGAAAAAAAACACTCCCTTCCCCCCACTCTTTGCTTTCTGTTTGTGAATAAATCTTCAATCCATGCTAATACATTACCTGTAACATCATACACCTTTATTATGCAGCAATCCTTTGTGCAGCACCTTGACAAATGCTTTCTGGAAATCCAGATACACCACATCCACAGGTTCTCCATTGTCCACTGCACATGTAATGTTCTCAAAGAATTCCACCAAATTAGTCAAACATGACCTTCTCTTCATGAACCCATGCTGCCCCTTACCAATGGGACAATTTATATCCAGATGTCTCGCTATTTCTTCCTCGATGATAGATTCAAGCATTTCCCTCCTACAGAAGTTGAACTAACCGGTCTATAGTTAACTGCAAGAAACAACTCAGAGTCCAATTTTGGTAAATTGCCACTGCTGCATTTGCTATTTCCCCTACCATCTCTTTTAGTACCCTGGGATGCATTCCATCAGGACCAGGAGACATGTCTACCTTTAGCCCCATTAACTTGCCCAACACTACCTCTTTCGTGATAATGATAGTTTCTAGATCCTCACCTGCCATGGCCTTCCTGTCGTCGATTTTTGGCATGTAATTTGTGTCTTCCACTGTGACGACCGACACAAAATACCTGTTTAATGCTCAGCCAATTTCTCATTTCCAGTTATTACATCTCCCTTCTCGTCCGCGAAAGGACCAATAACCAGCCTATAATTTCCTGCCTGCTGCCTCCCTCGCTTCTTAAACAGCGGTGTTACATTAGCTACTTTCCAGCCCTCTGGTACCCTCCCTGCCTCCAGTGATTCCTGAAAAATCACCACCAATGCCTCCACAATTTCCTCAGCTATCTCTTTTCGAACCTTGGGGTGTAGTCCATCCGGTCTAGGTGATTTATCCACTCACAGACCTTTCAGTTTCCCCAGAACCTTCTCCGTAGTGATGGCCACTACACTCCCCTGTGCACTGTGACTCTCCCAGTGGTGTCTTCCACCGTGAGGACTGATGCAAAGTAACTATTCAGTTCCTCTGTCATTTATTTGTTTCCTATTATTCCTTCTCCAGTCTCATTTTCCAATGTTTCAATGGCTATTTTTGCCTCTTTTTCCTTTTATATATTGAAAAAACTCTTCCGATCTTCTTTTATATTACGAGCTAGCTTACACTCATATTTCATCTTCTCCCCCCTTATTGCTTTCTTAGTTGTCCTCTGCTCTCTTTTAAAAGCTTCCCAATCCTCTGGCTTCCCACTAATCCTTGCCGCTTTGTATGCTTTTTCTTTTGCGTTTATGCTGTCCTTGACTTCCCTCGTCAGCCAAGGAAGCCTCGTCCTCCCTGTGGCATGTTTCCTCCTCCTTGGGATGGTTTTCTGTTGTGCCTCCCAAATAACTCTCAAAGTCTCCTGCCATTGCTGATCCACTGTCTTCCCTGATAGGCTCCCTTTCCAATCAACTCTCCCTCATGTCTTTGCAGTTACCTTTATTTTATTCTAATACTGTTACATCTGACTCCAGCTTCTCCCTCTCAAACTGCAGGGTAAATTCTGTCATATTTTGTTCACAGCTCCCTAAGGATTCTTTCACCTTAAGTTCTCGAATCAAATGTGCCTCATTACACGTCACCAAATCCAGAATTGCCTGTCCCCTACTCGGCTCTGTCACAAGCTGCTCCAAAAAAACCATCCCTTCGACATTCCACGAATTCCTTTTCTGGGGATTCACTACCTACCTGATTTTCCCAATCCACCGGCGTATTGAAGTCCTGCATGATCATTGTAACATTGCCTTTTGTGTAGGCTTTTTCTATTTCCTGATTTATTTTCTGCCCCTCATCACTACCATCAGTCTGTATTTTGCCTTTTACCTCCGCAAATCATTCCCGACGTTTGCATTTGAAGACCAGTGTCCGAAGTTCAAAGTCTCTCTATTTTTCCTTCTCCCTTTCCCTTGCCTCCTTTTTTTCTCTTTTGCTTGTAATTCGAATAAATTTAATTATTTTGCTTGTTGTTCCTCCCTTTCCTTTCCTTTTGCATGCAATTCAAAGAGTTTTAATTATTTTTCATAGTCAGTCAGTTTCATTTGTAACTGAATTCTTGCCATTTCAAACGATTCTGGCTGTGCTTCTGACAATTCCAAATGCTGTGCTATCGCCACAATTATCTCTCCTCTCCGTCCTCAGTCAGGCAATGTCAACTGCAATGTGTTTCCAATTCCAACAGCTTTGCTTTAGTCACTTACTGTCAGGTAACTTGCGTGACCTCCTCCAACCGCAGAAACTCAGCCTCTGAAAGAACCATTAATCCAAACCACACTCCCTATTTAAACTTGAATACAACACCTGAAAAGAAAACACAAATCTGCTCACCACTCGCTGTCTTTGAGTTCACTCATCCCAAATCAATCCAGAAATACAGGTTTCAATCCCGGAGCACCCAATTGTTAGAAGTCAGGTTGGATACTTCCAGGTGTTCCATGAGGCTCAACTGACCTGTAACCCTTTACCTTGAATTTGGCTCGAAGGAGCACGAGAGGTTTCACTTCAGGTGTGAGTGAACTGACCCACGAGGATCTTTTATTCAAAACAAAGTTTAATTAAGAATATTGTTGACATGTACAGTAAGACAATTAGCAAGAACGTTTAACAATTACAAACACGAAACACAACAACCACGATAATGTACAACTCTGAAGGAAGTATCTCTGGTGTGTTCCAACCAAAGCCAACATCCAATCCACAAAACACTCCAAATCACCACAATACAGCACAGGTTAATGCCTACTTATTACACGTGTCCAGGACGAATGCTCAAATTTCCTTGAGAAGAAACTCAGCAGAAGATGTAGTCGAGTCCGTTTGGCAAAACAAAGCTTTTCAAAACGAGAAGGACAGGGAGAGTGAGAGAGACTGCTCCTTAGCGTGCTGCTAAACTGCTTCCCAAAACAAAACTAAAAGACCAAAACGAAAGTTAAAAACTATCACCTGACTGCCACAGCTTAGCTCCACCTCCATGGAAGCTGCATGATTCAAAAAAATTCACACGGCAACATTGACACTCATGCTCTCAACTCAGCACTCCCCATTACTGCAACACTCTCCGACTCACATCAACACTATCCTGTCAATTCAACACACACCCTCATCTCAACACACTCCAGCTCACCTCAATACTCCCCTTCTCCTCTCTACACAACCTCTATCACACAGACATGACACCCTTTCTCCTCAACACTATCCGTCTCACATCTAAATTATCCCCCTCACATCCGAATTCACTGCCCTTATCTCAAAACCCACCCCTTGTGATCTCAGTGACCTCTCCAATCTAAGCACTCCCCGCTCTCCTTAATACTCCCCCTCTCATATCAGCACAGCCATCTCACATGAACATTCCTCCTCTCAGCTCGACATGCCCCCCTATCTTAACACTGCTGTGCCTCAATGGAACAATGTCCCTCTCATGTCACAAATCCCCATCTCACCTCAACACTCTCACCCCGCAAAAACACTTCCCCTCAACTCAGCACTCTCCACCACCTCAACACACTTCCACAATCCTCAACACACATCCCTGCACCTCAGCACATCCCCTCTCATCGCAACAGACCAACTCTCACCTCAACACTCAACTTCTCACATCGATATTCTCCCACTAACAACATCAGCCCTCTCACCAGAACACCACCTCTCAACTCAACACTGCCCCACTCAACACAACTCTTCCCCTCATACCTTAACATATTCCCCCCTCCCAACAATCCTGCCTGCTCACCCCACGCACCACAACACTACCCATCTCATTTCTGCATTCTCCAACCAGCTTCACACTCTCACCTCAAGATCCCCAAGATATAAATTTCCCGTCCCACACCGCATGGGAATCGGAGCAGACGGGCACAGACCATGTAAAGGTCCGATTACCTCTGGTGGGATTATCCGATTTTGGGGGCCAAATCCCACCCTCCTTCTCACCACAACATTCTCCCCCTCTCACGTCAGCTCTCCCTTCTCATCTCAGCACTCTGCCTCACCTCAGCTCCCGCCACCTCATCTTAACTTTCCCACTCTCACCTCAACAAACCCCCCTCATTTCAATACACCCCTCTCACGTCATCACTCTCCCTCTTACCTCAACAATGTCTGTCTCTCACATCAACAATTTCCTCTCATCTTAACATTCCCCCGTCTGGGCAACGGTCTCGCTCTCAAATCCACACTCCCCCTCGAAGGTCAACAATCTCCGTCTCACCTCAACACTCCCACAATCAACTCAACACTGTCTCTCTCTGATCCACTCTCCTCCTGCACACCCCAACAATCTCGCCCCTAACTGTCTCTTCACATCTCAACATTGACCCACTCCTCAACATTTTCCACCCTCACTTCATCATTCCCACTCCACTCAAGATATACCCCTCCTCACATTAACATTCCCCCTCTAACATCAACACATTGCCTGGCCTCAACAACCCCCTTCCAGCATGCTCGCTCTAACCTGCACTTTCCCTATCTCATCTCAGAAATCGACACTCAAGTCAGCACTCCCACTTTCTGCTCAACACGCTTCCCCTTCCACTTCAACATGCTTCCCCTCCCACCTCAACGGGCGCCCCCTCCCACCTCAACGTGCTCCCCCTCCCACCACAACGTGCTCCCCCTCCCACCTCAACGTGTTCCCCCTCCCACCCCCACACACCCAGTCTCACCTCAACATTCTCTGACCGTCACCTCACCAATCCCACCTTAACTCAAAGTTCCTCCTGTCATCTCAACATTAACAATCTCAACAAAGCCCTCCCCCACTCACCTTAAAACACTTTGTCTCATATCCGCCCGCCCCCTTTCTCCTCAACGCTCTGCCCCTCACCACAATACTCCCCCTCCGACCAAAACACTTCCCCCTCTCATCCTAATCAACTCCGTCTACCCTCAATACTCACCCCTCACATTAACACTCAGCACATATCACCTCAACACTCACCCAAAATGTTCTCAACAAGAACCCCTCTCAACGCAAAACTCACCCACTCTCAGCTGCACTGGCTCACTCCAATGTCGAAGCTTCCCCTCTCTCCTAAACAGCGCCCTCAACTCAGCACTCCCTCCTCACCTCAACAGTCCCACTCTCAGCTCTCCCACTGTCACCTCAACACTCCCTAACTCATCTCAACACACTCGCTGCTAAACTGTGCACAGGACCTTCAGCAATCTCCTCTCCCTCCCGTCTGCACGCCGCCTCTCTCTCCCGTCGGAACGCCCCCTCTCCCTGCCGTCGGCATGCCCCCACTACTCACTTCGGCAGGCCCCCTCTCCCACCTGTCGGCACGCCCCCTTTCCCTCCCATCGGCACTCCCCCTCTCCCTCCCATTGGTGCACCCCCTCTCCATCCCGTCTCCACGCACCCCCCTCCCTCCCGTCGGCACGCCCCCTCTCCCTCCCACTGGCACGATCCCTCTCACTCCGGTTGGCTCCCCCCCTCTCAGGTCAAAACATTCTCCCTCATCACAAACCACCGCCATCTCATCCAGCAATCCCTTCTCACCTGAACAGACTTTCTGATATCTCAACACGCACCCTCTCGCGTCAACAGTCCCCACACAACTCAACATTCCCACTCTCACCCCTGCAATCTTTCTCTTTCACCTGCCTTTGGCGCCCGCACTCCCCTCCTCTCGTGCCCACACTGCCCCCCCTCTCGCACGCGCACTCCCGCCTCTCGCACCCACACTCCCCCCTCTCTCACCCTCACTCCCCCCTCCGGCACCCACACTACCCCTCTCGCACCCGCACTCCCCCCTCTCGCACCCGCACTCCCCCCTCTCGCGCCCACACTGCCCCCCTCACGCACCCACACTCCCACCTCGCACCCACAATCCCCCCCGCACCCACACTCCGCCCCTCACACCGAAACTCCCCACCCCCCCACCCACACCCCCTCTCGCACCCACACTACCCACGTCACACCCACAATTCCCCCCGCACCCACACTCCCCCCTCGCACCCACACTCCCCACCACCCTCTCGCACCCGCACCCCCCACTCTCGCGCCCACACTGCCACCTCTCTCGCACCCGCACTCCCGCCTCTTGCACCCGCACTCCCGCCTCTCGAATCCGCACTTCCCCCTCCCCTACTCCCCCCACTGGCGTCCACAGCCCCCCTCGCACACACACTCCTCCCCGTCTCGCACCCACACTCCCCCCTCTCGCACCCACAATCCCCCTTCACACCTACACTCCCCCCCTTGCACCCACACTCCCGCCTTGCACCCACAACCTCCCCCGCACCCACACTCCCCCCTCGCACCAACACTCCCCACCCACCCACCCACACTCCCCCTCGCACCCACAATCCCCCGTTGCAACAACACACCCCCCCTCGCACCCACACTCCCCCTCGCACCCACACTCCCCACCCCCCCACCCACACTCCCCGTCGCACCCATAATCCCCCGTTGCACCCACACTCCCCCCTCGCACCCACACTCCCCTCTCTCGCACCCACACTGCCCCTTCACACCTACACTCCTCCCCTCGCACCCACACTCACCACCCTCGCACGCACACTCCCCAGCTCGCACCCACACTACCCCCATTCGCACCCACACTCCCCCTCTCGCACCCACAATCCCCCTCGCACCCACAGTCCCCCTGCGCACCTACACTCCTCCGCTCGCACCCACACTCAACACCCTCGCACGCACACTCCCCAGCTTACATGCACACTACCCCCATTCGCACCCACACTCCCCCTCTCGCACCCACATTCCACCCTCGCACCCACACTCCCCTCTCTCGCACCCATACTCCCCCGTCACACCCATACTCCCCCCTCGCACCCACATCCCCACTCGCACCCACATCCCCCCTCGCACCCACACTCCCCCCCCCTCGCACCTACACTCCCCCGCCCCTTGCACCCACACACACCTCCTCTCGTACCCATACTCCCCCCTCTCGTACCCACACTCCCCCCTCTCGTACCCACACTCCACTCCCCCCTGACCTAAGAACAGGGGTCTCCAAACTTTTCAGTACGAGGGCCACATCGTATATTTTACACATTTTCCGGGGCCAAAGAAAAAAAATAGTTTTATTAATGAATGAAAAAATTTAAATGAATGAATGAATTTTATTTGGATCAGCTTTGTAATCAGCATGATATGATTCAGAACAAAAGAGAAATGTGACAATTACAAACAATGCCGTGCTTACACTGAGAAATTATATATAATTAGTAAAAATATCAAACATTATCAAATTCCCTGACAAAATCATCAATTACTTAACCGCAGGTGAGAAAAGCAGGCTGATCATTTTTTAATTAATTTTATTCACTGAAATTTTACAAATGTTTACTTGAAATGAGAATTTGCCCAATTTTGTGGCACACAATAAGAAAAATAAACACGCCCCAAGAAAGAACTTCAGTAAATCAAAGCAAGGAAATTCAAAATAAACTTGAACCATGAATAAAGGTCGAACAAAAATAAATTCAGTCTGCACCTTTCTGCTCAATTCTGGCAATTGGAGTTTTCAATCGTAACTAACAAATCATGAAGTTTTGCACAAGATTAATGGGAATGATGGAGCTGCTTTTTTATTTTCAAAATATTGCTGAACTGAGGTTTCAAGCTTGAGGAGCCAATTATTCGAATGGACTTCAAGTGCTCATCAGATAAATTTGCTCGATATTTGGACTTGACATACTTCATTTTTGAAAATGTTTGTTCACACAGGTACGTTGCACTAAAAACTGATCCACAAGCAAATCGCTTCAAATTTGGAAACTGCTCAAGCTGCAAAGATTCATAAAATTGGATCAGATTTCCTTCTTTATACTTGTCTTTCACCATGTCATCTGATTGGAGATCAATGATTTCCATTTGAAACTGACTTGGGAGTGTTTCAACATGGCAGGCAAATGGATTTTGAAACAGCTTTATTTCATCTGTGTTTCCATCAAGATCAGAAAATGGTTCCTGAAATTGTTTTTGCAAGTCCTTAATGATTTCTGTTGCAAATGAAGAACGAAATTCTGCTTCACTTTCTTCATGACATTTTTCACAACATAGAAAATGAACCAAGTTATGAACTTTCAGCTGTCCTTGAAATAGCATCAGTTTTGCCCTGAATGCCTTGACATGCGCGAATAGATCACAGCTCAAATTTGTTTCACCTTGCAACTTCAGATTCAATTAATTCATATGGCCTGTCACGTCTGGAAAAAAATGCCAATTTCCAAAGCCAGTCAGTGTTTGATAAAAGTGGTTCGGGTCGATTCTTCTCTGTGAGAAAGGAATCAATTTCCTCTCTGAGCTGAAAGAACCGTGATAGAACCTTTCCACAACTAAGCCATCGAACTGCTGTATAATAAGGCAAGTCACCGAACTCAGAATCAGTTTCTTTCAGAATATCATGAAACGGGCGATGATTAAGCCCGTGAGATCGAATTAAATTCACTGCTGAAACAACAGGTTTCAGAACGCAAGACATATCCACATATTTTCCGCACAATGCTTGTTGATGGATAATGCAATGCAGAAACATGGGCTTTGAGAATCCACCAACCTCACAAGCTTTTGTGATTTGTCCAACCAAACCTTTCTTCACCCCAGACATGTTCTTTCCTCCATCAATTGTCACACATTGCAGTTTATTCCACTCCAGGTTGTATTCTAACACAGTTTTTTGCAATTCTTTGAAGATGTCTTCTCCAGTTACTGTGCTGTGCATGCTATGCACTGATGCTAATTCTTGTGTCACATTAAATTCACTGTTGACGTCACGGATGAATACTAGGAGTTGTGATGTGTCACACACATCAGTCGATTCATCAAGTGCGAGAGAATACAACTGAAAATTTCTTGCTTTGTCTGCAATTTGATGAAATATATTGCTTCCTATATCCTCAATTCTACGAGCAACAGTATTTGGCGCAAGACAGATGATTTTGAACAGATTTGCTTTTTCTGGGCATAACTCTTCCACTGCTTCCATTATACACTCTATGATAAGATCTCCATCGATGAATGGCTTTCCTCTTTTAGCCAACACATAAGCTAGTTCGTAACTGGACCTGGTTAAAGCTTCATTGTCAGTTCTCTTCTGCGTAAAAAAAGCTTGTTTGGAAAGCAACCTGCGTTGCATTGAATCAAAATTTTCCGAACGCTGTGTTCCTGTGAATTGGGAATAACTTGGTTCATGCTTGGTCTCATCGTGCCGACGTGCATTGTACTCCTTCAAAACTGCAACAGTTCCGTTGCATATGCCACGCAAGGCTTTATCACCTGCTTGTACAAAGAAGTACTTTACACCCCATTCTTCATTAAACAGGCGGCACTCACTGTCCACTTTTTTTTTCTTCTTTCCTTCCATAACTGAATTGGTCTGAATTGCCGCCATCATTGTCATTGTTTTCGCTCATTTCAGACAGATGGAGTTTATGGATTGAATAAAGCAGCTGTCACTCAGTCAATGCAGAGCAGCAATTCGATAACAGATGTCTGTTATCCGGCCCTCAGCGGGCTACATCTGGCTCGCAGCCAGTGGGGCGGGACTGAGAACACTCCCGCGTCCGGAACCCCGCCGCTGACTCAGGATCTGGATGCGGAGACAGAAGCCACAGGCCGGACAATTGCTGCCGCTCCGCGCGGTGTCTGATGGACCCATGGGTATCCCGGCCCTCTTTAGTGGCCTGTTGTCCAATCAGAGCTGATTCGTTTAATGAACTGTCAGTCACAGGACGGCAGCTCTGATTGGACAACAGGCCACTAAAGAGGGCCGGGATACCCATGGGTCCATCAGACACCGCGCGGAGCGGCAGCAATTGTCCGGCCTGTCAGCGGCGGGGTTCCGGACGCGGGAGTGTTCTCAGTCCCGCCCCACTGGCTGCGAGTCAGATGTAGCTCGCTGTGGGCCGGATGTGGCCCGCGGGCCGTAGATTGGAGACACCTGCTTTAACCTGATGTTGTAAGACTTCTTACTGTGCTTACTCCAGTCCAATACCGTCATCTCCATATCATGTTTTGAGTTGATCAGGTCACTGCACAGTTTTGCGTGGAATGTAACTGTACCCCATTGTGAATGGGTGTGTTTCCTTGTGAAGATTTAAATATGACGTTACCCTGCCCTGGTGTGAGTGGGTCAGTTCATTGTCCAAATCTGAGTGCGAAATTCCCCTTTACCATGGTGAGTGGGTCACTTTGTCCCGATGTTACCCTGCAACATTACCCTGTGAGTGGGTCAGTTCTGAGTAAAGTTTTGATTGTGATGTTACCCAGTCCATTGTCAATGGATCTGATCGCATCCCAGATTTTTGTGTGATGTTACCCTGTCCCAACGTGAGAGGGTCAGTTCATTGTCTATATTTCAGTGTGACATTATCCTGTGTCATTGTGAGCTCTTCTATTTACTAGCCAGGTGTGCGTAAAGTTGTGCTGTCCTGTTTTGACTGGATCAGGTCACTGTCCAATTTTGATTGTGACGTTACCCAATCCCATTGTGAGTGGATTAGTTCACTGTACATATCTGAGTCAACGTTACTCTGGCCAGATGTGAGTGGGTCACTTCAGAGTATAGCTGTGATCATGAAATTACCCTGTCCCATTGTGAGTGGAAGAAGTCATCATCCTGATTTGAGTGTGACATTACCCAGTCCTGTTTTGAGTGGGTCAGTTCTCTGTCCAGTTTTCAGTGTGATCTAACCCTACGTCATTGAGAACAGATTTTTCCCTGTCAAGATATGAGTGCGACGCTACTCTGTCCTCGTTTTAGTGGGACAGTTCAGCGCACAGATTTGATTGTGACGCTATCCTGTCTCATTGTGAGTGGGTCAGTTCACTCTGCAGATGTGAATGTAAAGTTTGACTGTCTTGTTTTGAGTGGAACAAATCACTGTCGAGATGAGAGGATGATGTTATCCTGTCCCATTGTGATTGGGTCAGTCACTGCCTAGTTTGGAATGTGACATTACGCTGTCTCGTTGTGAGTGGGTCAATTCCCTGTGGAGAATTGAGTGTGATGCTACCCAACCCAATTGCGAGTGGCTCAGTTCCTTGTCCATATTTAAGTGTGAAATTATCCTTTCCCCATGGTGAGTGGGTCACTTCTCTGTCCAGATGTGCTTGAGACATTACCCTGACCTGGAGTGAGTGGGTCATTTCAGAGGAAAGCTGTAATTCTGACATTACCCAGTCTCATTCTTAATGGATCTGATCACTTCCCAGATTTGAGTGTGAGGTTTCTCTGTGTCATTGTGAGTGAGTAAGTTCAGTGTACAGACTGAGGGTGAAATTACACTGTCCACTTTTGTGTGAATCATGTCACTGCCCAATTTTGCGTAGATTTCACTCTACCCTAATGTGAATGTGTTTCTTCTTTGTCCAGATGTGCATGTGGCATTACCTGTCCCATGGCAAGTGGGACAGTTCACTGACCAGATTAGAGTATGACGTTCCAAATATGTTTTTATTGAGAGTGTCATGACCCTGTCCCATTATAAGTGGGTAAAATACCTGTGGAGAATTGAATGAGTCATTACCCAGCACAATTGCGAGTGCGTCAGTTCATTGTCCATCTGTGAGAGTGAAATGACGCTTTCCCATGGTGAGTAGTTCACTTATCTGTCCAGATGTGCATGCAACATTACCCTGCCCTGGTGTGAGTGGCTCACTTCAGTGTCCCGATGTGCATGCAACATTACCCTGCCCTGGTGTGAGTGGCTCAGTTCAGTGTCCAGATGTGATTGTGATATTATCTTGTTTCGTTCTGAGTGGGTCAGTTCATCATTCCAGATGTGTCTGTAAAATTCCCTGTCCCAATTTAAGTCGATCAGATCACCATCTAAATTTGTGTGTGACTTTACCTTGTGCCAATGTGAGTGGGCCAGTTCACTGTCCAGATGTGTGTCCTTTTTTAAGTGTGTAATGTCACTGTCCAGTTTTGAGGATGACATTGCCCTGTCCCAACATGAGTGGGTCTGTTCACTGCACAGTTGTGAATGGGTCAGTTCACTGTCAAGATTTAACGGTGATGTTACCCTGTTCTGTTTTGAGTGGATTCGGTCACTGTCCTGTTTTGAGTGTGATGTAACTCTACTCTGTTGTGAATGGGTTTGTAAATGTGAGTGTGGCATTACGACATCCTATTGTGAGTGAACAAATTTCCTGTTGAGAATTGAGAGTGACGTTACCCAACCCAATTGCGAGTGGGTCAGTCCATTGTCACATATTTGAGTGTGAACGTACTCTTTTCCTTGGTGACTGGGCCACTTCTCTATCCAAACGTGCATGTGACGTTATCCTGTCTCCCTGTGAGAGGGTCAGTTCACTATCCAGATATGAGTGTAAATGTACTCTGTCCCATTTGCAGTGGAACAAATCACTGCCCAGTTCTGAGTGTGAAGTCAGCCTACCCTGCTGTTAGTGGATTAGTTCACTCTATATTGTTGAGGGGACGTTACCCTCTCCTGTTTTGAGTGGATCTGATCACTATCCAGATTTGAGTGTGATGTTACTTTGGCCTTGTGTGAGTGGGTAAATGTTGTTCAAACATTTGCCCCCCAAATTAAGATCAAATTCGCAAAACAATCAGAATTTAATTTAGTCGACAACTTTGATTCTCCACCTTGCAACTTTAACACTTACGTAAAAATCAATGAATGGTGATCTTGTAGAGCAAAGGGATTTGTATTTATACATTAATAATATTTCATCTCCAAACTCCATGACCTGGGGCTAGTCTCCTCCCTCTGCAACTGGATCCTAGACTTCCTAACCCTCAGACCGCAATCAGTAAGGATAGGCAATAACTCCTCCTCCACAATCATCCTCAACACCGGTGCCCCACAAGGCTGTGACCTCAGCCCCTTGTTATACTCCTTATAACTTATGTCTTTGTGGCCAAGTTCCCCTCCAACTTAATTTTCAGGTGTGCTGATGACGAGACAGAGACAGGAATGAGACAGAGAACCTGGTGAACTGGTCCGATGACAGTAATCTATTCCTCAATTTCAGTCAAATGAAGGAGATAGTCATCGACTTCAGGAAGCGTAGTGGAGGTCATGCCTCTGCTACATCAATGGGAATGAATTCCAAATGGTCAAAAGCTTCAGGTTTCTAGGTGTCCGGATCACCAACAACCTACCCTGGTCCCTCCATGCCGATGCTTTAGTTAAGAAAGCTCCAAATCCTTCACTTTCTCAGGACGTTAAGGAAATTTGCCATGTCTGCTGTGGCTCTCACCAACTTTTGCAGATGCATCGTAGAAAGCGTTCTTTCTGGTTGTATGACAGCTTGGTATGGCTCCTGCTCTGCCCAAGACCGCAAGAAACTACAAAGGTCGCGAATGAAGCCCAGTCCATCACACAAACCAACCATCCATCAATTAACTCTGTCTAAACTTCCAGCTTACTTGGGAAAGCAGCAAGCATAATCAAGGACCCGGTAGACTCCAGACATATTCTCTTCCACTTTCTTCCATCGGGAAAAAGATACAAAAGTCTGCGGTCGCGTACTAACCAACTCAAGAGCAGCTTCTTCCCTGCTGCCATCAGACTTTTAAATGGAGCTGCCTCGTATTGCGTTGATTTTCCTTTCCACCCGAACTATGATTGTACCGTTACATTCTGCACCCTCTCCTTTCCTTCTCTGTGAACGATATGCATTGTTGTATAGTGCGCCGCATTTCCATGTATTAGTATGTATTGTCACATACTAATACATGTGACAAAAATAAATCAAATCAAAGTCCGAAAGATGTGCTGGTTAGATGCTTTGGCCAAGCTAAATTCTCCCTCAGTGTACGCGAACATGTGCCGGAGTGTGCCGGTAACGGGATTTTCACAGTAACTTCATTGCAGTGTTAATGTGAGCCTACTTGTGACACTAATAAATTAACATTAAACTTTAAATTAAAAAAGTACAGTGAAGGGATTTGAATGTATACATTAATAATATTTTTGTCTTTTCTCCGTTTGGTAAAAGGAGTATATGCAATGAAGGGAATATAATTCAAAGCTATTACCATATCCATACGCATAACCTGTGAACAGACACACTTGTGTTAATGTTATTTGTCCAGGTGGAATCAAATCAGATTCATTACATTTTACAATGCTTCTTTAAATTTGTGATCGAAAAACTGGCGCATCCCTTTCAGCACATGTAACTTTTCTATTCATAGTTGTTTGATTTCATTTTGTCCAACACTTGGAAAGCAGGAAATGCAAGAACGCGAGAAACCTGAACTCTTTTATTTATGTTGAAGTGATATATTTTGAGTGTGAACGGCATTGGAAATGGCAGACAATGCGACCCAATCTATTGATGCTAGTTCTTTGTAATAACCTCTCATTAATCTTCTCCCCCAGCTCTTTCGCAGACCCCTGAATATATTCCCTTTTCAATATTACTTCCTGAGCATATTTTTTGAATATTGATCTATCAGCCGATTTCAGGAACATTTCAGCCAACCCCAGCGTTTCAGTTTCCTCCCACAGTCTGAAAGATATAGATCATAGAACGTAGAAAAGCTACAGCACAAACAGGCCATTCGGCCCACAAGTTGTACCGAACAATTTCCTTACCTTCTTGGCTCATCTATAACCCTCTGTCTTACTAACCTCCATGAACCTATCCAAAAGTCTCTTAAAAGAGTCAATCAAATCCGCTTCCACCACCACTACTGGCAGCCGATTCCACGCACCCACCACCCTCTGAGTGAAAAACTTACCCCGAACATCTCCTCTATACCTACTCCCCAGCATCCTAAACCTGTAGCCTCTCGTGACAACCATTTCAGCTCTGGGCAAAAGTCTCTGAGAATCCACTCTATCAATACCTCTCAACGTCTTAGACACCTCTATCAGGTCACCTCTCATCCTTCGCCTCTATAAGGGGAATAGACCTCGCTCTCTCAACCTAACCGAGCTCTCTCAACCTAACCTAGCTCTCTCAATCTAAGACGTGCATTGGCCATGCTTAATTCTCCCTCAGTGTACCCGAACAGGCGCCGGAGTGTGACGATTATGGGATTTTCACATTAACTTCATTGTAGTGTTAATGTCAGCCTCCTTGTGACACTAATAAGTAAACTTGACTTTACTTTAAATGTCCTGAATGACTCTGTTCTTGAATCGGTTGGTAGGTGACCTCAGACTTTTATATCTTTTTCCCGACGGAAGAAGGTGGAAGGGAAAATGTCCGGGGTGTGTGGGGTCCTTGATTTTGCTGGCTGCTTTGCCAAGGAATCAGTAAGTTTAGAGAAAGTCAATGAATGGAAGGCTCGTTTGTGTGATGGACTGGGCTTCATTCACGACCCTTTGTAGTTTCTTGCAATCTGTGACAGAGCAGGAGCCATTTCAAGTCCTGGAGTTTTAATTTGAATGCTGAATTAATCAGATGATCATAGAATCACTGCAGTGCAGGAGGAGGCCATTCAGCCCATTGAGCCTGTACCAACAACAATCCCATCCAGGCTCCATCTCCGAAACCCCCAGTATTTGTCCTGCTGGACCACTGAAACTGACGGTTCATTTAGTATGGCCAGTTCTTTGAACCTGCACATCCCTGGACGATAAGGGGCAATCTAGAACAGGCAGTCCACCTAACCTGCACATCTTTGGACACGAAGGGGCAATTTAGCATGGCCAATCCACCTAACCCGCACATCTTTGGAGTGTGGGAGCAAATCAGAGCACCCGGAGAAAACCCACACAAACGCAGTGAGAACCTGCAGCCTCCACACAGACAGTCACCCGAGGCTGGAATCGAACCCAGGTCCCTGGAGCTGTGAGGCAACAGTGCTAAGCACTGTGTCACCGGGCCATTCACGCTACTTGCGACCCTAACAAATAAACTTTAAACTGATGTGCAATTTCACCTTTCCTGGATGTTTCTCTGATTCATTCACAAGCAGTGAATCAGGATCGGATTTCAAAGATTTACAAAGTTTATTTTCTAACTGCACGGCACTGGATCTGAAGCCTCGATCTAAAAGAATCAACAAGTTGTTCTGCGTCCTTGGATGATTATGACAAAAAAATAAATACTTGCCATAATTCAATTGTGAGCCTTCTGCTATGAATGACAAAGATTTGCTTTATTACTATTTGAAAATAATCACTATTAAATCATCATTTGTCTCAAGGATTGATTTGTTCAGAGCACTGAAATCATTATTACCATCAATCTGGGCATTTCATTCATCAAGAATGCTTTCATGATTCACACACATAGACACTTACAGACACACACACAGCCTCTGACAGACACACACACATAGACATTGACAGACACACACACAGACACCGACACACACACAGACTCTGATAGACACACATACATAGAAACTGACAGACACCCACACAGACATTGACAGACACACACAAATAGACACTGACAGACACATCGACACAGACTCTGACAGACACACACACACACACACAGACTCTGGCAGACAGACACACACAGATACTGACAGACACACACACACATAGTAACTGACAGACACACACAGAGTCTGACAGACAGACACACAGACATTGGCAGGCACACACACACAGACACTGACAGACACACACGCATATAAACTGACAGAGAGACACGCATAGACACTAACAGACACACACATAGACATTGACAGACGCACATGCATAGACTCTGACAGACACACACACAGACTCTGAAAGACACACACACATAGACACTGACAGACACACATGCATAGACTCTGACAGACACACACACAGACTCTGAAAGACACACACACACACAGGCACTGACAGAAACACACATATATAAACTGACAGAGAGACACGCATAGACACTGTCAGACACAAACACATAGACCTTGACAGACACAGACACATAGACACTGAAAGACACACACGCAGCCTCTGACAGACATACACACATAGAAACTGACAGACACACACAGAGACACTGACAGACACTCAAAAATAGACTCTGACAAACACACACACATAGACACTGACAGATGCACACACAGACACTGACAGACGCACACACATACACTGACAGATACACAGACAGATAGACACTGACAGACACACACACACAGACTCTGACAGCCACCATACATAGACACTGACAGACATGCAACTTGACACTGACCGACGCACACACATACACTGACAGACACACACACCCAGACACTGACAGACACACAGGCAGTCACTGCCAGGCACAGGCACATAGACTCTGACAGTCACACACACATTGACACTGACAGACACACACACATAGACACTGACATGCACACACACATAGACGCTGACAGACACACGCACATATACATTGACAGACACACACACACAGATTCTGACAGACACACACACCTAGACACTGACAGACAAACACACTTCGGCACTGAGAGACAAACACACAGACTCTGACAGACACACACACACAGACATGGACAGACACACACACACACATAGACACTGACAGACACACACACACGTACTCTGACAGACACAGAGACACTGACAGACACACACACATAGACACTGACAGAAACAAACACATAGACACTGACACACGGACAGACACTGACAGACACACACATGGACACTGACAGACACACAGACATAGACACTGACAGACACACACACACAGACAATGACAGACACACACACATGGACTCTGACAGACATACATACACATTCTCTCACAGAAACACACATAGACTCTGATAGACACACACACACAAAGACACTAAACGACACACACACACAGACAATAATAGACCCACACACAGACAATGACAGATACAGAGACAGACTCTGACAGACACCCACACACAGACACTGACAGACACACATAGACACTGACGGACACATACAGAGACACTGACAGACACACACAAATCGACAATGAAAGACACATCCACACAGAATCTGGCAGACACACGCACACAGACACTGTCATACACACACAATCATAGACATTGACAGACAGACACACACATAGTCAGACAGACACAGACACAGAGACATTGACAGACAGATACAGATAGACACTGACAGACACACACATGGACACTGACAGACATACATACACATTCTCTCACAGACACACACACAGACTCTGATAGACACACACACACACATAGACACTGAACGACACACACACAGACAATAATAGACACACACACACAGACAATGACAGACACACAGACAGACTCTGACAGACACCCACATACAGATACTGACAGACACACATAGACGCTGGCGGACACATACACAGACACTGACAGACACACACAAATAGACACTGAAAGACACATCCACACAGACACTGACATACACACACAATCATAGACACTGACAGACAGACACACATAGACAATGACAGACACACACACATAGACACTGTCAGACAAACACACAGACTCTGACAGACACACACACAGACACTGACAGACTCACACACACAGATTCGGACAGAGACACACACATATACACTGACAGACACACACACACACAGGCTCTGACAGACACACACACACAGATTCTGACAGACACACACACACACAGACACTGACAGACACACACACATAGACACTGACAGACACACACACGCAGACACTGACAGACACACACACATAGACACTGACAGACAGACACACAGACACCGACAGACGCACACAAATAGACACTGACAGACACACACACAGACTCTGACAGACACACACAAAGAAACTGACAGCCACACACATAGACACTGGCAGACACCCACACATACACTGATACACACAAACACACATAGACCCTTACACACAAACACAGACACTGACAGGCACACACACACATAGACACTGGCAGGCACACACACAAAGACACTGAAAGGCACACACACGCAGAGACACTGACAGGCACACACTCACAGACTCTGACAGACACACACACATAGAGACTGACAGACATGCACACACAGACACTGACAGACACATACACACACACACACAGGCACTGGCAGATACACACAGAGGCTCTGACGGACACACACACACAGACACTGACAGACACACACACACAGACACTGACAGAGACACACACTGATACACCCAAATTCACACCAGATTCCTGATTGGTTGAAGCGTCTGTCGCTCAGCGAATGGAGCTCCCACACTTTTTCTTGG
Organism: Mustelus asterias; assembly: GCF_964213995.1. Classification (NCBI taxonomy): domain Eukaryota; kingdom Metazoa; phylum Chordata; class Chondrichthyes; order Carcharhiniformes; family Triakidae; genus Mustelus; species Mustelus asterias. The sequence goes on from NW_027590161.1 coordinate 578,175, forward strand.
GTTGGGCCGTTAGCTGCCGGTGTTCTGATTGGCTGACACGGCTGTCAGTCAGAAAGTCTAGCCTCTGATTGGCTCATACGCTGTCAAAGTGCGGAGACCATTCATTGATGGACTTGGCAGTCAGGAAGCGAGCGGCAATTCTGATTGGCTGATTCGTGCAATCGTTGGTCTGGCCTCTGGTTGGCTGAGGCGGTCAGTTAGCAATCCAGTCTCTGATTGGCTGAGGGGGAGGGTCAGTTAGCACCTCAGTCTTTGATTGGCTGAAGCAGTCAGTTAGTGATCCCGCTCTGTGATTGGCTGTCAGTCAGTATTGTTTCTTCATTAATTGAATAATTGATGTAACCGGATATTTCACCGCGATTCTGATCTGCTCCCTGAATTTGGATTGAGTCACCACGTAAATAAATGTGTTTGTGCAGCAATTTAAATTCCGCAGCAGTGACCCGACATTTTGAAATGTAATTTCAGGAATAGTGACATAAATTAATCCTTTCACTTTCACATAGATAAAAAATACAATATACACCGACCAGAGGAGAATGAAAGCTCCGGATATGCTGAAGAGTAAAATCATTGACTTCCTCCTGCTCTCCATCTCGGGGTCTCTGCGATTCTCTCCCTGACTCTGAGCCCTCAGCCCCTTCCGCACTCGACTGGTCACCAAAATGTGACTGACTGTCAGAGCGTTAATCAACAGGATTAAACCGAATGGGAGCAATGGGGTTGAAACCCGATCAAACCAGGAAAATGCAACCCAGCCAGGATTAGTCCAAAAGCTTGCCTTTGTCTGACAGCCCCACTGGACATTGTCGATTATCCTTCCAGCTTCATTTGCAAAGTGGAAGGGGATGTTTTTCACAGAGAGCAGGATGCCGGTTGTTGCCAGAACCACAGCCGCAGTTTTCCCGGCGCAATATTGAGTTTTCAGTTTCTGGCAGCGAATGGCCACAAATCGATCAAAGGAGAAAGTGACGGTGAACCAGACAGAACAGTCTGTGACAGCAGACACCAGGACAGCGTGGACACGACACACAGAGGTGAGGTGCAGGAAATTCAGGGGGAAATAATAACCATTTATGTAGCCAAGAATGGGGTTAATGATGATGAACAGTAGATCCGCCGCTGCCATGGCCACCAGGTAGCGAGTTGTGCAGGTGGAGAGGCCACACTTTCCCCGACTCAGGATCACAATTCCCAGTAAATTAACTGTCAGTGAAAAAGGGATAAGAGCCGGGAAATTAGTGAGTAAACATTCTCCATGTGTGAACCGACAGTAAGGAGAGGATTTCAGCATCAATCCAATGGACAGGATATCCCGGGGTGGCAGCGTTTTTGGAGGAGTTGTGTTCGAGATTAACATTGCAGACTGGAAAGTAGCCAATGTAACACCACTGGTTAAGTAGGGACTGGGGGACAGGAAGCTGTGAATTATAGATCTCTCACTTTGATGGAGAAAATCTGCAAATTCTGATCATTCAAATATTTCAGAGAGATTGGATTTCTCATAAAATATCAATAGACCAATATCCTGGAGTGCTGCTCGGGCTGCAGTAGAGTGTGACAGTTGGTGTCTCAGTGAGGGAGTGTTGCTCGGGCTGCAGTGGAGAGTGACAGTTGGTGTCTCACTGAGGGAGTGTTGCTCGGGCTGCAGTGGAGAGTGACAGTTGGGGAAGTGTGGGGAAATTTTTTGTTTTCTTTTTTTCTTGCTGGTAATGGCTTCAGGGATGGCAGTTCAGGCAGTATGCTGCATCTCCTGTGGGATGTATGTGGTGAGGAAATCCAGTAGTGTTTCAGGAGATTTTAGTTGTAAGAAGTGCATTAGATTGCAGCTTCTGGAGGAGCGTGTAAAGGAGCTGGAGGGGGAGGTAGAGGAACTCCGCATAATTCGGGAGGCGGAGGTGGAAGTTGATAGGAGTTATAGAGAAATAGTAACTCCTAGAAATGAGGCTTGGGTCAATGCCAGGAGGAGGGGTAAGAAGCAATCGGGAAGACAATCCCCTGGGGCGGTTCCCCTCCATAATAGGTTTTCGGTGCTGGAGGCTACAGTTGAGGAGGAATCAACTGAGCATAGAGAGCAGATCTCTGGGGGTGAGCCGAGTGAGAAAGCTCAGGTGGTTAGGGGCTGTAAAAGACTGGGCCTTGTGATTGGGGACTCCACAATTAAGGAGACAGATAGGAGGGTCGGAACTAAAGGTAGGGACTCAGGGTTGGTGTGTTGCCTACCAGGGGCTGGGGTCCGGGATGTGTCTGACAGGGTATTCAGGACTCTTAGGGGGGGAGGGAGATAAACCACAAGTTATTGTACATGTGGGGACACACGACATAGGGAGGATAGGGGAAGGGGATATTAGGCAGGGATTTATGGAGTTGGGGTGGAAACTAAAGGCCAAGACTGACAGAGTGGTTATCTCTGGACTCTTGCCTGTACCACGGGATAGTTTAGAGAGGAATAGGGAGAGGGAAGGTTTGAATTCATGGCTGAGGGGATGGTGCAGGAGGGAGGGGTTCAGGTACTTAAGCAATTGGGGCTCGTACTGGGGAAGGTGTGACCTCTATGAGAAGGATGGTCTACACCTTAATCAGAAGGGGACCAATATCCTGGGGGGTAAATTTGCTAAGGCCATGCAGGGAGGTTTAAACTGATTCGGGGGGGGGGGGAGGGATCCTGAGTAGTGGGGCTGAAAGTGAGGGATGCATGGATGGGGACTGCAATGCACGGCATTGCAGAGGTGGGGTGGAGCAGGGTTTGAAATGTGTATACTTCAATGCCAGGAGTATTCGCAATAAAGTGGGTGAACTTGCAGCGTGGATCAGTACCTGGGACTTCGATGTTGTGGCTATTTCAGAGACATGGATAGAGCAGGGGCAGGAATGGATGCTGCAGGTCCCGGGGTTCAAATGTTTTAGTCGAAGTAGGGAAGGAGGTAGAAGAGGGGGAGGGGTAGCATTATTGGTCAGAGATTGTATCACAGTGTCAGAGAGGAGGTTTGATGAGGACTTATCTGTTGAGGTAGTATGGGCGGAGATTAGAAATAGGAGAGGAGAGGTCACCCTGTTGGGAGTCTTTTATAGACCTCCTAAAAGTTCTAGAGAGGTTGAGGAAAGGATTGCGGAGTCAATCCTGCTTAGGAGTGAAAGTAATAGGGCAATTGTTATGGGGGATTTTAACTTGACTAATATTGACTGGAATTGTTATAGCTCTAGCTCGTTAGAGGGGTCAGTTTTTGTTCAAAGCGTGCAGGAAGGTTTTTTGACTCAGTATGTAGACAGGCCAACTAGAGGTGAGGCTATATTGGATCTGGTGCTGGGAAATGAGCCAGACCAGGTGCTAGACTTGGAAGTTGGTGTGCATTTTGGTGATAGTGACCACAATTCGGTTACGTTCACCTTAGTGATGGAAAGGGATAGGCATGAACCTCGGGCCAGTGGTTTTAGCTGGGGGAAGGGTAATTATGAGGCTATTAGGAGAGAATTAGGAAACATAGGTTGGACTAGGAGATTACAGGGACTGGGAACGTCCGACATGTGGAGTTTTTTCAAGGAGCAGCTACTGCGAGTCTGTGATAGGTATGTCCCTGTCAGGCAAGGAGGAATTGGTAGGGCTAGGGAACCGTGGTGCACCAAAAAAGTTTCTTTGTTGGTTAAAAAGAAAAAGGAGGCTTATGTTCGGATGAGACGTGAGCACTCGGGTAGTGCACTAGAAAGCTTTAGATTGGCTAAGAGGGAGTTGAAGAGCGAGCTTAGAAGGGCTAAAAGGGGACATGAGAAGACTTTGGCGGATAGGGTTAAAGAGAATCCTAAGGCGTTCTATAGGTATGTCAAGAACAGAAGGTTGGTTAGGGCAAGTTTAGGGCCAGTTATAGATGGCAGAGGGAAGTTATGTGTGGAACCGGAGGAGATTGGTGAAGCATTGAACCAATATTTCTCTTCGGTGTTCACGCAAGGGGACATGAATATAGCTGAGGAGGACACTGGGTTGCAAGGGAGTAGAATAGACAGTATTACAGTTGATAAGGAGGATGTGCAGGATATTCTGGAGGGTCTGAAAATAGATAAATCCCCTGGTCCGGATGGGATTTATCCAAGGATTCTCTGGGAGGCAAGAGAAGTGATTGCAGAGCCTCTGGCTCTGATCTTCAGGTCGTCGTTGGCCTCTGGTATAGTACCAGAAGATTGGAGGTTAGCGAATGTTGTCCCATTGTTTAAGAAGGGGAACAGAGACTTCCCCGGGAATTATAGACCGGTGAGTCTCACTTCTGTTGTCGGCAAGATGTTGGAAAAAATTATAAGGGATAGGATTTATAGTTATTTGGAGAGTAATGAATTGATAGGTGATAGTCAGCATGGTTTTGTGGCAGGTAGGTCGTGCCTTACTAACCTTATTGAGTTTTTTGAGAAAGTGACCAAGGAGGTGGATGGGGGCAAGGCAGTGGACGTGGTATATATGGATTTTAGTAAGGCGTTTGATAAGGTTCACCATGGTAGGCTTCTGCAGAAAATGCAGATGTATGGGATTGGGGGTGATCTAGGAAATTGGATCAGGAATTGGCTAGCGGATAGGAAACAGAGGGTGGTGGTTGATAGTAAATATTCATCATGGAGTGCGGTTACAAGTGGTGTACCTCAGGGATCTGTTTTGGGGCCACTGCTGTTTGTAATATTTATTAATGATCTGGATGAGGGTATAGTTGGGTGGATTAGCAAATTTGCTGATGACACCAAAGTCGGTGGTGTGGTAGACAGTGAGGAAGGGTGTCGTAGTTTGCAGGAAGACTTAGACAGGTTGCAAAGTTGGGCCGAGAGGTGGCGGATGGAGTTTAATGCGGAGAAGTGTGAGGTAATTCACTTTGGTAGGAATAACAGATGTGTTGAGTATAGGGCTAACGGGAGGACTTTGAATAGTGTGGAGGAGCAGAGGGATCTAGGTGTATGTGTGCATAGATCCCTGAAAGTTGGGAATCAAGTAGATAAGGTTGTTAAGAAGGCATATGGTGTCTTGGCGTTTATTGGTAGGGGGATTGAATTTAGGAGTCGTAGCGTTATGTTGCAACTGTACACAACTCTGGTGCGGCCGCACTTGGAGTACTGTGTGCAGTTCTGGTCCCCACATTACAGGAAGGATGTGGAGGCTTTGGAGAGGGTGCAGAGGAGGTTTACCAGGATGTTGCCTGGTATGGAGGGGAGATCCTATGAGGAGAGGCTGAGGGATTTGGGATTGTTTTCGCTGGAAAGGCGGCGGCTAAGAGGGGATCTTATTGAAACATATAAGATGATTAGAGGTTTAGATAGGGTGGATAGTGATAGCCTTTTTCCTCTGATGGAGAAATCCAGCACGAGGGGGCATGGCTTTAAATTGAGGGGGGGGTAGTTATAGAACCGATGTCAGGGGTAGGTTCTTTACCCAGAGGGTGGTGAGGGATTGGAATGCCCTGCCAGCATCAGTAGTAAATGCGCCTAGTTTGGGGGCGTTTAAGAGATCCGTAGATAGGTTCATGGACGAAAAGAAATTGGTTTAGGTTGGAGGGTCACAGTTTTTTTTTTTTTAACTGGTCGGTGCAACATCGTAGGCCGAAGGGCCTGTTCTGCGCTGTAATGTTCTATGTTCTATGTTCTATGTTCATCTGATCTGTTTTCCAGGATTAATTCAGACTGAACGGGTTTCCCAATTAGACCCAAAGTGAACAGTGATAGAATCTGCAATCCCTTCTTGCACCCAATTATCAGACCCCACCCCGGATTGAACACGTCTCTGGACTGGAAAGCTGATGGAATTGGAAGTCAATTCAGGTTCTTTTCTATTTAACTTCCCCTCTCCAAATTCCTTCCCCATTCTGACTCTCCTCCGCGGCTTTTCTGCTTCTAATTTCCAGATTATATCCTCTGTCTGTCTCTTTTTTATCCTTCCTTCTCTCCCTCTCTCTATGCCTTCTCCTTTGGTTCCCTATCTATCTCTTCCTGAACCCTTCTTCTCTCTGACCAGCTTTAGTCCCCTGTATCAGGATTTCTCTCTTCTTCAGTGCATTCCCATTCTTCATTAACATTATAGCTTTACCCCATATCTCCCTATCGTTGTCCAATTGTTCTCTCTCTCTGCTCATGTTTCTCCCCATATAGAACATAGAACATTACAGCGCAGTACAGGCCCTTCGGCCCTCGATGTTGTGACGACCAGTGAAACCAATCTAAAGCCCCTCTAATCTACACTATCCAATATCATCCATATGTTTATCCAATAACCATTTGAATGCTCTTAATGTTGACGAGTCCACTACTGCTGCAGGTAGGGCATTCCACGCCGTTACTACTCTCTGAGTGAAGAACCTACCTCTAACATCTGTCCTATATCCCTCACCCCTCAATTTAAAGCTATGTCCCCTCGAGTTAGCCATCACCATCTGAGGAAAAAGGCTCTCGCTATCCACCCTATCTAATTCGCTGATCATCTTGTATGCCTCTATTAAGTCATCTCTTAACCTTCTTCTCTCTAACGAAAACAACTTCAAGTCCCTCAGCCTTTCCTCGTACGATCTTCCCACCATACCAGGCAACATCCTGATAAATCTCCTCTGCACCTTTTACAACACTTCCACATCTTTCCCACAATGCGGCGACCAGAACTGTATGCAATACTCCAAATCCGCCCGCACCAGAGTTTTGTATAGTTGCAGCATGAAATCTCTCTATCCCACCCCAGTATTGCTCTCTCCATCTCGCTTTCTCCCCATTTCTGTTCACCTCCCTCCAGAATCTCTCCCTCTCTCTTTCCAGTTATCTTTGTGGGGATTTTAAGTACAGCATGATCCCATGGGCAGCATTGTGACCATATCCAGAGAGGACAAATTGGGGGGGGGGGCGATGGGCGATGTGGTCTGGGGTGGGAGACATTTCATTCCCCCAGTCTGGCGCTTGGTGTAATCCTCCACCCAGCGACATGTGAATTCTGAGTTTAGATACATATCCCCTCAGTGACAGAGAGAGATAAATTCCCTTCTTTAATCTGGGAACAAGCTGTGTCCATTCCGATAGTAGACTTTTTAAAATGTGCCTCCCAGCAGTTATTAATTGATAAATTAATTGATTTATTGATCTATTGATTGATTTATGTAAATAAGGAAACTCAGTGCTTTGACTGAGGCTATTCTCCAGAGACAGGAAGCCGGGCACTGACTCCTAACTGGAGACCCCCAGATAAGGTGGTTCTTCCCACCCCCTCACAGCAATATGATTTGTGGTTATTGGCAGTGTGGCTCAGAAATATTGCATCGCTCCTTTCAACACAGTGCACATGAAAGAGAGGGAAAGAAGCAGAGATATGGACAGAAATAGGAAGTTAGAAGGAGGGATGGAGTAAGAGGTGGTGGGTGTGGTTGCAAAGACCTGGCCCGAGATCAGAACATCCATCTTTACAATGAGAGAGAGAGCGATAGTGGCAGGAGGAGAAAATATATGGACGGGGTGGAACAGAAACAGAGGGAGGCGCGAGCGGAATGTAAGGTCAAAACAGAGGTGGTGATGGAGGGAGAGCATTTGAGAAAGAGAGACAGAACGTGAAGTCAGTGGTTGCAGCTCCACTCAGATTGTCTGGGAGGATTTAAAAAGTGTCCTGAAGGAATCTGCAGCCGCTTCCCAACTGAAATAGGGAGTTGAGCAGCTTCTAGACACTGAGAGGGAACAGGGGGTGGGCAGGATGCAGCAGGGCTGGCATTTTAATTTAACTTTAGAAGATTCTCTCTGTGGAACTCTCTCTCTCTCCATTTCAATGTTTCTGTCTGATTGGAAGAAATGGAGGGGCGGAAAGAGTGAGATAGAATGAGGAGAACCAAGAGTGAGATGTATAGAATAATAGGATCATGTCGTGAAGAAGAAGCACTTCGGCCCATCGAGTCTGCACTGACACATTAGAAATACTTGAAATCCCACCTAACTCCATCTGTCAGCACTTGGCCCAGAGCCCTGAATGATATCCTGTGGTAAGTGCTCATCCAGAGACTTTTTAAAGAATGTGAGGCAACCCGCTTCTACCACCCTCCAAGGCAGCGCATGCGAGACCACCACCACCCTCTGGGTGAAAAATTATTTTCAAACAACCCCCCTAAACCTCCTTGCCCTCACCATGAACCTATGTTACCTCGTGACTGACCCTTTAGATAAGGGGAACAGTTGTTCCTTTTTCAGACTGTCCATGTACCTCATAATCTTGTACACCTCGATCAGGTTGCCCCTCAGCCTTCTCTGCTAAAACGTAAATATACCCCAAGCCTAAGCAACCTCTTTTCATAACGTAGATCTTCCATCAAGGCAGCATCTTATTGAATCTCCACTGCACACCCTCCAGTGCAATCACATCCTTCCGATAATGTGGCGACCGGAACTGCACACAGTACTCGTGCTGGGGCCTCAACAACTTTCTATACAACTCCAACATTACTTCCCTGCTTTTGTAATCTATGCCTCGATTGATAAAGACAAGTGTCCCATATGCCATTTTCACCACCTTACTAACATACACTTCTGCTTTCAAAGATCCGTGGTCAAATACGCCAAGGTCACATTCTGCCAAAGAACTTCCGGGAGTCCGAACATTCATTGAGTACTTCCTTGTCAAATTACTCCTTCCAAAGTGTACCAGCTCACACTTTTCGGGATTACATTCCATTAAACGGTGTAAAAGACGCTTCACACTGCTAACTGCACCTTGTGCGACCTTGCTGCAGAACTTCTTTTAAAAAGTTGTCTCAGTGTTAAGAGAGGGTTTGATCTTTCCAGGGAAGTGAAGGGAATTCTCCAGACTTGGGACAATGCACACACACTGAGTGTTAGGTGTGTGGGGCGTTTTGTTGGGTGCAGTGGTGGAAGGAGCTCACGGCAGGCGTGAGGATGGAGGCAGGGCACGGGCTGTGTCTCATTTGATTAGTTCCACAGTGCAGCTGCTGTGGGATCTTGCTGTGCACACACTGTCCTGGGCCCTTCGCCTGCCTTGAGACAATGATCAACCTCGCTGGAAAAAAGTTCACTGACTGCTGCAAAGAAGGTTCCAAGGCCTTGAATATAAAAAAAGCTTAAACTTGAAAAATGGGACTGAGGGAGTTCATGAACACTTTCTGCAGAGGACTGAGGGGACATTCAGCCAATATCACGTTGTTGCCTGTGGGATCCTACTGTGCGACCAATATTCCAGCTTCAGTCTGTACATTAAAACACGAAACACACACATAAAACAATCATAATCGACTCAACTGAATTTTGAAGCTGCCTCTGTGCTTTGGATCTTCCTGTGCACAAGTTACATCAGAAATCTCTAAATTCACAGCAGTGAGGTCAGATTAACAATTAATCTCATCACTGTAAATAATTCTTGATGGCCTGGAATGAAAGTTCTTTAACTTGAGGCGGGTATGATTGTGGAATAAAAAATGTGTCTGAGGCAGAGTGAGAAATGTGAGGGTGAAATGAAATGCACAGGGTTCTATTTGAATGCAGTTTGCTGTGGCAGTGATTGTCGGAGCTCTCGCTCTATGTCTGGTGTTGGGAAGCTGAGTTTGTGAAGTATGGTCCCTTTAAAAGCTGGTTTTGTGTCCCTTTAAAGTTGGGCTTGTGTCAATGCTTGGAGGCTTAAAATGCAGGTCCAGACAGAGTACACAGACTGCAAGATTTGTCGCAAAGACCAAGCATCAAGGTTGCCTTAGTAACATGCTTTGCAGGCTTTTGAATTTTGAGTTCAGCCTATCAGTTCAAAGCAGTCACTCAGCTATCAGGACGCTATCAAATGTTAATTTATTGTTGTGGACAAGATCAGATCAATCCTGGTGTAGGAAAATTCATAGGTCATCACAGTTATAAAACAGGAGATCAACTGCCTGCCTACAGTTCAACTGAAGGGCTGCCACCTCTCAAAGCCGAGAGAGGGAAAGAGCAGCTCTCTTCAGCTTTGAATATTACTTAATAGACCTCTCCATCTATCTATCTGAATCAGAAATAACTTGCAGGCAGCGGAATAGAAAGACGAATGCCAAATGTTTTCCAAAGCCACAAAATCTAGTTGTATACATTTTTGGTAGTGACTTAATTATGTTCTTTTTTCCTGTTAATGAATGTCCTTGTATTTATTTGAACTGCATTCCAGTAGAATCTTACTTTAATCACAATGATAATTATTTCACTAAATTTCCCTGCCAGTTAAAAGAATAAATTGTTAATTGTTCACTGAAAGTGAATGTCAGATATTTCTGTTAGTTCACCACGAAATGTTAATGAAGAACAGTTCACACCTTACCACACACCTTTCACAGATTACAAAGCAAGGTGTTCCTCTTCGGCAATTTGGCGTGGCTTGTTAAAAGGGCATCAATCTCTGTCTCATGACACTGTCTCTCTATCTGTGTCCCTGTATCTCCATTGTGTGGCTTGTGAGAGAGGAAGTTGGAGAGTGGGGGGATAGGCTGAGGGTGCGCTGATGTTACGGAGTGAGAGAGAAAAGGGATCATCAGGTTAAACAGGGGGAGAGATAGCTGAACATTGTGGAGTTGGGGTGGAGGAAAATGGCACAGGATTTGGGGGTAGAGGTTTTCCTGTGTGCAGTAACTGCTGATGTCCCTGTTACATCTTTCCAGAAAGTGTGGTGTTCAAACACTCCAATCCTGAGATGGCCTGTTTTGAAATGTATCCTGAGGAAATGAACAGCGTCTTCCCGATTGAAGTTTTAGCCACTTGCCGACTAGGTTGGGCAGTGTGGAAACATTGCTTCCCATGGGATCTTGCTGTGCATCTATGACCTGCAGCATATACAGGACTGCAAATGGTAACCACACAACTCAAAAAGCACATTAGCTCATTGACGATGAAGCACATAGGAGGGAGGAGGGGATAAAATCAAACCTCTGGCATTGCTAAAGGCTTGTTCTCAATCCCGGTGTCCTGTTTGCCTTTTTGGACAGAGTGGTGCGAGTTGGAGGATTTATTATTTTCTGAGGGGAGTGGGTAGGGAAGGGGGTTCAATATCTCGGCCTCTGTTACCACAAGTTTTCCTTCCTCTCTCCATCCATTTGCTTCAATGTTGCATCCTGAATTAATGGAAAATAAAATCCCCTTGTGTTTTGTTTTATTGTTGTGGGGTGTGTGAGGGGTGTGCGGAGGGAAACAGATGGTGGGGAACACTGGCTCTCTTTTCCATTTTGCCCCTTCCATCCGTGTGTTGTATGTTTTGAGGCTGGAAAGGACAGTTCTGCTTCACTGGGGTGGGGAGAATCCTGTTCTTTGTCCATGAGGTTTATTGCATTCTCTGTGACTCACTCAACGTTCTCGTTAGATTGTGTTATCAGTCAGAGAGAAAGAGGAGGTGGAAGACAGAGAGAGGGAGAGAGAGAGAGAGAATGAGAGAAGCCCGAGAGGAAGGGAGAGGTAAGAAGATAAATTGTCGTTGAGGGGTGGGGGGAGGGGGGGAAGAGGGGACGTGGTTAGGGCGTCCTCCACTGTTTTATTTCCAGCCAAGCCCCCCAGTCATTGAAACATATAAAGTAGAAGCATGAGTAGGAGTCTACGCCACCACTCATTTTTATTGTGGCTGATCATCAAATTTAACATCTTGATTCACCCTTACCCCGTGTCCTTTGATCCCTTTAGCCCCTAGAGCTATATCTAATTTATTTTTGTAATCACAGAAAGTGTGTGAGTTCCACACATTCACCACCCTCTAACTGAATAAATTTCTCCTCCCCTCACTTCTCAAAAGGTTTTCCCTTATCATCAAACGAAGACAGCCAGTTGTGGACTCCCCCACCATCGGTAACATTCTTTCTGAATCGACCCTGTCTAATCCTGTTAGAAATTGATCCGTTTATATGAGATTCCCTCTCACTATTCTGAACGCATTTATCCTGAACAACATTCGGTGGTAGTGAATTCCACACATTCACCACCCTCTGAGTGAATATATTTTTCCTCACCTCAGTTCCAAAAGGTTTGCCCCGAATCCCAAAACTATGACCCCCTAGTTCTCGACTCCCCCAACATTGGTAACATTCTTTCTGAATCGACCCTGCCTCATTCTGTTAGAATTTAATACGTTTCTCTGAGGTTCCCTCTCACTCTACAAGTTTCCATTGAATATAATCCTAACCAATCTAATCTCTCCTCATATGACCTGCCATCCCAGGAATCAGCCTGGTAAACCGTCGCTGTACTTCCTCTATAGCAAGGACATCCTTCCTCAGATCAGGACACCAAAACTGTACACAAATATCCAGGTGTGGTCTCACCAATCCTTTATAAATTGCAGCAAATCATCCCTATCGCTAAATAGGAATCATGTCTCTATGAAAGCTTACAGACCATTTAGCTCCATTCCTGCCTGCTGTACCTGCCTGGTTCCGTGCAGTGAATGATGCATGAGGAGACCAAGGTTTTGATGAGAATCCACCTCCCTCACTTTACACCCATTCAATAATAACTTGTCTTCCTAATATTCCTACCAGAGTCGATATCCTCACAGTGATCCACATTAAACTGCATCTGCCATGTGTATGACCACACCCTCAGCCTGTCCAAATCACGCTGAATATTCTCTGCATCCTCCTCACAGCTCACCCTCCCACCCAGCTTTGTACCATCTGCAAATTTGGAAATCATAGTATCATAGAAATCATAGAAACCCTACAGCACAGAAAGAAGCCATTCGGCCCATCGAGTCTGCACCGACCACAATCCCACCCAGGCCCTCCCCCCATATCCCTACATAGCTTACCCGCTAATCCCTGTATAGAAAAGACAACCTTCCTCAGATAAGGACACCGAAACTGCACAAAAATCTCCAGGTGTGGCCTCACCAATGCTCTATATATTGCAACAAATCATCACTATCCCTAAATAGGAATCATCTCGCTATGACAGCTTACAGACCATTTGGCTCCATTACTGCCTGCTGTACCTGCCTGGTTCCTTGCAGTAAATGATGCATCAGGAGACCAAGGATTTGATGAGTATGCACCTCCCTCAATTTACACCCATTCATGTCAGAACTCGTCTTCCTAATATTCCTACCAGAGTCGATATCCTCACAGTGATCCACATTAAACTGCATCTGCCATGCGTATGACCACACCCTCAGCCTCTCCAAATCACGCTGAATATTATCTCCATCCTCCCGACAGTGCACACTCCCACCCAGCTTTGTACCATCTGCAAATTTGGAGATGATGCATTCAGTAACCCTTCTGGAAGAATAAACCACATCCACTTGTTCCCCTCGGTCAACTCTACTATTTCCACCCTGAAACAATTCCAAGACATTCCAATTTTAGAACATAGAACATAGAACATTACAGCGCAGTACAGGCCCTTCAGCCCTCGATGTTGCGCCGACCAGTGAAACCAATCTAAAGCCCCTCAAATCTACGCTATTCCAATATCATCCATATGTTTATCCAATAACCACTTGAATGCTCTTAATGTTGATGAGTCCACTATCGCTGCAGGCAGGGCATTCCACGCCCTTCAAACTCTCTGAGTAAAGAACCTACCTCTAACATCTGTCCTGTATCTCTCACCCCTCAATTTAAAGCTATATCCCCCCGTGTTAGCCATCACCATCCGAGGAAAAACGCTCTCACTATCCACCCTATCTAATCCTCTGATCATCTTGTATGCCTCTATTAAGTCACCTCCGAACCTTCTTCTCTCGAACGAAAACAACAGCAAGTCCCTCAGCCTTTCCTCATATGATCTTCCCACCATATCAGGCAATCTCCTCTGCACCCTTTCCAACGCTCCCACATCTTTCCTATAATGTGGCGACCAGAACTGTATGCAATACTCCAAGTGCGGCCACACCAAAGTTTTGTACAGTAGCAGCACGACCTCATGGCTCCGAAACTCAATCCCTCTACCAATAAAAGCTAACACACCATATGCCTTCTTAAGAACCCTATCAACCTGGGTGCCAACTTTCAGGGATCTATGCACATGGACACCCAGATCCCTCTGTTCATCCACACTACCAAGTATATTTCCATTAACCCAGTACTCTGTATTCTTGTTACTCCTTCCAAAGTGAATCACCTCACACTTTTCCGCATTAAACTCCATTTTCCACCTCTCAGCCCAGCTCGCAGCTTATCTATGTCCCTCTGTAACCTGCCACTTCCCTCCGCATTGTCTACAACTCCAGCGAATTCAGTGTCATCCGCAGATTTACTAATCGTCCTTCTACGCCCTCATCCAGGTCATTAATAAAAATGACAAATAGCAGTGGCGCCAAAACAGATCCTTGTGGTACACCACTAGTAACTGAACTCCAGGATGAATATTTCCCATCAACTACCACCCCCTGTTTTCTTACAGCTAGCCAGTTCCTGATCCAAACCACTAAATCACCCTCAATCCCATGTGTCCGTATTTTCTGCAATTGCTTACCATGGGGAACCTTATCAAACGCTTTGCTGAAATTCATATACGCCACATCAACCGTTTTACCCTCATCCACCTCTTCTCAATGAACTCAATAAGGTTTGTGAGGCACGACCTACCCTTCACAAAACCGTGCTGACTATCCCTAATCAAATTATTCCTTTCCAGGTGATGAAAACTCCTATATGTTATAATCCTTTCCGAAACTTTGCCCACAACAGAAGTAAGGCTCACCGGTCTATAATTACCAGAGATGTCCCTGCTCCCCTTCTTGAACAAGGGGACAACATTTGTTATCCTCCAGTCTGCTGGCACTGTTCCTGTAGATAATGACGACGCAAAGATCAAAGCCAAAGGCTCTGCAATCTCCTCTCTAGCCTCCCAGAGAATCCTAGGATAAATCCGATCCGGCCCAGGGGACTTATTTAATTTTACCCTTTCCAGAATTGCTAACACCTCCTCCTTATGAACCTCAATCCCGTCCAGTCCAACAGCCTGCATCCCAGTACTCCCTTCGACAACGCTGTCCCTCTCCTGTGTGAATACCGACGAAAAATATTCATTTAGTGCCCCTCCTATCTCTTCAGACTCCACGCACAACTTCCCACTCCTGTCCTTGACTGGCCCTAATCTTACCCTTGTCATTCTTTTACTCCTGACATACCTATAGAAAGCTTTAGGGTTTTCCTTGATCCTACCTGCCAAAGACATCTCATTTCCGCTCCTGGCTCTTCTTAACTCTTTCTTTAGGTCCTTCATGGCTACCTTGTAACTCTCAAGCGCCCTAACTGAGCCTTCACGTCTCATCTTGTCATAAGTCACCTTCTTCCTTTTCACAAGAGATTCAACCTCCTTAGTAAACCACGGTTCCCTCACACGTCTGCTTCCTCCCTGCCTGACAGGTACATATTTATCAAGGACGCGTAGTAGCTGTTCCTTGAACAAGTTCCACATTACAATTGTGCCCATCCCCTGCAGTTTCCTTCCCCAACCTATGCCAGCTAAATCTCACCTAATCGCATCATAATTTCCTTTCCCCCCAGCTATAACTCTTGCCCTTTGGGATATACCTATCCCTTTCCATAGCTAAGGTAAACGTAAAAGAATTGTGGTCACTGTCACCAAAGTGCTCACCTACCTCCAAATCTAACACCTGGCCTGGTTCATTACCCAGTACCAAATCAAATGTGGCCTTGGTTCTTGTTGGTCTGTCTACATACTGTATCAGGAAGCCGTCCTGCGCACGTTGGACAAAAACTGACCCTTCTAAAGTACTCGAACTATAGCTTTTCCAGTTAAAGTTAAAGTCCCCCATAGCAACTACCCTATTACTTTCGCTCCGATCTAGAATCATCTTTGAAATCCTTTCGTCTACATCTCTGGAACTTTTCGGAGGTCTATAAGAAACACCCAACAGGGTGACCTCTCCTTTCCTGTTTCTAACCTCATCCCAAACTACCTCAGTAGACGAGTCCTCATCAAATGTCCTTTCTGCCACCGTCATACTGTCCTTGACTAACAGTGCCACACCTCCCCCTCTTTTACCGCCTTCCCTGCACTTACTGAAACATCTAAACCCTGGAACCTGCAACAACCGTTCCTGTCCCTGCTCTATCCATGTCTTCGAGATGGCCACAACATCGAAGTCCCAGGTAACAACCCATGCTGCAAGCTCACCCACCTTATCCCGGATGCTCGTGGCGTTGAAGTAGACACACTTCAAACCAGCTTCCTGCCTGCATGTACACTCCTGCGATCCTGAATCCTCATCCATGACCTCACTACTCTCAACCTACTGTACACCGTAGCTGCAATTCAGTTACCCACCCCGCTTATGAATTAGTTTAATTAGGAATCCCCCCCCCCTCCCCAGATATTGGTACCCCTCTGGTTCAGGTGCAGACCATCCTGTTTGTAGAGGTCCCACCTACCTCAGAAAGAGCCCCAATTGTCCAGGTATCTGAAACCCTCCGTCCTGCACCATCCCTGTAACCACGTGTTCATCTGCTCCCTCTCTCCCTATTCCTCTCCTCACTATCACGTGGCACGGGTAACAAACCAGAGATAACAACTTTGTTTGTTCTAGCCCTAAGCTTCCACCCTAACTCCCTGAATTTCTGCCTTACATCCCCATCCTTTTCCACCTGTGTCTTGAGTGCCAATGTGAACTACAACTTGGGGCTGGTCCCTCTCCCCCTTCAGGATTTCGAAAACACGATCCGAGACATCATGGACTCTGGCTCCTGGGAAGCAACACAGCAACCGCGAGTCTCTCTCATTCCCGCAGAATCTCCCATCCTTCACTTCAACAATGGAGTCCCCAATGACTAAGCCTCTACTCCTCTCCCCGCTTCCCTTCTGAGCAACAGGGACAGACTCTGGGTCAGTGACCTGCACCCCATGGCGTACACCTGCTAAGTCCCCCCCGCCCCACAACAGCATCCAAAAGTGTACTATCCCCAATTTCTACTCCATTCCTTTTTTTCTGCCCCCACTTTAACGGCTCCCTGTAGAAACCATAGAAACCCTACAGTGCAGAAGGAGGCCATTCGGCCCATCGAGTCTGCACCGACCACAATCCCACCCAGGCCCTACCCCCACATATTTACCCGCTAATCCCTCTAACCTACGCATCTCAGGACTCTAAGGGGCAATTTTTTTTTTAACCTGGCCAATCAACCCTAACCCGCACATCTTTGGACTGTGGGAGGAAACCGGAGCACCCGGAGGAAACCCACGCAGACACGGGGAGAATGTGCAAACTCCACACAGACAGTGACCCAAGCCGGGAATCGAACCCAGGTCCCTGGAGCTGTGAAGCAGCAGTGCTAACCACTGTGCTACCGTGCCGTCCCAGGTGCTGTGGTCAGTTTGCTGATCCTCCCTTTCCCTACCCTTCTGAGCAACAGGGCTGGACTGTGTGCTGGAGGCACGGCCACTGTTGCTTCCCCCAGGTAGCCTGCTCCCCCCACAACAGCACTCAAAGAGGAGTACTTACTTTAAGGGGCACAGCCGCCGGGGTACTCTCTAGTACCTGACCTTTCCCCTTCCGAACTGAGACCCAATTATGATTTCCCTTTTTGTAAATCCATGCTGACTTTTCTGATGATGGCACTGCCTTCCAAATGCTGAGTTATTAAATTCATTGAAATTTGATTCTTGCATTTCCCCAGCACCAACGTTAGGCTCACTGGTCTATAGTTCACTATTTTCTCTCGACATCCATGTCTGAACAGCGGGCTTGCATTAGCTATCCTCCAATCTGTAGGAACCAGCCCACAGTCCAATAAAATTGGAAAATAACCAACATTGGATCTGCTGTTCCAAGGAACACTTCCTTAAGTACTCTGGGATGAACATTATCAGGACCGAGAGATTTATCCACCTTCAATCCCATAATTTTCCCCAAAACAATTTATCTACAAATTCAAATTTCCTTCAGCTTCTCTCTAAAATGTGTTCCTTTCTGAACTTTTGGTACGTCATTTGTGTCTTCCTTTCTGATGATCGAAGCAATGTACAAGTTTATTCCTTGGCTATTACTTTGTTCCCCGTTATGGGACCTCCCATTTCTGACTGAAAAGGTCCTAGTTTCTCAATCTGTTTCTCATTCCATACCGATAGACATTTTTTGAAGTCAGTTGTTATGTTCCACTGTAGATTACTTTCATACTCTATTTTTCTTTCATTAATCAATCCCTTGCTCCTCCCAAAAGGCTGGATTGTGAAACAGCGATTGTGTTCCAGAGGGTGAATCTATGATGTGTTTTAGCTTTTCGCCAATTCACGCCTATAATTTTGTTTTAAATCTGGCTGCTGCCACATTGCAGTGTGATTGTGGGATGCTGCTGTGCAGGATGACCAGCAGGATTCATAGAACATAGAACATAGAACATAGAACAGTACAGCACAGAACAGGCCCTTCGGCCCACGATGTTGTGCCGACCTTCATCTGAAACCAAGATCAAGCTATCCCACTCCCTATCATCCTGGTGTGATCCATGTGCCTATCCAATAACCACTTAAATGTTCCTAAAGTGTCTGACTCCACTATCACTGCAGGCAGTCCATTCCACACCCCAACCACTCTCTGCGTGAAGAACCTACCTCTGATATCCTTCCTATATCTCCCACCATGAACCCTATAGTTATGCCCCCTTGTAATAGCTCCATCCACCCGAGGAAATAGTCTTTGAACGTTCACTCGATCTATCCCCTTCATCATTTTATAAACCTCTATTAAGTCTCCCCTCAATCTCCTCCGCTCCAGAGAGAACAGCCCCAGCTCCCTCAACCTTTCCTCATAAGACCGACACTCCAAACCAGGCAGCATCCTGGTAAATCTCCTCTGCACTCTTTCCAGCGCTTCCACATCCTTCTTATAGTGAAATGACACAGGAACATTTTATTTTCCTCAGAGCCCTTCTAACCCTTCTGCTGCTGACCTTAATCTACACACCTTTGGCATTGAGCCGTCTGCTAAGGGGATGAAGTTTCTTCTTAACTATCCTCTCTACATTCCTCTTACTTTTGTACACGTCAGTGGCGACCACGCTCGGTGTTCACTGTGTTACGGTAACCAACCCTAGCCTAAACAGACTTTCTTCACAGCAGAAAAATTGCGGTCCAGGCAACATCCTGGTTAATCTCCTTTGCATTCCTTCGGGAACAATCACTTCATCCTTCTCGTGAGGCCACCAGAACTCCTCACACTATTCTCGCTGAAGACAAACGAGCGTTTTATACAGCTCCATCATAACCTCCCTGCTCCTATGTTCTATACCTCAACTAATTAAGAAAATTGCCATGCCTGCCTTCTTAAGCAGCATTTCATCAGAAGTTACCCACTGGAATGGAAAACAATAGAAGGTTTGTGTTTTTTCTTGAGTTTAAGTAGAAATTAATTTTTTTTTAAATCCAAAGAGTTGTCCAATCATAGAAACCCTACAGTACAGAAAGAGGCCATTCGGCCCATCGAGTCTGCACCGACCACAATCCCACCCAGGCCCTACCTCATATCCCTCCATATTTTACCCACTAATCCCTCTAACCTACACATCTCAGGACTCTAAGGGGCAATTTTTAACCTGGCCAATCAACCTAACCCGCACATCTTTGGACTGTGGGAGGAAACCGGAGCACCCGGAGGAAACCCACGCAGACATGAGGAGAATGTGCAAACTCCACACAGACAGTGACCCGAGCCGGGAATCGAACCCAGGTCCCTGGAGCTGTGAAGCAGCAGTGCTAACCACTGTGCTACCGTGCCGCCCGTAAATGTCAAAACCTCAACAGAAAAAAACAAATGAACGAACTTCAAAAGAGTAGAAAGACACATCAAGTAACACAGGCTATGACAATGAACATTCAGCACGCATTCCAACATTAAGATCCTTCTTGCCAGATTTCATTGACAAATTTGAGCAATTATCAGGAATGGTATGGTCGATGTCCGACAAATGGCGTTTCTAGATGCCTTCAGTAAGTTAAGGCTGAACAGACTCATGAGTAATCTCAGTGCAAGTGGAGTTAGAGGACCAGCAGCTGAATGACTAGAAGCTGGTTACAAAGACACAACACAGGGAGTGGGAGTTAAAGGAATTTTCTCTGATTGCTGGAAGGTGGGAAGTGGTTTTCCACAAGGATCAGCGCTGGGATCAGTTTCCTTCACCATTTACATCAACAATATGGAATAGGGGAGAAAAATTACATTTCAAAATTTCCGAACCAATCCAAACTGAAAATGAGAATGAGCAGAGTGGAAGAATACACCTAAACTCAATAAAACATTAATAATAAATGATGAGTTGTGTACTCGAATTGGAAATTAATTTCACCACTGCTCAGCATCAGGTTCTGCATTCTGCTCAGAACAATATGTTTCCCAATCACTCTATAGAATTCAAGTATCTGAATGCTTTAGAGGAGTTTAAGGGTTCAGGTGATCAGATTCACAAATCGCTTCAGCAGCAACACAGTTTAGACAGAACCATAACAATATGAACAAAAAACATTGGAGTTCATTTCCAGATTAATGGAAATGTGAACCAATCACAAAATGTTTGACAATCACAGAACGGTTTGTAATTGGGTTGTTTAAATATCAGGAACGAGCTGAAACCTCTTTCTTTTGAACACAAAACCGAGGTATGGAGAAATTTCACATCACACACTGACCACCAAAAATCATTAAAACAAAGCCAAACTCTTTCAACATATTCCAAAGATAAAAGACTCAGACAGCTCCACAGAATGGACATCTCACACACCAAATTAAAATACGATATGTTTAAAATTATTTCATTCCAATTATTTTCCTGAACACAATACAATTCTACATTGAAAGATAGTGCCAGATATTAATGGAGACTTTGATCAGATGTTCCACTCAGGTGAAAGGACCACAATCAGTACAATTTTACACTGACAAGAATAACCTGCAATACTTGTTCACTGGGTGTCAGGTATTCCACTCTGGTTAGTGACCCACATTCAAATGTCGATTATATTCTTACTCCCACTAAACATTGTTTCAGAGAGATCACCTTCACTGAGATCCAATCTTACAATAGATAAGATTGAGTAGTTCACTGCTCAATACATTAACTTCATTGAGTAGTGAGCCCGTCAGTAACACACAGAGGCTCATTGTCAGTTGATGAAAAGGATTAAAAACCACAGAGATATTTCAAACGATTTGATTTAAGGAAATTACATCATTGACCTGATGTCTGGATAACAGTGATCACGAGATCAGCATGGAGCATTTTCACTCAGAGTTTAGAATCAGAGAGCCGTTCACACACAGATTTGCACAACCTCAATGGTTAGAGTCACTCACCAGGAACGCCAATAATGGCAATGATTGGGTAGAATATTTTCTGAACCATGTGGATTGGATACAGCATCTTCAGTGCGAGGTGATGTGCTTCTTCGAGCTGCTGGCAGTCTCCCTGTCTTCAACTCTGAGGTTATATGTTCCCAAACCCTTTAATTTATACACTGTAAATTCACCTTAGAGACGTTGTGGCAGCAACCTGGTTTGAAGTTGTTTTTTAAGTACATGAACAAACAGATTACGACACTGAGTTCAGTGATGGAAAATATTTATTTTTAGGATTGACTTACTTCTTTCCAAGCATTGGATTCTGTTGATCACATTTAT
Organism: Mustelus asterias; assembly: GCF_964213995.1. NCBI lineage: Eukaryota > Metazoa > Chordata > Chondrichthyes > Carcharhiniformes > Triakidae > Mustelus > Mustelus asterias. Next base: position 599,740 of record NW_027590161.1, read on the forward strand.
CAACTAATAATAACGGGGAAAATGTTGTTTACTCAAACACCATCAGTCCCACCTCTGGATCTCACATTGTTTCAGTGATATCTGTCACTGAACTGTCACATTTCAGTCATTAAGTTTCAATTGTTACCGTGTCTTTGTGTGATCTTTAACTGTGGACATTCTGCGATGTGATTTAAATGGGTTAGAGTTCAGCATTAATTGACAAATTCTGTTGATCAATAATTTGGAACTATTTAGTCTGCAAAGAAATTTGTTTTTTAACCCGAAATCTACTGCAGCTTCTCAAACTGAGAAAATATTCAGAAACAATGGGACATCTCAGAAAATTTAGGCCCTGCAGCAGATACAATCACATCACCTCTTAGAGCAGTAAAATAACAGATTCAACTGTGACAAGCAATGCACAGACACCAACTGACACTGGAGCTACATCTGATACAGTGTTCAGAAACGTGCCCAGATGTGGAAGGAGAGAGATGGTCACGAGAGAGAGGGACGGCTTGTGGGATGGGCTGAATCTAGAAAGGGTGCGAGGCTGGGAAAATGAATGGATAAGAGTGAGAGAGGAAGACTCTGAGCGAGTGAAAGTGAAAAAGTGGAAGAGAGAAGGATAGATGGGTGGGAGTGAGGGCGTGATGATGGGGGAAGCAGTTATTGTGAGAGGAATGGTGGTTATAACAGTAACTCAACTTAGAGAAAAGTCAGCTCCGTTGGCTATGAGGAGAGATTGAATAAAGTAGGATTGTTTTCACTGGAAAGGTGGAGGCTGAGAGAAGACCTGATCGAGGTCTACAAAATTGTGAGAGGCACAGACAGGGTGGATAGTCAGAAGCTTTTCTCCAAGGGTGGAAAGTTGAATTACAAGGAGGCACAGGTTCAATATGGCAGGAGGAAATATGAAGGGAGATGTGCGGGGGATGTTTTTCACACAGAGAGTGTTGGGTGCCTGGAACGCGCTGCCAGAGGAGGTGGTGGAAGCAGGCACATTAGCAACATTTAAGAGACATCTGGGTTGATACATTAATTAGGAGATAAGAGGGAGACAGACCGAGTAAGCGCAGAAGGTTTTTTATTTAAAAGGGGATCATGATCGGCACAGGTTTGGAGAGGGTCGAAGGTCCTGTTCCTGTGCTGTCTATTTATTGGCCCTTTGCTCTTTGAGATTTTGCATCAGGACAGACGCAACTGGGGTAAGAGAGAGTTCGACAAATTAGACAACAAGGCTCTGCTCCTGCTCCAGGCTTACACGCAAAGGCTAAAGCGGGATGGTCCATCAAATAAAGTCATGCTATGTTGGTCTGCGGAATCGAAAGATCTCCCACGTGACTGCTTAGAGTCCGTGGACTGGTCAGTATTTAAAAACTCTGCGGCCAGCCTGAACGAGTACGCTACTACAGTAACTGACTTCTTTCATAAGTATGTAGAGGACTGTGTGCCCAAGAAGATATTGCGTGTGTTTCCCGACGAGAAACCATGGATGAACAGGGATATCCACAACTTACTGAACTCCAGGTCTGAGGCGTTCAAGTCAGGCGACCCTGACCTATATGGGAAAGCCAGATATGATCTACACAGATCCATCAAAGATGCCAAAAGCGAGTACCGGACCAAGCTAGTGCCCCATCCTCGCCACACGGCCCCCCACCGACTATGCCAAGATCTGCAAGACATAGTAGGCTTCAAGATGAAGGCATGTAAAATCGCTGGCTTCAACGCACCCATTTCTAATAAGCTCAATGCGTTCTATGCCCGAATTAAGCATGAGGTCAGCGGCAGCATGCCCTCCACCCCGGAAGCCTCGGATGAAGCTGTGTCTGAGGTCACCATTGCTGATGTCTGAACAGCGGACTCAAAAGTCAACCCATGGAAAGCGACTGGCCCGGATGGGGTACCCGGAGAAGCACTCACACCCTGCGTGGATCAGCTGGCGGAGGTATTCACAGTCATCTTCAAACTCTCTTTTCAACAATCTGAGTTCCCTTTTTGCTTCAAGAAGACGACCATTATCCCAGTACCAAAGAAAAACCCAGCAGCGTGCCGTAATGATGGTCTTCCGCTGGCTCTGACATCCATGCATCGAAGTAGAAAGGTTCGAGAGCTTCAGGTTTTCAGGTGTCGAGATCACCAACAACATGACCTGGTCCCCCCCCATGCTGACACTATAGTTAAGAAAGCCCCACCAACGCCTCTACTTTCTCAGAAGACGAAGGACATTTTGAATGTCAGCTACGACTCTCACCAACTTTTACAGATGCACCATCGAAAGCATTATTTCTGGTTGTATCAAAGCTTGATATGGCTCCTGCTCTGCCCAAGACCGCAAGGAACTACAAAAGGTCGTGAATGTAGCCCAATCCATCACTCAAACCAGCCTTCCATCCATTGACTCTGTCTGCACTTCCCGCTGCCTCGGCAAAGCAGCCAGCATAATTAAGGAACCCACGCACCTCGGACATTCTCTCTTCCACCTTCTTCCGTCGGGAAAAAGATACAAAAGTCTGAGCTCACGGACCAACCGACTCAAGAACAGCTTCTTCACTGCTGTTGTCAGACTTTTGAATGGACTTAACTTGCATTAAGTTGATCTTTCTCTCCACCCGAGCTACGACTGTAACACTGCATTCTGCAATCTTTCGTTTCCTTCTCTATGAACGGCAATGCTTTGTCTGTATAGCGTGTAAGGAGCAATACTTTTCACTGCATGCTAATTCATGTGACAATAACAAATCAAATCAATTCAAAATCATTATGAAGTCCTTTGAAAGGTTATTCATGGCACAAATCACTTCCACCTCCCAGAATAATCCATTGCAGTTCACCTACCACCTCAACCGGCCCACAACAGACACCATCTCCCTGGCCCTGCGCTCAACCCTGGAACACCTAGATAACAAGGACACATGTTCCAAACTCCTATTTATTGACTGCAGCTCAGCCTTCAAAGAACAAAGAGCAGTGCAGCACAGGAGCAGGTCCTTCAGCCCTCCACGCCTGCGCGAATCTTGATGCCTAAACTAAAACCGTATGCACTGACGGAGTCCGTATCCTTCCATTCCCATCATATTTATGTACTTCTCTGTTTGCTCCTTAAATGCTGCTATCGTACCTGCTCCCACCACCTCCCCAGGCAGCGCGTTCCAGACATTCACCACCCTCTGTGTAAAAAACATGCATCGCACATCTCCTCCAAACTTTTCCCCACACACATTAAAGCTATGTCATATGATGACAAGTACCCGACAGGATTTAAAATAAAGACATTAGATGCATGTCATCATGTATAAAAAGATTTGGATTATAAAAGGGTTAAGGCTGCCGTTCAGTGACTGGAATGAATGTTATTCACCTTGAGATCTCAGTAATTGCTTCTCTGCTTTTCCTTACAGTGAGTAGAAGCAGCAGCTTTAGAAATGTTTTTCGATCAATTTGTATAAGGTCACAACATGCAGCTTTATGATTTCCACAGATATATACTCCGCTGAATTCAGCAAACCAATTCCCAGCAACTGAATGATGCTTTCAGTCACCGAGTGATGTAAGGGTTCTGAGCAGCTCTGGAAATGTAATCCCTCTTATTTAACGCTGACATGCAGATTCACTGTTATTGGGGGATATTCCAAAATTTCTGTTCATTTAAATGATCCAAAGATCTCCTTTCACTCCAGAGAAGTTCTGTCCTCTTTCCGGGGCTGAAATCAGCTATCTCAGTTTGAACCGACTGCTAATAATTCGCCAAAAACAACGTAGCAAGCGTTATGGAGAAGCCAGATATTGATAGAGATAATTCTGATATTTAGCACCATGCTCCCTCACTGCGACCTCTGCTTGATCTGAAATAGATACTCTGTTCAGGAATTAGTTAAACCAAGTGTATTCGTGAGGAAGAGACTTAGTCCTGAATTCAATCTTTATGTTGTTCATATTACCCTTGGATCAGAAACATTGAAGGAAATCCTAAACTGTTTGAGACAGTTTGTGTAACTCTTTTGTTGTGTTGTCCTTATTCGATGTTGTAATGTGGAGGTTACAAGGACTAAGTAGCAAGACTTAGGTGAGTGGTGTATTTGTGTGCCTGTGGGTATTAAGAATGAAGTCGGTGATGCACCTTGAGGGTAATGACAGTAGGACTGAAGTCAGGCATCCACCTGGATATATATTGATAATAAAAGGAATGTAGGGATGCAATTGTGTAGGCAGTGATAAAAAGATTGGTGTTGAGGTTTGGTGGCTGGGAGTGAGGGGTTGTGTGGAATCAGCGATTGCAAACAGAATGTACCTCACCCTACACTGTTTTTATACATCTCCCTCAGGTCAGATACAGCACCAATTAGACACAGGACTCTGCCCCTACATTCATCAATCAAGCATTCACCTGGATGTAAAGTCGTGGGGCGGGGGAGGGGGGGGGGGGGGGGCGGTGGGGTGGGGGGAGGGGAGGGAGGGGGGGGGGAGGACAAGAATACGTCCCTGTCGGAAATCATTCAGCTCTCGAGACTGGTCATCCAGTCGATAAGATCATAGCTCATTTGATGTGTCTCTCATCTCGTAACCCTGAAAATATTTACCCTTCAGCTTCCCATTTCCTATTGATTTCTTGATTGAATCTGCTTCCGGCACATGGTCAGAAACTACATTTCAGATACTAGCTATCCACTACTTTACAAATGTTCCCATTGTCCCCATGTACCTTCACTCTGCATCCATTGCTCGAGCCGGAGGTGTGTAGGGGTTGGAGTGTGAGAGGGGTGTGCCGAGGTGGAGTTGCCATATGAGAGAGAAAGGGAGATGCTGAGGTGAGAGGGAAAGGGGGATGTGGAGGTGAGAGGGAAAGGGGGATGTTGATGTAAGAGGGCAAGGCGGATGTGGAGGGGAGAGTGGGAGAGTGTTGAGGTGAGAAGGGAGAGTGTTGAGGTGACTCCAATTTCAAGGAGCTGTGAACCTGTACCCCGAGATCTCTTTGTTCTATAATTCTCCCCAACAACCCACCATTAATTGAGTAAGTCCAAAGATGTGCGGGTTAGGTTGATTGGCCAGGTTAAAAAAACAAATGCCCCTTAGAGTCCTGGGATATGTAGGTTAGAGGGATTAGCGGGTAAAATATGTGGGGGTAGGGCCTGGGTGGGATTGTGGTCGGTGCAGACTCGATGGGCCGAATGGCCTCATTCTGCACTGTAGGGTTTCTATGATTTCTATGAAGTCCGACCCTCGTTCGATATATCATAGTGCATCACCTCGCATTTATCTAAATTAAACTCCATCTGCCAATCGTCAGGCCAGTGGGCCAATTGATCAAGATTCCTTTGCAATCCGAGATAACCCTCTTCACTGTCCACTGTGCCACCAATCTTGGTGTGATCAGCAAATTTACTCACCATGCCGCCTAAATCCGCATCCAAATCATCAAAATAAATGACACACAACAGTGGAGCCAATAATGCTGCCTGAGGCACACCGCTGGTCACAGGCCTCCAGTGTGAAAAACAACCCTCTACAACCACCCCCTGTCTTCTGTCATCAAGTCAGTTTTGTATCAATTTGTCTACCTCATTCTGGATCCCGTGCGACTTGACCTTATTCGAAACCTACCATGTGGCAACTTGTCAAAGGCCTTGTGAACGTCAATGTAGACAACGTCGTCTGAACTGCCCTCTTCTACCTTCTTAGTTACCCTTCAAAAACATCAATCAAATTTGTGACACACGATTGCTTTCCTTTCCCCGTTTCCTATCAATTTCACCTCTCTCCCCCATCTCCCACATTTTCATCTGTCCCAATTTACCCTCTGATTTCAGCTTCTCTGCCGTTTGGTCATTCACACCTTCCATTCCCTCTATGGACAGCCATTAGGAGCCTTTACCCTGTTTTTGCGGCTATCACTCACATTTCATTCCCTCACCCCACATTATCAATATAACTCACAATCTTTGCCTTTTAGCTTTGCAAAGGGTTGTTTGGATTCGAAACGTCAGCTCTTTTCTCACCTCACAGATGCTGCCAGTCCCGCTGAGATTTTCCAGCATTTTCTGCTTGGTTTCATATTCCAGAATCCGCAATGATTTGTTTTTATTAAGGTACCCCAAGGGTTCAGACACAGAGCAACGCGCCCTCTACTTCACAATGATCCAATCAAACACTCCAGGTAAGGTAAAGTACATTGTTCATTTGCAGAATAACATTTCTTCTACACTATATGGAAATAGAAGAATTAGTTGCCCATTCTCGTGTCTGCTTCTCCAGTCGATTAGATCATGGCTGATTAGATGTGTTTCTCGCCCCTCACGCTGTGAATATTCCCCTGCATTCTTCCATTCAATTTCCTCTTGATGTCCCCGATAGATTTCGCTTCCGCCTCATGGTCAAGCACTAAATTCCAGATTCTGCCCACTCACCACATTACAAACACTTGCTGATGTTGTTTCTGTCTCCATCCACCTTAAACCAGCATCCTCTGGCTGAAAGGAGGGGTATGCAGCTGAGAGGAGACGGGGGCGGGGGGGGGGGGGAGTTGTGTTCGGGCGGGGGGGGGAGTTGTGTTGCGATGAGGAGTGTGAAGGTGAGAGGGGTAGTATTGAGGGGAAGGGGGAGGGATGACATGAGAGGGGGAGTGTTGATGGGAGAGGGAGAGTGTTTTGTTGAGATGGGAGTGTGGTCTGAGGGAGAGAGTGTTGTGATGACAGGGGTGAGTGTTGATTTGAGAGAAAGAGGGTGTTGAGGTTGGTGGGGTAGTGTTGGGAGTGGGGGCTTTATGAGGTGAAAGGGGGAGTGTTGGGATGGGAGACGCGTGTCGAGGTGAGAGGGATGAGTTACTGTGAGGGGGAGCACTGTGGTGAGAGAGGGAGAACATGGATTTATATCTCTATACGCTTGTCCACCAGTCACCCCCAGGGTGTTTGCAGCAGGGGTTAGGTGCAAAGGCGTCTCTTCAGTATACTGTACAAAATGTGGAGGGCAGGAGGAGCACCGTTATACACAGAACAAATTCCACCTGCCCCATCGCGTCAAACACTCCATTGTTATCTACAGAGGTACAGTGTCAGGGTATTGTCCACACACTCGAACCCCATCTGCACACACTTCAAACTATACGGCCTGGAAGTAGCGAGGCTGGTAATGTACACGTTCAATACAGAGGATTAGTCACAGGCCTTTAAAATAGCCCGCAAGCTTATACCCATCTAACATTTACAAGTTTCTAAGCATCTACACTGTCCCATCACACACCTTGATTGTGGATGCAGCACACTCTGAGATACACAGGAAATATCCCTCTACACTGTCCCATCAAATACACTGATCGCAGATGCAGCACAGCGTTAGACACACAGAACACCCCCCTCCACGCTGTCCCATCAAATACATTCAGCACAGACGCAACAACAGCTAAGATACACAGAAAAAGTCTCTCTGCAATCAATCAACTTCACTTCAGATACAGCACAGGGTGAGATAGGCAGAACATGTCCCTCTACAGTCTACTCTTTCCCATCAGGAACTCCTGTCCCATCAGGAACTCCTGTCCCAACAGGAACTCCTGAGAGAGTGAAGGGGGTAGTGCGCTCAGAGGGGGAGAGGGGTGAGGGGGAGTGGGATCAAAGAGGGGGAAGGGGGAGTGGGCTCAGAGAGGGAGAGGGGGATGGGTGTGGGCTCAGAAAGGTGGAGGGGGACGGGGAGGGGGAGAGGGCTCATTGAGGGAAAAGGGGGAGGGGGTGTGGGCTCAGAGAGGGAAAAGGGGGAGGGGGTGTGGGCACAGATAGGGAGAGGTGGGGAGTGGGAAAGGGCTCAGAGAGGGATTCAGGGGGAGAAGGAGTGGGCTCAGTAAGGGAGAGGGGGGAGGGGAGTGGGCTCTGTGAGGGAGAGGGGGAGGGGGAGTGAGCTCAGAGAGGAGAGGGGGACGGGGATTGGGCTCAGAGAAGGAGAGGGGGATGGGGAGTGGGCTCAGAGCTGTCGATGGGGAGGGGGAGTGGGCTCAGAGAGGGAGACGGGGTAGGGGAAGTGAGCTCATACAGGTAGACGGGGAGGGGGATTGGGCTCAGAGAGGGTTTCGGGGGAGGGGGAGTGGACTCAGAGAGGGATTCAGGGGGAGGGGGACTGGGCTCAGAGAGGGTTTCGGGGGAGGGGGAGTGGACTCAGAGAGGGATTCAGGGGGAGGGGGTCTGGGCTCAGAGAGGTAGATGGGGGAGGGGGAATGGGCTCAGAGAGGGAGGGGGAGGGGGAGTGGGCTCAGAGTGATAGAGGGGGCAGGGAGAGTGGGCTGAGAGAGGGAGAAGTGGAGGTGGAGTGGGCTCAGAGAGGTAGAGCGGGCTGGGTGAGTGGGTGCAGAGGGGAACTCAGAGGGAGGGGGAGTGGGCTCAGAGAGGGTTCAGGATGAGGGGGAGTGGGCTCAGAGAGGTAGATCGGGGAGGGAAAATGGGCTCACAGAAGTAGAGGGAGAAGGGGCAGTGGGTTCAGAGAGCGAGAGGGGGAGGTGGAGTGGGCTCAGAGAGGGAGAGGGCGGATGGGGAGTGGGCTCAGAGAGGGTTCAGGATGAGGGGGAGTGGGCTCAGAGAGGTAGATCGGGGAGGGGAAATGGGCTCAGAGAAGTAGAGGGGGGAGGGGCAGTGGGTTCAGAGAGCGAGAGGGGGAGGTGGAGTGGGCTCAGAGAGGGAGAGGGCGGATGGGGAGTGGGCTCAGAGAGGGATTCAGGGGGAAGGTGAGTGGGCTCAGACAGGGATTCAGGGAGGGATATGTCACACCCACAATGTCCCTCCGGCACACACACTCATGCACTCGCACACACTCACACACAGCCAAAACACTCACACACTCACACACACAGTAAATCTCACAAACACGCGTGCGCGACAAATTCGTTCTGCGTGATTCCTCCCATTGCTGATGAGCTGGGACTGTGTGATTCCCCCATTGATGATGAGCTGGATCTGTGCGATTCCCCCATTGGCGATGAGCTGGGTCTGTCCGATTCCCCCATTGGTGATGAGCTGGGTCTGTGCGATTCCCCCATTGGTGATGAGCAGGATCTGTGTGATTCCTCCCATTGGCGATGCGCTGCGTCTGTGTGATTCCCTGCCATTGGTGATGCGTCGGGTCTGTGCGATTCCCCCCATTGCCGATGAGCCAGCTCTGTGTGATTCCCCACATTGGTGATGAGCTGTGTCTGTATGATTCCCTCATTGGTGATGAGCTGTGCCTGTGTGATTCCTCCCATTGGCGTTGAGCTGCGTCTGTATGATCCCTGCCATTGGTGATGCACCAGGTCTGTGCGATTCCCCCTATTGCCGATGGCCAGGTCTGTGGGATTCGCCACATTGGTGATGAGCTGGGTCTGGGTGATTCCACCCATTGGCAACGAGCCGGGTCTGTGTGGTTCCCCCATTGTTGATGAGCTGGATCTGTGTGAATCCCCCCGTTGGTGATGTGCTGGGTCTGTGTGCCCCCCCCCCCATTGTTGATGAGCTGGATCTGTGTGATTCCCCCCATTGCCGATGAGCTGTGTCTGTGTGATTCCCTGCCATTGGTGATGAGCTGTGTCTGTGTGATTCCCTCATTGGTGATGAGCTGTGTCTGTGTGATTCCCCCATTGGTGATGAGCTGGATCTGTGTGATTCCTCCCATTGGCAATGAGCTGCGTCTGTGTGATCCCTGCCATTGGTGATGTGCCAGGTCTGTGCGATTCCCCCCATTGCCGATGAGCTAGGTATGTGGGATTCCCCCCATTGGTGATGAGCTGGGTCTGGGTGATTCCCTCCATTGACAATGAGCCGGGTATGTGTGGTTCCTCCCATTGTTGATGAGCTGGATCTGTGTGAATCCCCCCATTGGCGATGAGCTGGCTCTGTGTGAATCCCCCCATTGGCGATGAGCTGGGCCTGTGTAATTCCTCCCATTGCCGATGAGCTCGTTCTGTGTGATTCCCTGCCATTGGCGATGAGCTGGGTCTATGTGATTCCACCATTGGCGATGAGCTGGGTCTGTGTGATTCCCCCCATTGTTGATGAGCTGGGTCTGGGTCATTCCCCCCATTGTTGATGAGGTGGGTCTGGGTCATTCCCCCCATTGGTGATGAGCTGGATCTGTGTGATTCCCCCATTGGTGATGAGCTGTGTCCCTACCCCCATTGCCAATAAGCTGGATCTATGTGATTCCCCTCATTGGTGATGAGCTGGGTCTGAGTGATTCCTCCGATTGGTGATGATCTGGGTCTGAGTGATTCCATCCAGAGCCAATGAGCAGCGTTGTGTGATTCCACCAGCCCCGCCGCCTCCCCACCCACCCCCCCCCCAACCCCCATAGCTGATCAGCTGCTTTGTGTGATTCTGCCCGTTGCCGATGAGCTGTGTTCTTTGATTCCCCCCCCCCCCCGCCACCCCCCCGCCCCACCCCCCCCGCCGACCCACCGGCGTAGCCGATGAGCTGTGTGGTGTGATTCCACCCCTAGCCGATGAGCTCTGTTATGCGAGAGCTGTCGAAGCCGATAAGCCATGTCTGTATGATTCCTACAAAGCCAATGAGCCGGGTCTTTGCAATCCCCCTGATAGCGACTGAACCGGTCTTTGTGACTCTTCCGCACGACGATCTGTGCCTCTATTATCCTCCCACAGCCGACGAGATTTAACTGTGTGATTCCTCCCACAACCGATGTGTTTGGGATGTTTGATTCCACCACATGCAATTAACTGTGGCTACTTGATTCTCCCATAGCCAATCAGCTGCATTAGTGTGATTCCTCCCGTAGCCGATTAGCTTCGCTGTGTGACGTCTCCTGTAGCTGGTGAGCTGGACCTGTATGAGAATAAGAGGTGGAAAATCATGTTGCAGCTATATCAGACCTTGGTTCGCCGTATTTGGACTATTGAGTGCTGTTCTGAAGGACTGGAAGCTTTGGAGAGAGTGCAAAGAAGGTTCACCAGGATGTCACCTGGTCTCGAAGGCGTTGGCTAGTAGGAGAGGTTGAATAAACTATGATTGTTTTCACTGGAAATATGGAAGCTGAGGGGAGACCTGATAGAGGTTTGCAAAATGATGAGAGGCACAGAGACAGGGTGGGTTGTGAGAGGTTTTTCCCTCAGGTGAAAATGTCAATTACAAGGGGTCACAGGTTCAAGGAGAGAGGAAAAAGTTTATGGGAGACGTGCGGAGGAAATTTTTCACGCAGAGTAGTGGGTGCCAGCAAAGCCCTGCCAGAGGAGGTGGTGGAAGCAGGCATATTAGCAACATTTCAGAGGCATGTGGATGAATAACTGAGTCGGGAGGGAAATGGACCGAGTCAGGGCAGAAGGTTTTTTCTAAGTTTGGTTCGGGCATCATGATTGGCACAGACTGGAGGGCCGAAGGTCATGTTCCTGTACTGTAATTTTGTTTGTTCTTTGTACTTTGATTCCTCCCACAGCCGATGAGCTGAGTCTGTGTGTTTCCTCCCATTATGAATGAGATCCATAACATATATCAAACCTGTATAGAAAAGATTTGGTTTAAAAATAGTCAAAGTTGCGTTCATTGACTGGAACAAATGCTATTCACATTGAGATCTCAAAAAATGTGAAACTTCTATTCCTTACAGAAGAAGCAGATTTAGAAATGTGTTTTCAATTCGGTTGTATCAGATCATAAAATGTGCGTTCACAAATCCCCAAAATAAATCCCCTGCTGAGTTTAACAAGGCAATCCCCATCAATTGGAATGTGGTTTTCACTCTGCGTGAGATGTCAGCACCTCCGGGAATGTCATCCCGCTTTGTTAACGCAGACTCACTGTCACTGGGAGATATTCTAAAGTACTCTTATGTTGGAAAGGGTCATCTCGTTGTCAGAATATTGCAACCATCACAATATGGAACGGGTTCTCACTTGCACACAGGACAATTGTTTCCCATTTGGCATTGATTGCAATTAGTCAGTCAATCTTATTTACATTCCGCGGACAGTCTGCAGATAGAAACAAAGAAACGAGAAGCAGCAAGAGGCCATTCGGCCCTTCGAGCTTGCTCCGCCATTCATTTTGATCACGGCAGATCATCAAATTCAATATCATGATCACCCTTTCCCCATATCTCGTGACCTCTTTCACCCCAAGAGCCATGTCTATTTTCTTCTTGAACAAGACAATGTCTTGTCCTCAACCACATTCTGTTGTTGTGAATTCCACAGCTCCACAACTCTCTGGGTGAAGACATTTCTCCTGCCCTGGGATAGTTAGTGGGCAGTGATGGAAATTTGTTTAATACCGAAGATACCTTGCAATTGAATGAGACAGTTTGATTTGACAGAACAACTCTGTTCCTCCTATCCTTGGAAATGTTCAAATGGCGTTTAATTTAAAATGCCCCCATTGCACACTCAGGAGAAAGTTTTGAAACAGAGTAAACACATTTTAAAGTGAATGACTCAGCGGGGTAATGCAAAGTGAGCTTTACTCTGTAAGCAATCCCGTGCTTTTCCTGCTCTGGCGGTGTTTCAAGGGGCAGTGTCGAGATCTATCTGTTTGGAACTATGGTTTGCCCAGAGCTGAGAGGGTGTTGTGGCACTGCACAGGGAGCTCAGAACTGTATATAATGAATGCGACATTTGCACTGGAGTTCCTGATGGGACAGAGTAGACTGTAGAGGGACATTTTCGGCCTATCTCACCCAGTGCTGTACCTGAAGTGAAGTTTATTGATTGTAGAGGAACTTTTTCTGTGTATCTCAGCTGTTGTTGCATCTGTACTGAAGGTACAGAGATGGTTTACCAGGATGTTGCCAGGTTTGGAAGGTCTTAGCTATGCGGAGAGATTAGGTAAGCTGGGGTTGTTCTCTCTGGAAAGACGGAGGATGAGGGGCGACCTAATATAGGTGTATAAATTTATGAAGGGCATAGATAGGGTGAACAGTGGGAAGCTTTTTCCAGGTCGGAGGTGATGAACACAAGGGGTAACAGGTTCAAGGTGAGGGGGGCAAGGTTCAACACAGATGCCAGAGGGACGTATTTTACACAGAGGGTGGTGGGGCCTGGAATGCCATGCCAAGCAAGGTGATTGAGGCGGACACGCTGGGATCGTTTAAGACTTATCTGGATAAAAGGTGAAGGCGGGAAAATCTATACTGAACCAGTAGAAATGACAGAGGTGCTTAATGAGTATTTTGCCTCAGTTTTCACAGAGGAGAAAGACCTGGGTGGATGTACTGCGGGCTTGCTGTGGACTGAAAAGATTGAGTGTGTGGACTTTAACAAAGAGGTTGTGCTGGAATCTTTGAATAGATATCAAGATAGATAAGTCGCCGGGTCCGGATGGGATGTACCCCAGGTTACTGTGGGAGGCGCGGGAAGAGATTGCAGAGCCTCTGGCGATGATCATTGCGTCGTCGATGGAGACGGTAGACAGGAGGATTGGAGGATTGCGGATGTGGTTCCTATTTTCAAGAAGGGGAACAGGGATAGCCCATGAAATTACCGACCGGTGAGTCTAACCTCAGTGGTTGGTAAGTTGATGGAGACGATCCTGAGGGACAAGATTTATGAGCATTTAGAGAGGTTTAGTATGCTCAAGAATACTCAGCATGGCTTTGTCAAAGGCAGATCGTGCCTTACGAGCCTGGTGGAGTTCTTCGAAAGTGTGACTAAACACATTGACGAAGGGAAAGCGGTAGATGTGGTTTATATGGATTTTAGCAAGGCGTTCGATAAGGTCCCCCATGCAAGGCTTCCAGAAAAAGTGAGAGGGCATGGGATCCAAGGTCCTGCTGCCCTGTGGTTCCAGAATTGGCTTGCCCAAAGGAGGCAGAGAGTGTGTATGGATGGGTCTTTTTCTAAATGGAGGTCGGTCACCAGTGTTGTGCCCCAGGGATCTGTTCTGGGACCCTTGCCGTTTGTCATTTTCATAAATGACCTGAATGAGGAAGAGGAGGGATGGGTTGGTCAGTTTGCCGACGACACGAAGGTTGGTGAGGTTGTGGATAGTCTGGAGGGATGTCAGAAGTTACAGAGGGACATAGATAGTATACAAGACTGGGCGGAGAAGTGACAGATGGACTTCAACCCAGATAAATGCGCAGTGGTCCATTTTGACAGGTGAAATGGGATGAAGGAGTACAATATAAAGGGAAAGACTCTTAGTATGGTAGAGGATCAGAAGGACCTTGGGGTCCGGGTCCATGGGACTCTAAAATCGGCCCCGCAGGTGGAGGAGGTGGTTAAGAAGGCGTATGGTGTGCTGGCCTTTATCAATCGAGGGATTGAGTTTTGGAGTCCGGGGATAATGATGCAGTGATATAAGACCCTCGTCAGACCCCACTTGGAGTACTGTGCTCAGTTCCGGTCGCCTCATTACATGAAGGATGTGGAAAAGATTGAAAGGGTGCAGAGGTGATTTACAAGGATGTTGCCTGGATTGAGTGGCATGCCTTATGAGGATAGGCTGAGGGAGCTCGGTCTTTTCTCCTTGGAGAGACGTAGGATGAGAGGAGACCGAATAGAGGGATATAAGATGTTGCGAGGTATAGATCGGGTCGACTCTTAGAGGCTTTTTCCCAGGGTGGAAATGGCTGCTACGAGAGGACACAGGTTTAAGGTGCTGGGGGGTACGTACAGGGGAAATGTTCGGGGGAAGTTTTTCACACAGAGGGTGGTGGGCGATTGGAATCGGCTGCCATCAGTGGTGGTGGAGGCAAACTCAATAGGGTCTTTTAAGAAACTCCTGGATGAGTACATGGGACTTAATAGGATGGAGGGTTATAGGTAGGCCTAGAAGGTAGGGATATATTCGGCTCAACTTGTGGGGCCGAGGGGCCTGTTTTGTGCTCTCGTTTTTCTATGTTTCTATGTAACTGATCAGAGACATCTTTGACCCTAACCCCAGGGAGCAACACACAATCCTGCAGTTTCGATCGCGGCCATATAAATGTCTGTCTGTGCCTCTACCTAGCAACTCCCTGATTATTACTGCTCACTTGCTCTTTGCCAGACCCTGCTCTACAGCAGAAGCAGGAGTGGTGCCACAGGCCTGGCTGCTGCTGGTATCTTTCCCTATCTTGTTTGGGACTCGTGCAATAACTTTTGTCCTTGGTGGGACTTGTGTGAGAGATGATGTTTCAGTTGAGACTTGTGTATCCCAGAAGGCGTAACCCAGGATGGTGTAACTCCACAAGATATAACTCAGGAAAGTGTATCCAGGCAAATGGAAGTCATCAAGGTTCAACCCTAGAATGGTGCAACTCAGGCGTAACCCTAAAGTCGAAAGCCCTGTAAAGTGAAGCCCCCAGGATTGTTGCAAGATAACTTAAAGTAGACTCTATTAGAACTTACAATGGACTCCATTGTAACTTACAAGGGACTCGATTGTAACTTACAATGGACAAGATTGAAACTTACAATGGACTCGATTGTAATTAACAATGGACAATCAGGCGGGAATTAGGAAGCATAGGATGGGAACAAAAATTGTCAGGCAAAGGCACTAATGATAAGTGGAACCTTTTCAAGGAACAAATACTGCGTGTCCTTGATAGGGATGTCCCTGCCAGGCAGAGAGGAAATGGCCGAGCGAGGGAACCGTGGTTCACAAAAGAGGTGGAATGTCTTGTCAAGAGGAGGAAGGAAGCGTATGTTAGGTTGAGAAAACAAGGTTCAGTTGGCTCGATGGAGGGTTACAAGTTAGCAAGAAATGAGCTGAAAAGGGGGCTTAAGAGAGCTAGGAGGGGGCATGAGAAGTCCTTGGCGGGTCGGATCAAGGAAAACCCCAAGGCTTTTTACTCTTCTGTGAGGAATAAAAGAATGACCAGGGTGAGGCTGGGGCCAGTCAAGGATGGCAGTGGGAATTTGTGCATGGAGTCAGAAGAGATAGGAGAGGTGATGAATGAATACTTTTCTTCGGTGTTCACCAAGGAGAGGGGCCATGTTTTTGAGGAAGAGAGGGTGTCACAGGCTGATAGGCTGGAGGAAGTAGATGTTCGGAGGGAAGATGTACTAGCAATTTTGAATAAACTGAAAGTTGATAAGTCCCCTGGGCCTGATGAAATATATCTTAGGATTCTTTGGGAGGCAAGGGATGAGATAGCAGAGCCTTTGGCTTTGATCTTTGCATCCTCACTGTCCACGGGGGTGGTGCCAGAGGACTGGAGAGTGGCGAATGTGGTTCCTCTGTTTAAGAAAGGGAATATAAATGACCCTGGTAATTATAGGCCGGTGAGTCTTACATCGGTGGTCGGTATGTTGATGGAAAAGGTCCCCAGGGATAGGATTTACGACCATTTAGAAAGATGCAGCTTAATCCGGGATAGTCAGCACGGATTTGTGAAGGGCAAGTCTTGACTCACAAATCTGATAGAATTTTTTGAGGAGGTAACTAAGTGTGTAGATGAAGGTAGTGCAGTTGATATCATATACATGGATTTTAGTAAGGCGTTTGATAAAGTCCCCCATGGTCGGCTTATAAAGAAAGTAAGGATGTGAGGGATAGAGGGATGTTTGGCCGATTGGATAGGTAACTGTCTATCTAACAGAATGTGGAGTTGCCGGCGCTGGACTGGGGTAAACACAGTAAGAAGTTTAACAACACCAGGTTAAAGTCCAACAGGTTTATTTGGTAGCAAAAGCCACACAAGCTTTCGGAGCTGCAAGCCCCTTCTTCAGGTGAGTGGGAATTCTGTTCACAAACAGAGCATTTATAGCTATTTTCTTTATATTTATAGCTATGTTCTTTATATGCTCTGTTTGTGAACAGAATTCCCACTCACCTGAAGAAGGGGCTTGCAGCTCCGAAAGCTTGTGTGGCTTTTGCCACCAAATAAACCTGTTGGACTTTAACCAGGTGTTGTTAAACTTCTTACTGTATCTAACAGAAGACAGAGGGTGGTGGTGGATGGAAAATTTTCGGACTGGAAACCGGTTACCAGCCGAGTGCCACAGGGATCAGTGCTTGGTCCTCTGCTATTTGTAATTTTTATAAATGACTTGGAGGAGGGGGCTGAAGGGTGGATCAGTAAGTTTGCTGATGACACCAAGATTGGTGGAGTAGTGGATGAGGTGGAGGGCTGTTGTAGGCTGCAAAGAGATACAGATAGGATGCAGAGCTGGGCTGAAAAATGGCAAATGGAGTTTAATCCTGACAAATGCGAGGTGATTCATTTTGGTAGGACAAATTTAAATGTGGATTACAGGGTCAAAGGTAGGGTTCTGAAGAATGTGGAGGAACAGAGAGATCTTGGTGTTCATTACCATAGGTCTCTGAAGGTTGCCACTCAAGTGGATAGAGCCGTGAAGAAGGCCTATAGTGTGTTGGCGTTAATTAACAGGGGGTTGGAGTTTAAGAGCCGTGGGGATCTGCTGCAACTGTACAGGACCTTGGTGAGACCACATTTGGAATATTGTGTGCAGTTCTGGTCACCTCACTGCAAGAAGAATGTGGAGACACTGGAAAGAGCGCAAAGGAGATTTACCAGGATGCTGCCTGGTTTGGAGGGTATGTCTTATGAGGAAAGGTTGAGGGAAATTGGGCTTTTGTCTATGGAGCGGAGGAGGTTGAGAGGAGACTTGATAGAGGTTTATAAGATGATGAGGGGGATAGATAGAGTGAACGTTCAAATACATTTTCCTCGGGTGAATGGAGCGGTAACTAGGGGGCATAATTATAGGGTTCGTGGTGGGAGATATAGGAAGGATGTCCGAGGTAGGTTCTTTACTCAGAGAGTGGTTGGGGTGTGGAATGGACTGCCTGCAGGGATAGTGGAGTCAGAAACTTTAGGAACATTTAAGAAGCTATTGGTTGGTCACATGGAGTAGTTCGGGATGATCGGGAGGAATTAGCTTGATCTGGGTTTCAGACAAAGCTCGGTACAACATCGTGGGCCGAAGGGCCTGTTCTGCGCTGTACTGTTCTATGTCCTGTTGATTGTAACTTACGATGCACTCGTTCGTTAATTATAATGGACTCTATTGTTGCAAAAGGTATTTTCTGTTCCTGTATTGTTAGGTCTTGTTTGTATTAGTTTGTTGTTTCTTACTTTTTCATTTTTGTATGACTTGTGGCTTCGAGGGCTCCCCTCCCCAGCCACCCCCGCCCCCCCCCCTCTCCTCCACTCTCTGGACAGAGTAACCCCAGAGATTTAACCTCCAGTTAGGCAAAAATCAGGAAGGCAAAGCCCCAGACAGAGTCACTCCCACACCCCCGGGGAAAATCTCGAACGTTGTGCCCAGACAGAGATCCCTGGAGGCCCCCACCGCCCACCCCAGCCGAAAGTCCATAAGGTGTAACCCCCGGACAGTAAGGTGCAGCCCTCGGACACAGTACCTCCCGAGGGTTGCTCCCGGCTGAAGGGGAAAATCCAGAAGGTTAGGCCCAGGAGGGTTTCAGATGATCCATAATGTTCATTTTTAGTGTAATTGGATTATTTTTTTACCGCATCAAGGAGGGTATATTATTATGTCGGTATTGTGTTCATATTAGTTGTTGTTTTATGATTTATCATGTGGATTGTCTGTAGCTCGGATGGTGCACCCCTCGGATAGAGTAACCACTGGACAGAGTAACCCCTTGGTTGGAGGCAAGCTAATCTGGCAGGCGAAAATCCGGAAGGTGAAACTCCGAAATGTGAAACCCTGGAGGGTGGCAGATAGCTCATAATGGTCATATTATTGTAACGAGAGATGTTTGTGATTGTGTTACGAGGGGTGTCTTCCTTGCTGTATCGTTTATAAATAGGTTTGTTGATTTATTATTTCATGGTATAACCCCTGGAAGGTGCAGCCTCGGAAAGTGCAATCCCGAGAGATGTGAAACCCTTGGAAGAAGAAATGTTGGGGGGCGAAGCCTTGGAAAGTTGCAGATAACTTGTAATGAACCCCTTTCTTATTGTAAGGGAGTTGTTTGTTATTGGTTCAAGGATGGTGTGTTAGCTGTCGATATTGGGTCCATATTAGAGTTTGCTGGTTTATAGTCATTCTGAGTTGTTTGCAACCTTGGAAGGCCCAAAGTGGATATTCACAATGTATACTAGTTGGTTTTTACTGTGCTGTGTTTTTGTGCTATTGTATTAAAAATGACATGCTGATTATTGATACTATGTTATATCAGGTATTATCTCTATAATTTATTACTATGGATTGGTATTGTATTCTGGTTTTTAATTTGAAAGTGTAATATATTTTGTTTTTGAAAACTCTTGATAAATCAAAATATTGACTCTCGCCGATGGCTTTTGGAAACTCTTTTTTCAGGGCATTAGAAGGGGAGCATTTACACACACACACAACTCACACCAAGAGATATGTATGTCTCTTCTCAATTTCCATCTTGGACTGACAATGTTGACTTCTTTTTTTTTACAAGCGATTGGAAGATCAGTATTACAAATCAAACCAAACATCAGATTGGAACCTGACAGATTCACTCAGTTAATCAGAACCATAACGTAAGTGTGTCATAAAGGGATTTGAAAATAAGAAGGTAAATTTTAAATTGATTTTCTCTTGAACCAAAGCCCGTGTAGATCAGTGTGTACAGGGATTTAGATAGATTCAAATTTATCGTGGGTTGAATGTGGGAGGCTGGCCAGTCAAGTCTCAAGGAAATAAGGGAATGAATGTAAGTTTCAGAAACAAGAGATGGGGCAGGTTCAAAGAACAAAGAACAATACAGCACAGGAACAGGCCCTTCGGCCCTCCAAGTCCGCGCCGCTCCCTGGTCCAAACTAGACCATTCTTTTGTATCCCTCCATTCCCACCCCGTTCATATGGCTATCTAGATAAGTCTTAAACATTCCCAGTGTGTCCTCCTCCACCACCTTGCCCGGCAGCGCATTCCAGGCCCCCACCACCCTCTGTGTAAAATATGTCCTTCTGATATCCGTGTTAAACCGCCCCCCCCTTCACCTTGAACCTATGACCCCTCGTGAACGTCACCACCGACCTGGGGAAAAGCTTCCCACCGTTCACCCTATCTATGCCTTTCATAATTTTATACACCTCTATTAGGTCACCCCTCATCCTCCGTCTTTTCAGGGAGAACAACCCCAGTTTACCCAATCTCTCCTCATAACTAAGCTCCTCCATACCAGGCAACATCCTGGTAAACCTCCTCTGCACTCTCTCCAAAGCCTCCACGTCCTTCTGGTAGTGTGGCGACCAGAACTGGACGCAGTATTCCAAATGTTGAGCGATGTTACTGAGATATGTTCGGAACAGGAGGGGAGTTAATTTAAACCACATTGATGATTCCTATCACCATCTCTCCATGAACAGAAATACGTTTATGATTTCACTACTCCTGTCTAAGTGGGGGAATAGTTCCCAACCCCTTGAGATGGGCTGATAGGTTTGTTTATTTACAAGCAATGAAAACGCAGCAAGAGGATCTCAGCATTGACTCATTGTATTCAAACACAAATGTTGGTCAGAGAAAGGAAAGACTTACAGAGCAGAGGTAACAGAAAACAATTGTGTTACACATGGTTCCACAGTCCAGAATCACAATGCCTCTTCAGGGATAATGAAGTGTGTGTTTTCTTGTTCCTGCCAGATATTCCCCTTTGTTCAGAAATCACAGACAGACATAAACTCAGGATTTTAAAAAGGTTTTTGTCCAGTTTGGAAGAGTTTACCAATATCTGTTATCAATATCAATTGTATTTTATGGTGTGAGTTCCCAGTCCCGTCACCAGTGGGTACCCATTCTTGGAGATGGCACAGATGTGTGGCTGGAAGGCCATCTTGGAATGAGACCCAGGACAATGCTCTGGACACACAGGTTCAAATCCTGCCATGGCATGTGGTGGAATTTGAAGTTAATATCAGTCTGAAACTGGAAGTCCAATGATGAGAAAGATTAAATATTGATATGATTGATAACAACCCATCTGGGTGACTAATGCGGTTTCGGGAAAAAGGAATCTGCTGTCCTCACCTAGTCTGGCCTCCATGTGTCTCCAGATCTGCAGCAATCTAGTTCAATTTTAAATCCCCTCTGATGTGTCAAACTACTACAAAGTTACTAAAAAATGTATTAAGAACATCGGATCATAAAAGCTAGGAGCAGGAGTAGGTCATCTGGCCTCTCGAGCCTGTATACCCGCCAAAGTCAGATATACAAAAAAATTTCACCATTATTGTGACCATTCTGATTCACCCTCAGACAAGTGCCAGGGAGTGAGCTGGTGTTGGTGAAGCTTGGAGTGCGGACTGAAGACAGTTGCTTCGTGTTTCTCACTCTTTAAACGCAGGAAGTATCTCTTAATCCAGGACTGGATCTCAGTCCAGTTAGGATGGTTTGTGACTTGGCGGTGATGCTGTTCACATAAACAAGCAAACCTGGTAGTTCTAGGTGGGGAATGTTGAGGGTTTGAGAGATTCTATCTGGTTGTACATACATAAAATTCCTCTCTGTTATCTCTTTTCCTCGCACCTCTTTTAACCCGCCCACTTGCTCCATCCTCCCATCGAAGTCCCGGTCTTGTGTAGGTTCAGACCGTGTCACAGGTTTCCTTCCCTGAAGGACATTAGTGACCCATTTGGCTTTTTACAACAATCCAGCAGCTTCCATGTCCATTTTTTCCAAGTGCCGGACCCACAAATTGCCAGATTCATTCAGCTCAATTTCACAACTTGCCTTTGTGTTTTTGTGGGTTCTCTCTCACACCTTTGATTCTGTTTCCAATCAATTTCACAGGGTATCAGGAGGGGAGGTTTTGTAGTCGGGAAACTGACACCCAGCATCACATCCGGATCTGACAGAGCCACTCACTTTATCATAACATGAATATCATTGGATTTTGAACATGGAAGGAAAAAGCACCGTTCACAGTGGGGAGACACCGTACACGTGTTGTGTGTGTGGAGGAGGTTTCAGCCAATTATCTGACCATTCAGAACATAAATACAGCCACAACTGGTCGAAACCATGGAAACGTGAGGATTGTGGGAAGGGATTCAATTGTCTTTCAGTGCTAGAAATTCATCGACGATGACACACGGGAGAGAGACCATGCGCCTACTCGCAGTGTGGGAAGGAATTCACTCAGTCAGTCCACCTCCTGAAAAAACAGTGAGTTCACACCGGGGAGAGGCCATACATCTAGTCCCAGTGTGGGAACGGATTCAGTCAGCGATCCAAGCTGGTGATATACCATAAGTGCACTCCGGAGAGAGACCATTCAACTGCTCCAAGTGTGGGAAGGGATTCAGTCAGTTATCTGACCTACTGAGACACCAGCAAGTTCAGACTTGAGAGAGGCCGTTCTCCTGCTCTAAGTGTGAGATGAGTTTCAGTGATTCATCCACCCTGCTGACACACCAGAAGGCTCACGAGGATTTCCCTGGTAATCACATCCAGGACTAAACCATGTTCATTGGGATTTCTTTCTGCTGGTTTCCCGACCATTGGCGTCAGGCTCACTGGCCTGTGCTTACTTGGATTATGATTGCTGTTCTTCCAAAACAAACATCGGCTATTCTCCAATCCCCGTGCTCCTCCCCTCTAGCCAGTCAGGATGCAAAGACATCTGTCAAGGCTCCAGCAATTTCCTCCCTTGCCTCCCTCAGTATTCTGCGGTATATCCCATCAGTCCCTGGGGACTTGTCCACCTTAATGTTTCTCAAGAACCCCAAAACCTCCTCCTTTTTTTTACCTCAACATGACTCAAACTATCTTCAAACCCTCCCCAGACTCATCATGCACTAATCCTTCTCTTTAGTGAATACTGACGTAAAATATCTAATGCCTCGCCCATTTCCCTGACTCCATGCATAGATTCCCTCACCTGTCGTCGAGTGTGCCAACCCTCTCCCTGGCTACCCTCTTGCTCTTTATATATGTTGGAAATGCCTTGGGATTTTCCTCCATCCTGCGGCCAGATAATTTTCGTGACCCCTTTTAGCCCTCCTTACTCATGGCTGAAGATTCTTTTTACTTTCCTAGTATTCCAAGATTGTTTTGTGTCTTCCTCGGCTTGAAAAGTGCTTCCTTTTTCTCTTTGACGAGGCTCACAATAGCTCTCATCATGCAAGGTTCCCGGAATTTGCCATACCTATCCTTCACCCTGACAGGATTGTGCCGGTCCTGAATCCTTATCAACTTACACTTGAAACCTCCCACATGCCAGATGTTGATTTGCCCTCAAACATCTGCCCACAATCTACATTCTTCAGTTCCTGCCTAATATTGTTGTAATTAGCCTTCCCCCAATTTAGGACCTTAACTTGGGGACTACACTTATCTTTATCCATCTGCACCTTAAAGCTTTCTGAATTGTGGTCACTATTCCCGAGCTGCTCCCCTGATGAAATGTCGACCACCTGGCCAACCTGATTCCCCAATACCAGGTCCAGTGCAGCCCGCTTCCCGAGTTGGACTATCTATATAATGTTCCAAGAAGCCCTACTGGATGCTCCGCGCACTGATCACGAACTGAGTCCCAATCAATTTCGGGGAAGTTAAATATCCCAGCACAACAATCTTTTACTTTTACACCTTGCCAAAATCTGCCTTCATATCTGTTTCTCTATCTCCCGCTGGCTGTTGGGAGGCCAATACTACACACCCAAAATTGTGACGACACCCTTCCTATTGCTGAGCTCTACCCATATTGGCTTGCTGTATGAGCTCTCCGATGTACAGTAGGTACAGCCCTCCCTGCTCTGCCATTCAATAAAATCATGGCTGATCTTTTCGTGGACTCAGCTCCACTTACCCGCCCGCTCACCAGAACCCTTAATTTCTTTACTGTTCAAAAATTTATCTATCCTTGCCTTGAAAACATTCACTGAGGTAGCCTCAACTACTTCACTGGGAATAGAATTCCACAGATTCACAACCCTTTGTGTGAAGAGGTTCCTCCTCAACTCAGTCCGAAATTTGCTTCCCCTGATTTTGAGGCTATACCCCCTAGTTCTAGTTTCACCCGCCAGTGGAAACAACTTCCCTGCTTCTACCTTATATATTCCCTTCATAATCCTATATGTTTCTATAAGATCTTCCCTCATTCTTCTGAATTCCAATGCGTATAGCCCCAGTCTACTCAGTGTCTCCTCATAAGCCAACCCTCTCATTCCAGAATCAACCTAGTGAATTTCCTCTGGATCGCCTCCAATACCAGTATATCCTTTCTCAAGTAAGGGTAGTGAGGGACACAAGACACAGCAATACATCTTCACCCACTTCCCTAAACTCCCACACTCACCCCAACTCTCAGTGCTTCACTCTCCGCAGCTTGCACTCTCTGGAGCTCCCTGAGTGGGCAGATTTAACAGGTCGCAGTTTGGTAGTTTATATTTGCGGATGTCGAACTCATAAACCTGTTTGAAATCATTGAACGCCCTCCCCTTGTGTGTCTGAGTAACCGCCGAGGGCTGACCGCCTTGGAAGCCTTTTTTGGAGTTTCAATGCTGGGTCAGGTACCTCCTGCCCAGCCTCGGAAGTGAGTGGGGTTCAGCAGACCGGAGTTCGCCTCTTCCGCCATGAGCGTTGTGGCCCGAGTTCCCTTTATCGGGTGACAATGTGGTCGAGAGGCTAAAGCCGCTGTGTCCATTTCAGACTCCTTGGTTCCCACTGGCGGAGATGGAGAGCAGTAGCCGGAGTGCCAGGAATTATTTCCGAATTTCGGTGTGCTTGGAATTGATATTTCAGGCACGTCTTGGAGCTTCATGGCTTGTAGATGATTGATGCATTCCCATTGGATGGTATACCCCAAGCAGACCTGAGAGGAAACTGGCCCTGTTCAGGACTCGAACGGGCCCCATAACCACGCGGATCCATTGCCATGATTCTTTACTAATAACCTATCAACTGTCTTTATGTTCCTCTGCCCGCTGGTGGGATCGGCACTGGGTGTCTTGATGCTTTGATAACCTCCCGCCGTCGGGAAGATCAGACTCAACCCTGGGCGGAGTCATCTTCCCATGAGCATATCTGCTGGGGCTGTTCCGGTCTTTGAAGGGAATGAGGTGGTCGCGGGGGCGGGGGGGGGGGGGGGGGGGCTGTGGGGGGAGGTGTCGTCTTCTAATTGAAGATGAATCGAGATGGTTTGGTGTCCAACGAGGCTGTGGGCTGGTTTTTCGAACCTGCTTTTACTGTTTGGGCCGTTCGTTCTGTCAAGGCCGTTGGATGATGGGTAATATGATAGTGTCCTAACGCGTCAAATTCTGTTCAACCGGCACTGTCCATGTGCAGCCACATCTATGGATTCTGAATTCAAGTGTGCAGAGTAGTAACTGGTGATAGTTCTGCCCTTGTTGATATTGCCAACACTGACCCACGAACAAATATCTGTATCCATCGCTCGCCACCAGACATGGCAACTTGGAGGATCTTCAGTTTGTCACTCCTGGGTGGCCATGGTAAAGTTCAGCCAGGATGGGATGGTGAAACTGGCTCAGGATGACACTCTCGAACCCCATAGGAGTGTGCCATCTTCCACAGTCAGCTGCTGTCTGCCACTCCAATATGGGTGCAGTTCAGGCTGTAACAGCCTTTTGGATTCCCCCATCAGCACTAGCTGCTTCAATTCATTGAGGACTGGGTAATTTTGCGTCCACAGCCCAATATTATCGTCAGCCACTGGGAGAGTTTTGAAAAAGTTCATGATTACTGTCTCTTCCATGGCGGGGACGACAAGTGTCTGTTAATCATTGCCAACTCAAGGCATCTGCCTTAACGACTCGGCCTGCTGGAGGATGTTCCAATCGATAATGGTAGGCGGATAGTGATAAAGCCCACAGCTGGATATGGGCCGATGTTACCGGCTGCACCACCATTCAGGTACTTCTGGAATTTCTTTGCCCAAACTATCACCGTAGACGAGGTGTCACAGTGGTTAGCACTGCTGCCTCAGAACGCCAGAGATCTGGGTTCAATTCCTGGCTTTGGTCACTGTGCGGAGTCTGCACATTCTCTCCATATCTGCGTTAGTTTCCTCTGGTTGCTCCAGATTCCTCCCACAGTCTGATAGACGAGCTGGGTAGGTGCATTGGGCATGTTCAATTCTCCCTCAGTGTACCCACACAGGCACCAGTGTGTGGCGACTAGGCGATTTTCGCAGTAACTTCATTGCAATGTTAATATAAGACGACATTTGATACTTTATGAATGTTAAACTTCCTCTGAGTATGAATTCTTGAATATCGCTGGGAATCCTCATCGAGCTATTCGTGTCAGTGCACGTGAATAAGTTCATAATCGGAAAAAAATAATCCTCCAGCCAACTTCGAGGTTAAGTCCTCGATCAGAGGGATTGGGTACTTACCGTTTGTTTAAAAGTTCCCCTTACAAAGTATATTTATTCATTCTTGGGACTTGGGTGTCGCTGGCCGGACAGCATTTATTGCCCATCCCTATTTGCCCATGTTCAGAGGGCAATTAAGTGTCAACCACTTGGAGTCAAATTTCGTACTGACCACATAAGGACGAAAGATTTCCTTCCCTCGGACATTGGTGAACCAGATGGGTATTTCCGAAAATCGACAATGCTTTGATGGTCACCAGCTGATTCTGAATTCCAGATATATTTATTCAAATTCCACCATCTGCCGTGATGGGATTGGAACCCGGGTGCCCAGAACATTAGTTGAGTTTCTGTATGAATAGTCCAGTGATAAAACCACCAGTCCATCACATCCACACCCTGAGGGTACACACGCTCAGTTCCGGTAACCTGGACACACCATATTATATACCTCTGAAGGGCTCCCGGATTGGACAGCATGAACTGCCTCAATCAGGGAGCTCATACCCCAATAAGTCCACCTGATTGTTATCATTAACGTCATTAATTATGTGTCTCTGTCTCTTTCTGTCGTTCTGTGCATCCCTCTCTCTGTCTCTCTCTCTCTCTCCCTTTCTCTCATCCTCTGTCTCTCTCTGTGCCTCTCTCTCTCTGCATGTTTCTCTCTGTCTCTCTCTTTCTCTCCGCCTCTCCCCAGTCTCCCTCTCTCTACCCTCTTCCTCTGTCTCTCCTGCCCTCTCTCAGTCTTACTCACCTTCTCTCGCTCCGTCTCTGTCCCCCTTTTACTTATTTGTCTGCCTGTCTCTCTCTCTACTTTGTTCTGTCTTTTGCTCTCGCTGTGTCTATTGTGCTCTTTCAGTCTCACTCTTTCCCATTCGCTCACATTCTCTGTCTCTATATCTCGGTTTCTCTCTGTCTCTGGCTATTTCCCTTTACCTCACTTTTTGTCTCTTGTTTCCTCTTTGTCTCCCTCTCGCTCTCTCATTACATCCTCCAATCTGTCTCGCTCTGTCTCCCTTTCTCATTCTCTGTCCATCTCCCTCCCCATTTCCCCCAATCTCTATCCCTGTTTCTCTCACTCTGTGAGAGTCCCTATCTGTCTCTGTTCTTTCTCTCTCTGTCTCTCTCTCGGTCTCTCTGTTTCTTTCCCTGTATCTGTTAGAAACTCTTTCAAAACCTGTCACGATCCGTGTATTTATGCCCTTCCCTCTCTCTGTCAATCTCAATCTCTCTATCACTCTCACTGTTGCCCTCACTGTCCGCTCTCTCACTTTATCGGTCACACGTTCTGTCTCTGTGAGGCTGTTTGTTATTTATAGTTTGAATGTCCAAAAGGAAGAGTCAGGGGTCTTGCGGTTGCAGTTTCCTCTCAGGGTCTAATGACTTGAAGAACTGCAGTGAGGGAATATTTCAGCAGATTTTTCAGCTGCTGCCTGAAGTGAGTCTGTGTCACAGCATAAATGGCAGTGTTTGTACAGCAACTTGTGAGTTGTAGCATGAAGCCCAATTCCTGAACTAAATAATCGAACGTTACCAACTGATAGCCCAAATTATACATCCGACTCCATATAGAATAAAGCATTAATGTCGCCCATAAGAGGATGAAATTGGCTAAGATAACAAACAATAAAATGATGGATTTCCTTCGACTCTCCATCTCTGGGTCTCTAGGATTCTCCCCACTGCTGTGAGCCCGGAGTCTCCTGCGGGCTCTGCTGGTCACTAAAATGTGTCTGACGGTGAAACCATTGAGCAGCAGAATCAGGACGAACGGGACACACGGGGTTAGAATGTGGTGGAGGAACTCGATTGTTCCCCAGACCGGAGAGTCCACAACATCCACTGTGACATCACAAAACCAGGGGACGTTCGTCAGCCGATATGCATTTAATAACATAAAATACCAGAAAATGTCCTTTAAACAGCTCAGCACCGTCACTGTTCCCAGAACCACAGCCGCCGATTTCTCGCTGCAATATTTACTTTTCAGCTTGGGGCAGCAAATGGCCACAAATCGATCAAAGGTGAAAGTGACGGTGAACCAGACAGAACAGTCAGTGGCTGCATAAAGCAGGACGGCGTGGATGTTACACACGGGGAGCGATAGCAGGACATCAAACTGTTCCCAATAAACAATGGGAATGTGTCTGAATATCAGGTCGAGGATAATGACCAGCAGATCCCCCGCTGACATGGCCACCAGGTGACGAGTGACACATTGGGACAGACCACAGTTTCTGCTGGTCAGTGTCACAATTGTGATTATATTCACTGTCAGATCGGAAATAAAGAATGAAATTAGATATGATTCAGGGGAAGAAATTTCCATTTAGACTGAGGACGGATTAAAATTTTAAAAATGTACACACACACACACAGAAGAATTAAGTCTATTTTTTAAAAACTCCAGCGCGTCTTTTGCAGTTTGAGAGGAAAGTGGAGCATCCGGAGGAAACCCATGCAGACACGGGGAGAAGGTCCAAACTCCACACAGGCAGTGACCCAAGCCTGGAACTGAACCGAGGTCCCTGATGCTGTGAGTCAGCAGTGCTAACCACTGTGTCACCATGCTGCTCCATGGTCGCGACAGAGTGGTATACACTTGAGTGAGAGTTTTCCGGGCAGTCCACAACATTGACCCTCACTCAGCTGCAGGTAAATAGCCGCCCTACCTTGTGGGGGATTTGGAGGGTAAGAAGGCTGAGGAGTAAACCCTGTCAGAAAATCCGGAGTGGAATCCTGTAGGTGGTAATCTGTCGTCTTTCAGACAGCTTACTGACAAGCCCTGCAGCAGAGCTGGTACCAAACAGTGCTGGTTTCACCCTTTCCTCTGGACAATACTAACAGTTGGCAGAGGGAGATCCTGATGCCTCAACAGTTCCGACACTATTATACTTACACAGAACTGCACCCTGGAGAGGAGACCACAGCATTGTGGCCACCGTTAGCACAACACAGGAAGAAATCGTAACCTCACACTCGATTGGCACAGAACACAAGTACCACGCTTTGCTTTCAACAGTGGGAGAAAGTTTCAGGGTTCAGTGAATAGCTACCGTCCATAGTGCCCAGTGCGTTGGCTGCTCTCCCACTATGGCCTACAGGACCACTGAAGCTTAGTGAGTCCTCTCTCAGCAAGAGCGTTGCTAATCTATGCACGAGGTAAAAAGAACTGAACCCAAGGCCGGTACCAAAGAAAAGCCAACCAGGCTGCCTTAATGACTATCGTCCGGTGATTCTGACATTCAATGTTATGAAATGCATCAAAAGGTTAGTCATGGCATGATTTAATTCCAGCCTCCCAGATTGCCTAGATCCCCTACAATTCACCTACCTGGACAACAGGTCCACAGACACCATCTTCCTGGACTTACAGTCAACCCTGTAACACCGACACCTGTTTATCGACTACAGCTCAGCCTTTAACACCGTTATTCCGTTGAAACCCATTTCCAAAATCCGTGTCCTGGGGTTCGGCTCCTGCCTCTGCAATTTGATCCCAAACTTCCTGACGCGCAGACAGCAATAAATAAGGACAGTCAACAACATCTCATCCACAATCATCCTCAACAGCGGTGCCCCACAAGGCTGTGTCTTCAGCTCCTTACTACACTCCTTATACGCCGATGACTGTATGGCCAAATTCCCCTCCAACTCGATTTCCAAGTTTCCTGATGACACCACTGCAGTGGGTCGGATCCCAAACAACAATGAGATCGAGCACAGGGAAGAGATAGAGAATCTGGTGAACTGGTGCGACCACAATAATCTCTTCCTCAATGTCAACAAAGCAAAGGAGATAGTCATCGACTTCAGGAAGCAGAGTGGAGTACATGCCCCTGTCTACATCAATGGGATGAAGTTCAAACTGCCGAGAGCATCAGGTTTTATGGGTCCAGATCACGAGCAACCTGTCCTGGGCCCTCCACGATGATCCTGTCATTAAGAAACTCTGCCAACGCCTCTACTTTCTCAGAGGTCTAAGGACAATTGGGATGTCAGCTATTATTCTCTCCAACTTTTAGAGATACACCATAGAAAACATTATTTCTGGCTGTATCACAGGTTGGTATGGCTCCTGCTCTGTTCAAGACCGCAAGAAACTTCATCACTAAAACCACCAATTGACACTGTCTGCACTTCCTGTCGCCTCGGAAAAGCAGCCAGACTAATCAAGGACCACGGAGATAAACTCTTCCAACTTGTTCCGTCGGAAAAAAGATTAAAAAGTCTGAGGACATGTACGAACTGGCTCATAGAATCAGAGAAACATTACAGTGCAGAAGAAGGGCATTCGGCCCATTGAGTCTGCAACAACAACTATCCCACCAATCTCCTATCTCCTATGTCCCACATATGTAGCCGGCAAATCCGCCTTACATATATATCCCGGGACACTAATGGGCAATTTAGCATGGCCCATCAGCCTAACCTGCATATCTTTGGACTGTGGGTGGAAACCAGAGCGTCAGGAGGAAACCCACACAGACCTATGAAGAATGTACAAATTCCGCACAGACAGTGACACAAGCCGGGAATCGAACTCAGCTCCCTGTGAGAAAGCACTGATAGCCATTGTGCTATCATCCTGCCAACTCAAGAGCAGTTTCCTCTCTGCTGCCATCAGACGTTTGAGTAGACTTACATCGCATCAAAATGATCTTTTTCTACACCCTAGCTATGACTGCAACATTACATTCTGCATTCTCTCCTTCTCTACGCACGGTATGCTTTGTCTGTATAGCACTCATGGAACAATATTTTTCACTGTATAATGATACATGTGAAAATAATAAATCAAATAAAATTAGTCTTTCACATCTCCAGCTGGAACATCAGCACGATGTGCCCTGGCCTTACCAATGACGTTACTGGTTGATGACGTACACGGGACTGCTGTGATCATGAATGAATTTACAAGGCTCAATGTAGATACTGGGGAGCTGCGAGATTCTAGACTTACTCAAAATGGATCCTTTCCAGAGATACGCCACACGTTCTTGTAACAGGAGAAATCCTAACAGGCAATATGTGAGAATGGAGCTGGATTCAAAGTAAAAATAAGCTTCACTCGAGCTGATGGAATCCCTGGGATTGAACCGGGGTCCCTGATTCTGTGAGGCAGCAGTGCTAACCACTGTGCCATAGTGCCACCCTACAAGGTGTCCTGGAGACATCGAAGATCACGCCCAATACACCATCATCGCCATCTCCGTGGTAGGGACATGATCGGAAAAGTATCTGAGGGACAGAATTAATCTCCACTTCGGGAGGTAAGGATTTATGAACAATAGTCAACATGGCTTTGTCAGGGGGAGAGCACGTCTATCAATTTGCTGGGATATAACGAGGACGTGACTGGATGATTCGATGAGTGAAGTGCAGTCGATGTAGCCTAAAGGGAAGCTTTTTACTAATTCCATATGGGAGAGTGAACAAGAAAGTGATTGCCGATGGGATCCAGGGCAATTTGGTAAATTACATTCAAAATTGGCTGAGCGGCAGGAGTCAGAGGGTCATGGTCGAAGGTTGCTTTTGTGATTGGAAGTCTGTGTCCAGTGGGGTTTCCACAGGGATCGATGCTGGGTCCCTTGCTGTTTGTCTTGCACATTGATGATCGAGACATGAATGTGTGAGATATGATCAATAAGTTCGCAGATGAAATGAAAAATTGGTGGTGTGATAAATATTGAGGAGGGATGCCTTAGTTGACAGGAATCATAGTGTCCTACAGTGCAGAAGGAGGCCATTCGGCCCATCAAGTCGGCTCCGACCACAATCCCCACGAGACCCTATCTTCAAAACACTATTCAGTCACCCTAGCGAGTCTCCCTGACACTAATGACTATTTAGCCTGGCCAATCCACCTGACCCAAATGTCTTTGGAATGTGGGAGGAAACTGGAGCACCCAGAGGAAACCCACGCAGACACGGGGAGAATGTACGAACTCCACACAGACAGTAACCCAAGCCAGGAGCCGACCACACGTCCCTGGCGCAGTGGGGAAGCAGTGCTAACCACTGTGCCACCGTGCCGAGGAAACAGACAGGCTGGTCTGATGGGCAAATGCAATTTAAACCTGAAATATGTGAGGCGATGCATTTGGGATGACTAAAATGGCAAGGAAATGCACGATGAACAGTAGAGTGTAAGGAGGTGAAGAGGACCAGAGTGAATTTGGGCTGCAGATATGAGGATCCCTGAAGGCAGCAAGACAGGTAGATGAGGTCGTTAAGGCAACATGTAGGACAGTTGCCTTTAGCAGCCGCAGCGTAGAATATAACTGGGAGGTTATGATGGAAGTGTATATAACGCTGGTTAGACCAGAGCAAGAGTACTGTGGGCAGCTCTAGTTATCGCGCTACAGGAAGGATGTAATTGCACTGGAGATAGTGGAGAGGAGATTCATCAGCATGCTGCCTGGCACGGAGAGTTTCAGCTATGAAAATAAATGATCTTAATAGTTCATGCCAAATCACAAATAGAAGGGTTGTGTGTGGTGGCAATAATCTTCTGACTTGTGTCTATTGTGGGGAAGGCAGACGAGCTGAGGGCGTGGATTGACACATGGAATTATCACATTATAGCCATTAATGAAACTTGGCTGCAGGAGGGGCAGGATTGGCAGCTCAATCTTCCAGGGTTGCGATGTTTCAGACGTGATAGAGGCAGATGGATGAAGGGTGGGGGGTGGCATTGCTGGTCAGGGAAAATGTTACAGCAGTGCTCAGGCAGGACACATTAGAGTACTTGCCTACCGAGGCCATATGGGTGCAGCTGAGAAACAGAAATGGTGTGACCACTTCAATGGGGTTGGATTATAGACCACCCAATAGTCAGCGATAATTGGTGGAGCAAATCGGCAGAGAGATTGCAGACAACTGCAGGAAACATAAAGATGTAATCGAAGAGGATTTCACTTTTCCACATATAGATTGGGAGTCCCATACTGTTAAAGGTCTGGACGGGTTAGTGTATGTCAAATGTGTTCAGGAAAATTTTCTAAATCAATATATAGAGGTATCAACTCGAGAGGATGCAATCTTAAATCTGCTATTAGGAAACGATGTAGGACAAGTGACAGAAGTGTGTGTCGGGGAACACTTTGGTTCCAGTGATCATAACACCTTTAGTTTCAACTTGATCATGGATAAAGATAGATCTGGACCTCGGGTTGAGGTTCTAAACTGGAAAAAGGCCAAATTTGAAGAAATGAGAAAGGATCTAAAAAGCGTGGATTGGGACAGGCTGTTCTCTGGCAAGGATGTGACTGGTAAGTGGGAGGCCTTCAAAGGAGAAATTTTGAGAGTGCAGAGTTTGTATGTTCCTGTCAGGATTCAAGTCAAAGTAAATAAGAATAAGGAACCTTGGTTCTCGAGGGATATTTGAACTCTGATAAAGAAGAGGAGAGAAATGTATGACATGTATAGGCAACAGGGAGCAAATAAGATGCTTGAGGAGTATAAAAAGTGCAAGAAACTACTTAAGAAAGAAATCAGGTGGGCTAAACGAAGACATGAGGTTGATTTGGCAGACAAGGTGAAGGATGATCCTAAGAGCTTCTACAGGCATATTAAGAGCAGAAGTATAGTAAGGGATAAAATTGGTCCTCTTGAAGATCAGAGTGGTCTGCTATGTATGCAACCAAAAGAAATGGGAGAGATATTAAATGGTTTTTTTGCATCCGCATTTACTAAGGAAACTGGCACGGAGTCTATCGAAATAAGGCAAATAAGAAGGGAGGTCATGAAACTTATGCAGATAAAAGGGGAGGAGGTGCTTGCTGTCTTGAGGCAAATCAGAGTAGATAAATCCCCGGGACCGGACAGGGTATTCCCTCGCACAGAGAAGGAGACTAGTGTTGAAATTACAGGGGCCCTGCCAGATATATTTAAAACGTCCGTGTCCACGGGTGAGGTGCTGGATGATTGGAGGATAGCTAATGTTGTTCCATTGTTTAAAAAAGGCTCCAAAAGTAATGTGGGAAATTATAGGCCGGTAAGTTTGACGTCAGCCATAGATGAATTCATGGAAGCAGTACTAAGAGATAGGACCTGCAAATATTTAGATAGACAGGGACGTATTAGGGAGAGTCAACATGGCTTCGTGCGTGGTAAGTCATGTTTAACCAATCTATTAGAGTTTTTCGAGGAGGTTACCAGGAAAGTGGATGAAGGGAAGGCAGTGGATGTTGTCTACATGGACTTCAGTAAGGCCTTTGCAAAGGTCCCGCATGGGAGGTTAGTTAGGAAGGTTCAGTCGCTAGGTATACATGGGGAGGTAGTAAATTGGAAGAGACATTGGCCTGTCTGGAGACAATACACATCTCTTCAACATGTGCTTAATGCTCCCTCCACTCACATTGTCTGTACCTTTAAGACCTGGTTGGCTGCAGAGATTTGCATTCTAATTAGTATTCTGTAACTTGATTTTGTGTCTCTGCGCCCTGTTTGAGAGTAGATTTCCACTGCATCTGACGAAGGAGAAGCGCTCCGAAAGCTATGGTGTTTGCTACCACATAAACCTGTTGGACTTTAACTTGGTGTTGTTAGACTCCTTACTGTCAATGGAAGAAGCCAGAGAGTGGTAGTGGAAGATTGCTTCTCTGAGTGGAGGTCTGTGACTAGCGGTGTGCCGCAGGCATCAGTGTTGGGTCCATTGTTGTTTGTCATCTATACCAATGATCTGGGTGATAATGTGGTAAATTGGATCAGCACGTTTGCTGATGATACAAAGATTGAAGGTGTCGTGGACAGTGAGAAAGGTTTTCAATGCTTGCAGAGGGATTAGGACCAGCTCGGAAAATGGGCTGAAAAATGGCAGATGGAGTTTAATGCAGACAAGTGTGAGGTATTGCACTTTGGAAGGACAAACCAAGGTAGAACATACAAGGGAAATGGAAGGACACTGAAGAGTGCAGTAGAACAGAGGGATCTGGGAATGCAGTTACATAATTCCCTAAAAGTGGCGTAACAGGTAGATAGGTTCCGAAAGAGTGCTTTTGGTACATTGGCCTTTATAAATCAAAGTGTTGAGTACAAGAGTTGCAATGTTATGGTGAGGTTGTATAAGACATTGGTGAGGCCGAATTTAGAATATTGTGTACCGTTTTCGTCACCTAATTACAGGAAAGATATCAATAAGTTTGAAAGAGTGCAGAGAAGATTTACAAGGATGTTGCCGGAACTTGAGAAACTGAGTTACAGAGAAAGGTTGAATAGGTTAGGACTTTATTCCCCAGAAGAATTTTGGGAGATTTGATAGAGGTGTATAAAATTATGATGGGTACAGATAGAGTGAATGCAGGCAGGCTTTTTCCACTGAGGCAAGGGCAAAATAAAACTAGAGGACATGGATTAAGGGTGAAGAGGGAAAAGGTTAAAGTGAATATTAGCGGCGGCTTCTTCACACAGAGAGTGGTCGGAGTGTGGAATGAGCTGCCAGATGAAGTTGTGAATGGGGGCTTACTTTTAACATTTAAGAAAAACTTCGACAGATACATGAATGAGAGAGAAGTGGAGGGATATGGTCCAGGTGCAGGTCAGTGGGACGAGGCAGAAAAATGGTTCGGCACAGCAAAGAAGGACCAGAAGGCCTGTCTCTGTGCTGTAATGTTCTATGGTTCTATGGTTCTTTCAGGAGAGAAATACAATGAAACATAGATGACAAATAGAATAAGTGGACACAGAGACTTACCAGGGACACTAACAATACCGAGGATTGGATAGTAAACCCCTTGAATAACCGACAGCTCAGAATGGATGCTAAATGTTAACGGTGAAAAACCAAACTAATCTTGTGAAAGAAAGGACGGACTTTGAGCAAAATTCCTGTCCAGTGTTGGAACATTCCAATCCATTGTTCCCAGATTCTGATCCATTGTTGGAATATCCCGGTCTATTGTTCCCAGGTTCTGATCTATTGTTAGAACATCCCGGTCTCTTGCTCCCAGATTCTGATCCATTGTTGGAACATTCCGGTTCATTGTTCCCAGATTCTGTTCCATTGTTGGAAGATTCCAATCAATTGTTCCCAGATTCTGATCTCTCCTCTCCCTCTTCCTCTCTCCACAGCCGCTGATCTCTGTTCGTGTCTGAATTGTCGCTCCCGCTGACTCAATGGGACAACACATTGAACAGAATCCCTCATTAATAGAAGAGGGAAATCCCTCCAGGCACACTGATCAGATCCATGGAGACTCGCAACAATTACAGGTACTAAACAACCAGCTTCACGTACCCCCATTAAATCCAACACGCATCATATCACAATGGAATAGAACATTCACCCAAGCCTGGATATTGGTGGAGGTTCACTGAG
The DNA here is from genome assembly GCF_964213995.1 of Mustelus asterias. Taxonomy (NCBI): domain Eukaryota; kingdom Metazoa; phylum Chordata; class Chondrichthyes; order Carcharhiniformes; family Triakidae; genus Mustelus; species Mustelus asterias. Next base: position 636,240 of record NW_027590161.1, read on the forward strand.
AGCAGGACAAGTGGAGACACTGGCCATAAACTGTCAATCTTCCCATTTCTTTTGAAATTAATTTGATGGGATGTGGGTATCGCTGGCTTGACCCAGCATTCATTGTGCATACCTAGCTGTCCTTAAGAAGGTGGTGGTGAGCTCCCTTCTTGATCCACTGCAGCTTGTCCTGTGGGTTCAACCACAGCGCTGTTAGGGAGGGCATGCCAGGATTTGGAGCAGTGACAGTGAAGGAACAGCTGACTTATTCCCAAGTCAGGATGTGTGAGAGTTGTCAACTGCAGTAGTGTGGTTCCTTTGAGGGAGAATTTCCGACGGACCATGTGGTCGGGCCTGACCCTATGGAGAGTTGATTTGGGAGAAGAGACACTCGAGTGTGAGGGCGCACATTCCGAGCCAGGGGAGAATTTGCAGCTGAACCCAGGAAGGTGCAATGTGCAATGCAGAGTCATGCTGTCTGACCATGTGATAAATATAGTTTAGGAGGAAACCAGAGCACTTTCAGTAAACCCACGCAGACACGGACAGAATGAGTAAACTCCACACAGACATTGATCTAAGGATGGAGTTGAACCCGGGTCTCTGGCACTGTGAGGCAGCATGGCTAACCATTGTGCTACCGAACTGCCACAAATGTGCAGGTTAGGTGGATTAGCCACGCTAAATTGCTCCTAATGTGCCCAACGATGAGCAGGCTAGGGGGATTGGCCATAGTAAATTGCCCCTTAATGTACAAAGATGTGCAGGCTAGTTGGATTTGCAATGTTAAATTGACACTTAATGTTCAAAGATGTGCAGGTTAGGGGTGATTGGCCGTTCGAAGTTGCCCCTGAGTGTCGGGGATTAAGAGGGTAAACATGGGGATGCAGGAATGGGGCCTGTGTGGGATTGTTGTCAGTGCAGGCTCAATGGGCCAAATGGCCTCCTTCTGCACTGTATGGATTCTATGAATCTTAAGAACACAATATGAATGAGAAATGGAATTGTGTTTTAAAGGCTCCACATAAATAATTCACAAAACCAGGGGTATCTGCAGCAGTTTTATTAAAAGCTGTGAATTTTAAATTGTATCTCTGAAACACTTAACGTAATTTATTCCCCATCACAGAACAAGGTGATTATTCTCATGGTAAGTTATTTATTCATATTGTTCATTCTATTTCCTTCACTAAAAGGAACAATCTGATAGATTAAAGTAGATGTGTACTCTGGATAATTAAATAAAAACGCCTTTGATTTGTGGCGATGGTTTTCGTAGCTATCACGTCTCGGTTTGGCAAACAGTGCCGCATTGCCACTTGGTAAAGTATCTGACAGCACTTACATTCTTGATGGGGCCACCTTTCCTGACTCAGGCTGGGTGATTTGATTCGATTTGGTTTATTGTTGTCACATATGTTAGTATACAGCGAAAAGTATTTCTTGCGTGCTAACAAACAAAGCATACCGTTGATAGAGAAAGAAGCGTGAGAGTGCAGAATGTCATGTTACAATGTTAGCTAGGGTGTAGAGAAAGATCAACTTAATGCGAGGCAGGTCCATTCAAAACTCTGATGGCAGCAGGGAAGCAGCTGTCCTTGTGTTGGTTCTTTCGTGTCCACAGATTTTGTACATTTCCTCCCGATGGAAGAAGGTGGAAGAGAGAATGTCCGGGTTGCGTAGGGTTCTTAATTATGCCGGCTGCTTTGCTGATGCAGCGGGAAGTGTAGACGGAGTCAATGGACGGGAGGCTTGTTTGCGTGATGGATTGGGCAATCATTCATGACCCATTGTAGTTTCTTGCGGTCTTGGGCAGAGCAAGAGCCCAGACCAAGCTGTGATGCAACCAGGAATAATGCTTTCTATGGTGCATCTGTCAACGTTGGTGAGAGTCGCAGCTGACAGGCCAAATTTCCTTAGTCTTCTGAGAAAGTGAAGGCATTGTTGGGCTTTCTTAACGATATTGTTCGGCATGGAGGGACGAGGACAGATTGTTGGTGATCTGGACATCTAGAAAATTGAGGCTCAGAAAACTCAAAAAGCAAAGCTTTTCCCCAGTTCTAGGGGTGAAGATGGACATGAATCTTTATTTGCAACACTTGCTGCTCGGAAGCAGGTGAGTTTAAATGTCTCACTGAAGGGGAAAAAGTAAGGTTCTAAGGTAGGTTTGTGGGATGGGGAGGTCGGGAGGTGTTTCGGAAACATTGGAGAGTCGGATGACATGGGTGGGGTGGGGGTTGCGAGTCGAGGATGTGGGGGCCAACTCAACGGAACTGCAGAGGAGATTCACCAGGATGCTGCCTGGGACGCAACATTTAAGTTATGTCTCAGAGGACACAACCTCAGAGTAAAGAGACACTCCTTTAAAACTGAGATGAGAAGGAATTTCGTCAGCCAGAGGCTGGTCAATCTGTGGAACTCGTTGCCACAGAGGGCTGTGGAGGCCAGGACTTTGAGTGTATTTAGGACAGAGATCGATAGGTTCTTGATCAATAAGGTGATCAAGTGATACGGAGAGAAGGCAGGAGAATGGGGATGAGGATCATATCAGCCATGATTGAATAGCGGAGCAGACTCGATGGGCCGAATGGCCTAATTCTGCTCCTATATGTTATAGTCTTATGGCTTTAGGAAAAGAGGTTGGATAGGCTTGGGTAGTTTTCTTTGGAGCAGAGAAGGCTAAGGAGAGAACCGATCAAGGTGTTACAAGATTATGAGGGACATGGACAGAGAGTGGATAAGTAGCAGCTGTTCCTCTTAGTTGAAGGGCCAGTCACGAGGTGACATGGGTTCAAGGTGAGGTGCAGGAGGTTTAGGGAGGATGTGAGGCAAAAAGCTTTCACCCCGATGATGGTGACGGTCTGAAATGCATTGCCTGGGAGGGTGGTAGAAGCGGGTTGCATTACATCCTTTAAAAAATACCTGGATGAGCACTTGATGCGTCACAAAATTCAGGGTGATGGGCCAAGTGCTGGCAGATGGAATGAGGTGGGGGTTAAGGTGTGTCTGACGTGTCGGTGTGGACTCGATGGGCCGAAGGGCCTCTTCTGCACCATATGATTCTATGATTCTATGACTGTTGCTGAGGTCATGGAATGGCAGGGAACTGATGGGATCAGGCTGGTTGGGTTGGCGGGGATCAGGTCGTGGGAGAGGAGGGTGTGAGGGGAAAGTTAGAATGGAACCGATGTAACAACCAACAGAGCCACACTGGATCTGTTATAGTGACCAATGGGAACAATCTGTAAGGGTCAGCTGACCCAGTAAACTATGTAACCAATGAGAAAATGATGTGGTAGTCAGCTGACCAGCTCACTCAGTATAAGTAAGAAGCTGCTGGGGTTTGTGGGAGCTTGGAATGGCCCAGGATGAGGCCTTGAGTGGTGGAGTAATGACGTTTCTTTATTAAACTTTCTGTTTGATTTACAAGTTGGAGTAAGTTTTGTTTCATTTTATTGTCCAGAACTGAAGAGTCCCTTCTGCTGGTTGAACATGGAATACCGAGGGGGGTGGGGTAGGGGTAGGGCGTGTGGGTTTTTTCCCCCTCCTAATTTTTCCAGTGTAACTATGATCTGAAGGAAGCGATATTGAAATCAGTTTGTGAGCTGGTAGCAGGCACAGCACAATTCTCCAGTAGAATAGGCCTTCTGGACAATCGCCGGGAAAACCCTTAACTATCAGGGGCGCAACAAGTACGATATTACCCAACCCCCCTTCCCATTACCTGTTGGCACACAGTGGTTAGCACTGCTGCTTCGCCGCGACACGGTGGCTGTGATTAGCACTGCTGCCTCACAGCAGCACAGTAGCCCAGTGGTTATCACTTCTGCCGCACAGCGCCACGGTGGCACAGTGGTTAGCACTGCTGCTTCGCCGCGACACGGTGGCTGTGATTAGCACTGCTGCCTCACAGCAGCACAGTAGCCCAGTGGTTATCACTTCTGCCGCACAGCGCCACGGTGGCACAGTGGTCAGCACTGCTGCCTCGCAGCGATAGAGACCCGGGTTCAATTCCCAGCTTAAGTCACAGTCAGTGTAGAGTTTGCAGGTTCTCCCCGTGTCTGCGTGGGTTTCCTCTGGGTGCTCAGATTTCCTCCCACAGTCTGAAAGACGTGCAGGTTAGGTGCATTGACCATGCTAAATTCTCCCTCAGTGTACCCGAACAGGTGCCGGAGTGTGGCAACTGGGGGATTTTCACAGTCGATTCATAGAGGTTTACAGCATGGAAACAGGCCCTTTGGCCCAACTTGTCCACATCTCCCAGTTTTTACCATTAAGTTCAATTGCTCGCATTTGGCTCTCTATATCAATAGAAATCATAGAATCCCTACTGTGCAGAAGAAGGCCATTCTGCCCATTGATTCTGCACTGACATAATCCCACCCAGACCCTATCCCCATAACCCCATACATTTACCATGCGAGCCCCACTAAGGGGCAATTTGCTCTGGCCAATCAACCCAACCCGCACATCTTTGGACTGTGGGATGAAACAGGAGCACCCGGAGGAAACCCACACAGACATGTGGAGAAGCTTCCTTGCGACTAATCAATAAGTACTGCCAGCTTCGTTCATTATAATATGTGCATCTGATGTCTAACAAGGAAATCTATTCATTTTGTTTCCCTGTTTTCTCCAGGGAGATGCGTGCTTTCTGCTTTGGACGTTTACAGACGTAATTGATGCTTTTGCTCGGGATCTTCTTAATGTTCAATTTAACATCAATTTCTTAGCTGATCGATTGAAAAGATCATTCTGCAACGCCTCCAAATACACTCGAGATGAACACCATGAAAACGAAGAATAGCTGCAGCCCTTGTGAGGAATGACTTTCTGTTTCACTGCTGGGACACGCCTCCTAACTTTCTCAACATGTGTTTTTATTATCTGAAGCAGATATCTGAACTCAAAACATCTCAGCATTAATTAAAACATCCTCTTGTAAAAGAAGCTGAAGTTGTGGCACAATTAACTGACTAACTATAGAGGCACCTGCTTTCTTCATTTGTTGGCTTTTTCCAGAACAATCTTACTGCCAGGTACAAATGGAGAAAATGCTGGAAAATCTCATTATCCGATTCCTGCCCTGATTCCTCGGGAACATGCTCCTGAAAAAAATGTGATATTTGTAATGCTGAGTGCAAATATCGGGCGGAAGTTTACAGCGCCGCTCGTCCCGAAACCGGAAACCGGAAACCCCTGCCCGAGGACAACGGAACCTTTCTATTGATCCGCCCCTCACCCGCTCAAATTCCCGTGGCGGGCGGGAAGGTAAGATTCCAGCCATTACCTTTCCTTAATTACAAAGTTAACTTCGTGAAGGAATTAAATGTTAAATTACAACCTTAACTTCTGAACCAGTATTCTGCTACCTGCAATAATTAGGAATTAGCGGGCGGTGCAGTCCATTTGCCAAGCTGAAAACTGAGGAGAGGTAAAATAGAAGTTTCACGGTACAACCTGTCATACTGCAATTGGCAGTAAACGGGCAATGGCCTACTGGTGTTATCGTTCGGGTATTAATCCAGAAAGTCAGCCAATGCTCTGGCGGCCCGGGTCCGAATCCCGTCACGCCTGGTGGTGGAATTTGAATTCAATGAAAAACATCTGGAATTAAGAATCTACAAATGACCATGAAAACATTGTCGATTGTTGGAAAAACTCAACTGGTTCACTGATGTCCTTTCGGGAAGGAAAACTGCCGTCCTCACCTGGTCTTACCTACATGTGACTTCAGAGGCACAGAAATGTGGTTGACCCTCAACTGCCCTTCAAGGGCAATTAGGGATGGGCAATAAATAACAAAAACAGAAAATGCTGCGAAATCTCAGCAGGTCTGACAGCATCTGTGGGGAGAGAGCAGAGATGACCCTTCGACAGGGCTGAGAAGTTCCAGCATTTCTGTTTTTGTTTCAGATTCCAGCATCCGCAGTATTTTGCTTTTATCGATGTTGGCCAACCAGAGACGCCCAGGTCCCACGAACGAATAAAAAAAACCCAAACATCTTGCAACAGACAAGCCAATTATTCAACCCCTGAACCTCAGATTTCCGAAAGGTTTGTGAAAGGTACTTTTTACCTTGCGTTTCTTCAACTTTGGAACATTCACAATCTGTCAACCCCTGGAGCTGAGCGGACAGCGTAGGAGTTATTCAGGGCTTTACTTTGCCTGCTAAAGTTAACGTCTTCGTGGGGTCCGTTACCAAAAGTGCCTTGCAGTGGTGGTCATGAAGGTTTCATTTCGCTAACTGTTGGATTGTTTTCAGTTCAACTGAGTTGGAATGGACCAGTTGGGTTCAATTCTTGAGAGAGTTGACAAAAGACTGAAATTTCGGAGTATGAGTTGAGCTGATCCTGAAGGATGTGGAATGAATTTAGTTACGTTGACCTCTCAAACGTTACAATGAGATGTTTTCTGTTGAATTTCGATGAGTTGCTGTTTCAATATTAGGATAAGGAGTTGCACTGGCAAAATGAATCAATATTTCATGGCAAGAGACGTGTCTGTATGTTGTTTGAATATATTTCATGCATTACATAGAAACAGAGAAGATAGGAGCAGGAGGAGGTCATTCGGTCCTTGGAGCCTGTTCTGCCATTCATCAAGATCATGGCTGATCGTCCAACTCAATAGCCTAACCCTGCTTTATTTTGGACTGTGGGAGGAAACTGGAGCACCCGGAGGAAACCCACGCAGACCCGGGGAGAACGTGCAGACTCCACACAGAGAGTGACCCGAGGCCGGGAATTGAACCCGGGGTCCCTGGTTTTGTGGGGTAGCAGTGCAAACCACTGTGCCACTATAAATTCGCAGAATTGACAGGGTGAACCCCATTATCTTTCTGCTGCACGTGTGTAACATTCCATCCAAGGCTGAGGAGGCCTGCGTGAGGTACGGTGCGCAAAACATCAATCAGTACTCTAAGCAGCCTTTGGCTAAGACGTTGTATAACAGAAATATCGCATCACCTTCGTTTTCAGCCGGACCTGGTTAAGATGAAGGCTGGGATCTGTGTGGATTTAGCCAAAATCTTTCAGACCAAATCAGTGTCAAAATAATTTAATTTTCACATTTTGGACTTAAACAAGTGAGGATTCAGTAAAGAGGGAAAAATAAAGCTTGGACACTCAACAATACAGCTGTACAGTTGCACCGTGGGCAGCACAGTGGTTGGCACTGCTGCCTCACCGCGCCAGGGTCCCGGGTTCGATTCCTGGCTTGGGACACTGTCTGTGCAGAGTCTGCATGTTTTTCCCATGTCTGTGTGGATTTCCTCCCGGTGCTCCGGTTTCCTCCCACGCTCCAAAATTATACAGGTTAGGTGGATTGGCCATGGTAAATTGCCCCTTAGTGTCAGGGGAATCAGTAGGGTAAATGCATGGGGTTGCGGGGATAGGATATGGGTGGGATTGTTGTTGGTGCACACTCCATGGGCCGAATGGCCTCCTTCTTCACTGTAGGGATTCTATGAGCAGTTTTATTAAAATCCCAGTTGTTGAGAATATTCTCACAAGCACTTTCATAGAATCATAGAATCCCTACAGTGCAGAAGGAGGCTATTCGACCCATCATGTCTTCACCGACCACAATCCCACCCAGGCCCTATCCTCAGAACCCTACATATTTACCCTCTCACCCCCCTGCTAATTTCTTGTCAATTATTTCTGGCAGATGTTTATCGATCAAATTCCAGAAATAATACTCAAGACAAACTGTTCTCTCTATCTTAAAGGCAAACCACGTGATTTCTGACACTCTTCCACTGCACTGTGGAAATCCAAAATATTCCGAAACAGGGGAGCATTTTGAAACAAAAATCTGCCTTGGTTTCTGGATGGACTCTTCAAGTTTTACAACTTCACTCAGCAGAGTGCTCGTCACAGAATATCTCCTCACAAAGCCCAGATAGAGTCACAGAGCAATACAGCATGGAAACAGGCCCTTCGGCCCAACCACTCCATGCCGACCATGGTGCCCTCCCAGCTTGTCCCAATTGCCCGCGTTTGGTCCATATTCCCCTACTCCTTTCCCATCTGTGTACTTATCCAAATGCTTTTTAAATGTTGCTATTGAACCTGCCACAAACACTTTCTCTGGCAGCTCATTACATCCACAAACCACCCTCTGCGTGAAGAAGTTGCCCCTCAGGTCCCTTTGAAATCGTTCCCCCCTCAGCTATGTATAAAAGAAAGAACAAAGAAAATTTCAGCAGAGTAACAGGCCCTTCGGCACACCCACCTGCAGCTGCCATGCTGCCGGATTGAACTAAAAAACCCTACCCTTCCGGGACCATAACCCCCTATTCCCATCCCACTGATGTATTTGTCAAGATGCCGCTTAAAATTCCCTATCGTATCTGCTTCTACTATCCCCTGGCAACGGGTTCCAGGCATCCACCCTCTGTGTAAAACATTTGCCCCGTAAATCGCCTTCAAACCTTGCCCCTCGCACCTTAAACTGACACCCCCAGTAATTGGCTCTTCCACCCACATATTTACCCTCTTACCCCCCTTCTATAAAGCTGCAACATGACTCGCTAATTTTTAAACTCAGTGCCCCAGCCGATGAAGGCAAGCATGCGGTGGATGTGGTCTATATGGACTTCAGCAAAGCGTTCGATAAGGTCCCCCATGCAAGACTTCTTGAGAAAGTGAGAGGGCATGGGATCCAAGGGGCTGTTGCCTTGTGGATCCAGAACTGGCTTGCCTGCAGAAGGCAGAGAGTGGCTGTGGAGGGGTCTTTCTCTGCATGGAGGTCAGTGACCAGTGGAGTGCCCCAGGGATCTGTTCTGGGACCCTTGCTGTTTGTCATTTTCATAAATGACCTGGATGAGGAAGTGGAGGGATGGGTTGGTAAGTTTGCTGACGACACCAAGGTAGGTGGTGTTGTGGATAGTTTGGAGGGATGTCAGAAGTTGCAGCGAGACATAGATAGAATGCAAGACTGGGCGGAGAAGTGGCAGATGGACTTCAACCCGGATAAGTGTGTAGTGATCCATTTTGGCAGATCCAATGGGATGAAGCAGCAGTATAATATGAAGGGTACCATTCTTAGCAGTGTAGAGGATCAGAAGGACCTTGGGGTCCGGGTCCATAGGACTCTTAAATCGGCCTCGCAGGTGGAGGATGCGGTCAAGAAGGCGTATGGCGTACTAGCCTTCATTAATCGAGGGATTGAGTTTAGGAGTCGGGAGATAATGCTGCAGCTTTATAGGACCCTGGTTAGACCCCACTTGGAGTACTGCGCGCAGTTCTGGTCACCTCATTACAGGAAAGATGTTGAAGCCATTGAAAGGGTGCAGAGGAGATTTACAAGGATGTTGCCTGGATTGGGGGGCATGCCTTATGAGGATAGGTTGAGGGAGCTTGGTCTCTTCTCCCTGGAGAGACGAAGGATGAGAGGTGACCTGATAGAGGTTTACAAGATGTTGAGGGGTCTGGATAGGGTGGACTCTCAGAGGCTATTTCCAAGGGCTGAAATGGTTGCTACGAGAGGACACAGGTTTAAGGTGCTGGGGGGTAGGTACAGGGGGGATGTCAGGGGTAAGTTTTTCACTCAGAGGGTGGTGGGTGAGTGGAATCGGCTGACGTCGGTGGTGGTGGAGGCAAACTCGTTGGGGTCTTTTAAGAGACTTCTGGATGAGTACATGGGATTTAATGGGATTGAGGGCTATAGATAGGCCTAGAGGTGGGGATGTGATCGGCGCAACTTGTGGGCCGAAGGGCCTGTTTGTGCTGTGGCTTTCTATGTTCTATGTTCTATGTTCTATGCCATTTGCCTTCTTGACTGCCTTCTCCACCTGCATTGCCATTTTCAGTGACCTGTGCACCACTCCACCCAGACCCCTTTGCCTATCAATACTCTTAAGGCTTCTGCCATTTACTGTATATTTCCTATCTGCATTACCTCACATTTGTCCGGATTGAACTCCATCTGCCATCTCTCCGCCCCAGTCTTCCAACCGACCTGTGCCTTGCTGTACCATCTGATGGTCCTCATTGCTATCGGCAAATTCACCAACATTTGTGTCATCCGCAAACTTACTAATCAAACCAGTTACATTTGCCTCCAAATCATTTATATATATTACAAACAGCAAAGGTCCCATCACAGATCCCTGAGGAATGCCACTTGTCACAGCCCTCCATTCAGAAATGCACTCTTCCACTGCTACCCCCTGTCTTCTTTGGCCGACACAGTAAGAAGTCTATCAGCACCAGGTGAAAGTCCAACAGGTGCATTTGGCAGCAAAAGCCACGAGCTTTCAGAACAGGCTGTCCCTTCGTCAGGTGGGCGGGAGTTCTGATTATAAATAAGGCACAAAGATACAAACTCAATTTACATGAATAATGATTGGAATGTGAGCCTTTACAGATAATCAAGTCTTAAAGGTACAGACAATGTGAGTGGAGGGAGCATTCTTTGGCCGAGCCAGTTGTATATCCACCTTGCCAGCTCACCTCTGATCCCATTCGACTTCACCTTCTGCACCAGTCTGCCATGAGGGACCTTGTCAAAGGCCTTAGTGAAGTCCATGTCGGCAACATCCACAGCCCTACACTCATCAATCATCTTCGTCACTTCCTCGAACTATTCGATCAAGTTAGTGAGGCATGACCTCCCCTTCTCAAAACCATGTTGCCACGAAGTAATCCATCAATTTAGTTCCAAATGGGAATAAATGCTGTCTCGAAGAATCCTCTCCAATACTTTCCCTACGAAGGATGTAAGGCTCACCGCCCTATAATTACCTGGATTATTCTTGCTGCCCTTCTCAAACAAAGGACCAACATTGGCTATCCTCCAAACTTCTGGGACCTCCCCTGTAGCCAGGGAGGATACAGAGATTACTCTCAAGGTCCCTAACATTTCTTCTCCTGCCTCTCTCTGTACTCTGTGCTATATTCCAACAGGCCCTGGGTACTGAAGAACCCCAATACCTTCTCTTTTTTAATCTCAAAATGACTCAAACTATCAACACACCCTTTCCCTGACTCATCATCCACCAAGTCCTTCTCTTTGGCGAATACTGACGCAAAGTGTTCATTTAATACCTCGCCCATTTCCTTTGACTCCACGCATAGATTCCCTCCCCTATCCTTGAGTGGACTAACAGTCTTGATAGCAACCCGCTTGCTCTTTATATATGTATGAAAAGCTTTCGAATTGTCCTTAATCCTGCTGGTTAATGACCTTTTGTGACCCCTGTTGGCCCTCCTTACTCCTTGCTTCAGTTTATTTCTCCTTTCGTTGTATTCCACACTTGCTTCATGTGTTCCCAGCGTCCTCGCCTTGGCAAATGTTTCCTTTTGTTTTTGACTTGGCTCACAATATCTCTTGTTGTCCAGGTTTCCCAAAATTTGCGACTTTTGTCCTTCATCCTTACAGGAATATGCCGGTCCTGAATCTTGATCAACTCACACTTGAAAGCCTCCCACATGCCAGATGTTGATTTGCCCTCAAACATCTGCCCCAATCTACATTCTTCAGTTCCTGCCTTATATTGTTGCCATTAGCTTTCCCCCAATTTACACCTTAACTTGAGGACTACACCAACTTTAGACATCTGAATCTTACTGAATTGTAGTCACTCTTCCCGAACAGCTCCCTGACTGAAACGTCGACCACCTGGCTGTTATCATTCCCCAATACCAGGTCCAGTACGGCACCTTGCTTAGTTGGAATATCTACATACTGTTTCAGGAAGCCCTCCTGGATGTTCCTTACAAACTCTGCCACATTCACGCACCTGGCACGAAGTCAGTCCCAGCAATATAGGGGAAGATAAAATCTCCCATCACAACAACCCTGTTACTTTTACAACATGCCAACATCTGCCCACACATCTGTTCCTCTATCTCCCGCTGGCTGTTGGGAGACCAAAAGTCAACTCCCAACAATGTGACTGCACCCTTCCTGTTCCTGAGCTATAGCCATTTTGCTTCACTGTGCCCGTCGAGGTGTCCTCCCGCAGTACAGCTGTGATATTCTCCTTAATCAGCAGTGCAACTCCCCCACCCCTTTTACATCCCCTTCTATCCCACCTGAAACATCTGTATCCTGGAACGTTAAGCTGCAAAACCTGTCGTTATTCCCTGACGGGGCAGTTAGGGACACAAGACAGAGCAATACCTCTCCAGCCACTTCCCTAAAATCCCACACTTACCCCAACTCTGTGTTTCACTCTCTGCAGCTTGGACTCTGTGGAGCTCCCTGAGTGGGCAGATTTCACCCGCCTCAGTTTGGTAGTTTATATTTATACATGTCCAACTCATGATCCTGATTGAAGTCATTGTACCCCTCCCCATCTAGCTCTGACTAACCGCCGAGGGATGACTGCCTTGGAAGCCTTTTTTGGAGTTTCAATGCTGGGTCCGGTTCCTCCTGCTCAGCCTCGGAAGTGATTCCGGAGCTCACGTCTTCCGTCATGAGTGTTGTGGCCCGAATTATCTGGTGACAATGTGGTCGAGAGGCTAAGCCTGCTGTGTCCATTTCAAACTCCGAGGTTCCCATTGGCGGAGGTGGAGAGAAGTAGCCGGAGTGCCCCGAATTCTTTCCAAAGTTCCCGGTGTCCTGGGAATTGATTTTTCCTGCATGGCTTTGGGTTTCATGGCTTGTAGATGGTTGAAGCATTCCCATAGAATGGTATCTCCCAAGCGGAGTTGATAGGAAACTGGCCCTGTTCCAGACTCGAACGTGCCTCAGAGCCACTCGGATGCATTGCCATAAATCTTTACGATAACCTATCAACTGCCTTTCAGTGCGTCTCCCGGTTGGTGGGAACGGCAATGGATGTCAACTCCCGCCCCCGGAAGATGAGACTCAACTTTGGACGGAGTGATCTTCCCAAGAGCAACTCTGCTTGGGCTATTCCAGTTGTTGAAGAGGGAAGGGAGGGGGCGGGGCTTTGGGGTGTTGCCCCGTAATTGAAGATGAATCTGGAAAGTTTGGTGTCCAAGGAGGCTGTGGGATGGTCTTTTGAACCTGCTTTTACTGTTTGGCCCGTTCTTTCTGCCAGGCCGTTGGATGATGGGTAATATGGGCACTGTCCGGACGTGTCAAATTCTGTTCAACTTCATCTAATGCACAAATTCCTGGCTGATGAAGGGTGGTCCATTTTCAGAAACCAACACCTGCGGGATCCCGGGTGTCAGGAAGGAGGCGTGATGTTTCTCCACTCTTGTCCGTGTGTTTGATTAACTCACCCTGTTTACGGCCATCCATTTTGAATCAGCATCTACCATTACCAGGAACATAGACCCCATGAACAGTCCGGCACTGTCCATGTGCAGCCACGTCTACTGTCGTCCCAGCCATTCCCAAGTGTGAAGAGTAGCGACTGTTGATCGTTCTGCCCTTGTTGGTATTGCCAACAACACTGACCCACGAGCAAATGTCTGTATTCATATGTGGCCACCAAACATGGCAATTTGGAGGATCTTCAGTTTGTCACTCCTGGGTGGCCATACTAAAGTGCAGCCAGGATGGGATGGTGAAGCTGGCTCAGGATGACACTCTTGAACACCATAGGCGTGTGTCATCTTCCACAGTCAGCTGCTCTCTGCCACTCCAATATGGGTGCAATTCAGGCTGCTTCAGTTGATTCAGGACTGGGTAATTTCGCGTCCACAGACGAATATTACTGGCTGCCACTGGGAGAGTTTTGAAAATGTGCATGATTACCGTCTCTTCCATTCGGGGTCCGACAGGTGTCTGTTAATTGTAGCCAGCTCAAGGCATCTGCCTTCGCTGCTCGGCCCCCGAGTTGCCCATGTTCAGAGTGCAATTAAGTGTCAACCACATTGCTGTGGCCGTGGAGTTCAAATTGAAGCCTGACCACGTAAGGACGACAGATTTCCTTCCCCGGGACATTGGTGAACCAGAAGGCTTTTTCCGAAAATCGACAATGTTTTTATGGTCACCAGCGGATTCTAAACTCCAGATATATTTATTCAAATTCCACCATCAGCCGCGACGGGATTGAAACCCGGGTGCTCAGAACATTCGGTGAGTTTCTGTATTAATAATTTAATGATAAAACTACCAGTCCATCACATCCACACCCTGAGTGTACACACCCTGAGTTCTGGTAACTTCGACACACCATATTATATACGTCTGCAGGGCTCCCGGATTGTCCAGCGTTAACTGCCTCAATCAGGGAGCTCATATTACAATAACTCCACTTGATTGTTATCGTTAAAGTTATTAAATATGTCTCTACCTCTTTCTGTGTTTCTGTGTGTCTCTCTCTCTCTGTCACTCTTTCTCTGTGTCTCTCTGTGCCTCTGTCTCTCTCGACGTTTCTCTCTGTCTCTTTCTGTGTCTCCGCCTCTCCCCCAGTCTCCATCTCTCTACCCTCTTCCTCTGTCTCTCCTGCCCCCTCTCAGTTTCACTCTCCTTCTCCCGCTCTGTCGCTGTCCCCCTTTTCCTTATTTGTCTGTCTGTCTGTATCTCTCGCTCTCTCTCTCTCTCTGTCTACCTCGATCTGTCTTGTGCTCTTGCTGTGTCCATTGTACCCTTTCAGTCTCACTTTCCCATTCACTCCCGCTCTCTATCTCGATATCTCTGTTTCTCTCTGTCTCTGGCTATTTCCCTCTGCCTCACTTTTTGTCTCCCGTTTCCCCTTCGTCTCCCTTTCCCTCTCTTATCACAACCTCCAATCTGTCTTCCTCTGTCTCCATTTCTCATTCCCTGTATATCTCCGTCGCCATTTTTCCAACTCTCTATCTCTGTCTCTCTTGCTCTGTGAGAGTCTCTCTCCGTCTTTGTTCTTTCTCTCTGTCTCTCTGTTTCTTTCCCTGTACCTGTTTAGAAACTCTTTCAAACTCTGTTGCTCTCCATGTCTTTGTGCCGTTCCCTCTCTCTGTCAATCTCTGTCTCTCTATCACTCACACTGTTGCTAACGCTGCCCTCTCTATATATATCTGTCACTCCTTCTGTCTCTGTGAGGCTGTTTGGTGATTTACAGTTCGAATGTCCAAGAGGAAGAGTCAGGGGTCTTGTGGTTGTAGTTTCCTCTCAGGCTCTAATGAGTTGAAGAATTGCAGTGAGGGGATATTTCAGTAGATTTTTTAGCTGCTGCCTGAAGTGAGTCTGTGTCACAGCATAAATGGCAGTATTTGTGCAGCAACTTGTGAGTTGCAGCATGAAGCCCAAATCCAGAACAAAAAGATGTAACCATACCGACCGATAGCCCAAATATTCCATCCGACTCCATATTGAATGAACCATTAATGTCGACCATAAGAGAATGAAATTGGCTGAGATAACAAACAGTAAAATGATGGATTTCCTTCGACTCTCCATCTCTGGGTCGCTGGGATTTTCCCCACTGCTGTGAGCCCGGAGTCTCCTGCGGGCTCTACTGCTCACTAAAATGTGTCTGACGGTGCAACCATTGAGCAGCAGAATTAGGACGAATGGGACACACGGGGTTAGAATGTTGTGGAGGAACTCGATTGCTCCCCAGACCGGAGATTCCATACCATCCCCTGTGACATCACAAAACCAGGGGTTGTTCGCCCGCTGATATCCATTTGAAAACATAAAGTACCAGAAAATGTTCTTTAAACAGCTCAGCACCGTCACTGTTCCCAGAATCACAGCCGCCGAGTTCTCACTGCAATATTTACTTTTCAGCTTGGGGCAGCAAATGGCCACAAATCGATCAAAGGTGAAAGTGACGGTGAACCAGACAGAACAGTCAGTGGCTGCATAAAGCAGGACGGCGTGGATGTTACACACGGGGACCGATAGCAGGAAATATAACTGCTGCCGATAAACAATTGGAATGTGTCTCAATATCAGATCGAGGATAATGACCAGCAGATCCCCCGCTGACATGGCCACCAGGTAACGAGTGACACATTGGGACAGACCACAGTTTCTGCTCGTCAGTGTCACAATTGTGATTATGTTCACTGTCAGGAATGAAATAAAGAATGAAATTAGATACGATTTAGGGGAAAGTATTACCATTTAGACTGAGGACGGATTAAAATAAAAAAAATGTACACACACAACAAAGAATTAAATCTATATTTTTTAAAATCTAGCACGTCTTTTGCAATGTGAGAGGAAAGTGGAGCATCCGGAGGAAACCCACCCAGACATGGGGAAAAGGTCCAAACTCCACACAGACAGTGACCCAAGCCTGGAACTGAACTGAGGTCCCTGATGCTGAGATTCAGCAGTGCTAACCATTGTGTCACCGTGCTGCTCCATGGTAGCGACACAATGGTATACACTTGAGTGAGAGTTTTCCAGGGAGTCCACAACATTGATCCTCACTTAGCTACAGGCAAATAGCCCCTTTATCTTGTGGGGGATCTGGAGGGTAAGAAGGCTGAGGGAGAAAACCGTGTCAGAAAATCCGGAGTGGAATCCTGTAGGTGGTAATCTGTCGTCTTTCAGACAGCTTACTGACAACCTCTGCAACAGAGCTGGTGCCAAACAGTGCTGGTTTCACCATTTTCTCTGGCCAATATTAACGGTTGGCAGAGGGAGATCCTGATGCCTCAACAGTTCCGACGCTATTATACTTAGTAAGGACTGTACACTGGAGAGGAGACCATAGCATTGTGGCCACCATTCGCACAACACAGGAAGAAACAGTAATCTCACACAGAACACAAGTACCAGGGTTTGCTTTCAACAGTCGGAGAAAGCTTCAGGGTTCAGTGTATAGCTACCGTACATAGTGCCCAGTGCGTTTGCTGCTCTCTCACTATGGCCTGCAGGACCACTGAAGCTTCGAGGTTCCTCTCTCGGGAGGAAAGTTGCTAATCTATGCACGAGGTAAGAAAAACTCATACCAAGGCCGGTACCAAAGAAAAGCCAAGCAGGCTGCCTTCGCGACAATCGTCCGGTGACTCTGATATTCAATATTATGAAATGCATCAAAAGGTTATTCATGGAATGAATCAATTCCAGCCTCCCATGTTGCCTGGATCCACTACAGTTCACCTACCTCCACAAAAGGTCCACAGATACTCTCCCTGGACCTGCAGTCAACCCTGTAACACCGACTCCTTTTTACCGACTGCAGCTCAGCTCTTAACACCAGTATTCCGACGGAACTCATATCCAACCTCCGTGCCCTGGGGTTCTGATCGTACCTCTGCAATTTGATCCTGAACTTCCTGACGCGCAGACAGCAGTAAATAAGGACAGTCAACAACACCTCCACCATAATCATCCTCAACAGCAGTGCCCCACAAGGTTATGTCCTCACCTCGTTTCTGTAGTCCTTATACGCCGATGACTGTGTCGCCAAATTCCCCTCCAAATCGATTTCCAAGTTTGCTTATGACACCACTGCAGTGGGTCGGATCTCAAACAACAATGAGATAGAGAACAGGGAAGAGATCGAGAATCTGGAAAACTTGTGCGTCCAGAAGAATCTCTTCCTCAATGTCAACAAAGCAAAGGAGATTGTCATCGACTTCAGGAAGCAGAGTGGAGTACATGCCCCTGTCTACATCAAGGGGATGAAGTTGAAATGGTCGAGAGCATCAAGTTTTTATGGGTCCAGATCACCAGCCATCTGCCCTGGTCCCTCTACGACGATCGTATAATCAGGAAAGCCGAACAACACCTCGAGTTTCTCAGAGGTCTAAGGACAATTGGCATGTCAGTTGTGATTCTCTCCAACTTTTTGAGATGTACCATAGAAAACATTCTTTCTGGTTGTATCACAGCTTGGTATGGCTTCTGCTCTGTTCAAGACCGCACGAAATTTCAAAACTTCATGAATGGAACCCAGTCCATCACTCAAACCACCAATTGACACTGTCTACAGTTCCCGCTGCCTCGGAAATGCTGTCAGAATAATCCAGGACCTCGTGCACCATGGAGATAAGCTCTTCCAACTTGTTCCGTCGGAAAAAAGATGAAAAAGTCTGAGGACGTGTACCAAATGACTCATAAAATCATAGAAACATTGCAGTGCAGAAGATGGCCATTCGGCCCATTGAGTCTGCAGCAACAACTATCCCACCCATGTCCTATCTCCCATGTCCCACATATGTACCCTGCTAATCCCTTCCAACATACATATCCCGGGACCGTAATGGGCAATTTAGCATGGTCCATCAACCTAACCTGCATATCTTTGAACTGTGGGTGGAAACCGGAGCATCTGGAGGAAGCCTACGCAGACCGATGAAGAATGTTCAAATTCCACACAGGCAGTGCTCCAAGCTGGGAATTGAACTCAGGTCCCTGTGAAACAGCAGTGCTAACCATTGTGCTATCACGCTGCCAACTCAAGACCAGCTGCTTCTCTGCTGCCATCAGACGTTTGAATGGACCTACATCGCATCAAGATGATCTTTTTCTACACCCGAGCTATGACTGCAACATTATATTCTGCACTCTCTCCTTCTCCAAGCACGGTCTGCTTTGTCTGTATCGCACTCATGGAACATTTTTTTTCACGTATAATAACACATATGAAAATAATAAATCAAAACAAATCAAATCAAGTCACTCTTTCACATCTCAAGCTGGAACATCAGCACGATGTGCCCTGGCCTTACCAATGACGTTACTGGTTGATGACGTACACGGGACTGCTGTGATCAAGAATGAATTTACAAGGCTCAATGTGGACATTGGGGAGCTGCGAGAAAGTGGACATGCTCAAAGTGGACCCTTTCCAGAGAAACACCACACGTTCTTGTAACAGGAGAAATCCCAACAGGCAATATGTGAGAATGGAGCTGGTTTCAAAGAAAAAAAAAGCTTCACTCGTGATGATGGAATCCCCGGGATTGAACCGGGGTCCCTGACTCTGTGAGGAAGCAGTGCTAACCACTGTGCCATACTGCCATCCTACAAGGTGTCCTGGTGACATCCAAGATCATCTCCAAGACACCATCTTCACCATATCCTTGGTAGGGAAGTGATCGGAAAACTATCTGAGGGACAGAATTAATCTCCACTTCGAGACGTAAGGATTTATGAACAATAGTCAGCATGGCTTTGTCAGGGGCAGATCATGTCTAACAACTTCCTGGAATATATTGCGGAGGTGACTGGATGAGTCGATGAGTGAAGTGCAGTCAATGTCGCCTACATGGACGTCAGAGAAGCTTTTGACTAATTCCATATGGGAGAGTGAATAAGAAAGTGATAGCCAGTGGAATCCAGGGCAATTTGGTAAATTACATTCAAAATTGGCTGAGCTGCGGGAGGCAGAGGGTAATGGTCGAAGGTTGCTTTTGTGATTGCAAGCCTGTGTCCAGTGGGGTTACACAGGATCGATGTTGGGTCCCTTACTGTTTGTAGTGCACATTGATGATCGAGACATGAATGTGTGAGGTATGATAAGTAAGTTCGCAGATTAATTTAAAAATTGGTGGTGTGATAAATATTGAGGAGGAAAGCCTTAGATTACAGGAATCATAGAATCCTACTGTGCAGAAGAAGGCCATTCGGCCCATCGAGTGAGCACCGACCGCAATCCCACCCAGGACCTATCCAGATAATACCATTCATTCATCCCAGCGAGTCTCCCTGAAACTAAGGGCTATTTAGCCTGGCCAATCCACCTAACCCAATCGTCTTTGGAATGTGGGAGGATACTGGAGCACCCGGAGGAAACCCACGCAGGCACGTGGAAAATGTGCAAACACCACACAGACAGTGACTCAAGCCAGGAATCGAACACGTGTCCCTGGCGCTGTGGGGCAGCAACGCTAACCACGATGCCAGCGTAACGGACAGGTTGGTCAGATGGGCAAAATGAATTTAAACCTAAAAAATGTGAGGCGATGCATTTTGGGATGATTTACCGAGCAGGGAAACACACCATGAACAATAGAGTGTGAGGAGGTACAGAGGGCCAGAATCAATTTGAGGCGCATGTATGTGGATCCCTGAAGGCAGCAAGACAGGTAGATGAGGTGGTTAAGACGACATGTAGGATACTTGCCTTTAGCAGCTGGAGCATAGAATATAAGAGGTGAGAGGTTATGATGGAGGTGTATAAGATGCTGGTTAGGCCAGAGGACTGTGTCCAGCTCCGGTCATCACACTACAGGAAGGATGTAATTGCACTGGAGACGGTGGAGAGGAGATTCACCAGGATGCTGCCTGGGCTGGAGATTTTCAGCTATGAGGAGAGGCTGGTTAGGATGGGTTTTGTACCTTAGAGCAGAGATGGCTGAAGGGGGAGCGGGTGTACTGGGTGGTGGTGGGGATTGCTTTCAGGTAGGGGGGAAACTGAGTGATCTGTACAAAATTATGTGGCAGGAAGAAACTTTTTCCCTTTAGTCGTGGTGTCAATAACCAGAGGGGCGTGGATTTCAGGTAACTGGCAGATTTTTGCGTGGATTTGAGGAAAAATGTTTCCATCCACAGGGTGCTGCGATCTGCAGCTCAGTTGCTGAAAGGATGGTGGAAGCGGGAACAACCACAAGAGGAAGTTAGATCCGCAATTAGAGCAGACAAGGCTGTGGATCGAGTGCTGGAAAATGGGATTCGATTGGATCGGTGTTTGCTGACCCGTTCAGACATAATGGGCCGAAGGGCCTCATTTTGTGTTGTTAAAACTCGATGGTTGTTAGACCACCCTCAGCAGTGGCCCCTTCACTTGCAGCTCTCACAGCGCTGGCTGGGATACCAGCCAAATACCAAAGCTATGTGGTTGCAATTGTGCAATTGCACTCAGCAGTGAGCTGCCTGGTCTCAGAGAAACATCAGTCAGCTCCCTGCTGCTGCAGCTCGCTTCAACACAGCAGCTGCCCCCAGATAGTCCGGGGGCCGCAGCTCTTCGGCAGCAACCCCTAACCGGATATAACTCCACCCCCACCACCTGGACTAATCATCCGCCTTCCTCCACACCAATTGCATGCAGAGAGGCAGCGAGGGCCCCTCCCTACCCCACTGTGCATGCCGAGAGACAGCGAGGCCCCCATCCCTATCCAACTGTCCATGCAGAGAGGAAGCGAGACCCCCTCCCTAACCCACTGTGCATGCAGAGGGGCAGCGAGACCCCCTCCCTACCCCACTGCACATGCGGTGAGGCAGCGAGGGCCCCCTCCCTACCCTACTGTGCATACAGAGGAGCAGCGAGACTCCCTTCCTTCATCCACTGTGCATCAGAAGAGGCAGCGAGGCTTTCTCCCTCCCCCACTGTGCATGCAGAGAAGCAGCGAGACCGCCTCCCTACACCACTGCGCATGCAGAGAGGCAGCGAGGACCCTCCCTACCCCAGTGAGCATGCGAGAGGCAGCCAGACCCCCTCCCTACCCCATTGTGCATGTAGAGAGGCAACAATACCCTCTCCCTACCCCGCTGTGCATGCAGAGAGACAGCGAGAACGCTCCCTAACCCACTGTGAATGCAAAGAGGCAGCGAGACCCCCTCCCTACCCCACTGTGCATGCAGAGGGGCAGCATGACCCCCTCCCTACCCCACTGTGCATGCAGAGAGGCAGCAAGACACCCTCCCTACCCCACTGTGCCAGCACTAATATCCTGGCTGGGAGTTTTGCTCGAGTCTTTCGGCAGGGTTTAAACTAGTGTGGCGGGGGGGTGGGGATCAAAACAGTCGGTCAGTAAGTACTGAGGCTGGGGCCGAGGTGGGGGCCATGGCAAGGACAGATAAGAGGAAGGGCATTCTGGAGCAGGATGACCTGAGTGGGCCTGGTGGTCAGCAGTGCGTCTGCTTCAATGCGAGGAGGTTAATGGGTAAGACAGATGAACTTAGGGCCTCAATGTTTACGTGGAATTTGGATGTGGGTGCGGTGATGGAGACATGGTTAAAAGAAGGACAGGACGGGCAGCTGAATATTCCGGGGTATAAGTGTTTTAGGCGAGACAGAGGAGGGGCTAAAAAAGGTGGGGCAGTAGCGGTTTTAGTTAGGGAACATATTACAGCGGTGCAGAGGGCGGACAATTTAGAGGGGTCATGTAATGGGTCGCTGTGGGTGGAGCGCAGAAACAGGAAGGGTGCAATCACTATGCCGGGGGTGTACTACAGGCCACCCAACAGCCCACGGGAAGTGGAGGAACGGATATGTCAGGAGATTCTGGATATGTGCAGAAACAATAGGGTTGTTGTAGTGGGAGAGTTCAATTTCCCTGGTATATAGACTGGAAAGTGCTTAGGGCTGGGGACCTGGACGGGGAAGAATTTGTAAAATGAGTACTGGAAGGTTCTTTGGAACAGTATGCAGATAGCCCAACTAGAGAGGGTGCTATACTGGATCTAGTTCTGGGAAATGAGCCCGGTCAGTTCGTCAACGTTTCTGTAGGGGAACATGTGGCACATAGTGACCACAACTCTGTTATCTTTCGGATAGTAATGGACAAGGACGAGTGTTGACCTCGGGGTAGTGTGCTAAATTGGGGGAAGGCTCGCTATAGCCGGATTAGGCAGGAATTGGTGGCCGTTGATTGGGAGAGGCTGTTCGGGGGTAAATCCACGTCTGGCATGTGGGAGTCTTTTGAGGAACAGTTGATAAGGCTGCAGGACAGGCATGTGCCTGTAAAAAGGAAGGATAGGAAAGGTAGGAGTCAAACGCCGTGGATAACCAGGGAAATTGAGCATCTGATCAAAAAGAAAAGAGAGGTGTACGTGAGGCAACTGAAAACAGGTGCAGCTCTGGAGGCATACAGAGAGAGTAGGAAAGAACTCAAATGCGGAGTTAGAAGGGCAAAAAGAGGTCACGAAATATTCTTGGCAGACAGGATACAGGAGAATCCGAAGGCATTTTATTCATATGTTGGAACAGAAGAGTTGTCAGGGAAAAAGTCGGACCTCTCAGGGACAAAGGAGGGGAATTATGCTCAGAACCCAAGGGAATAGGGGAGATCTGAAATGAATACTTTGCATCGGTATTCACAAATGAGTGGGATTGTTGACTGGGAGTTTCTCAGTGGGAGGTGTTGACCCGTTAGAGAGAATCTCCATTACAAGGGAGGAGGTGTCAGGTTTTTTTAGGTAACATTAAAACTGACAAATCCCCAGGGCCTGATGGCATCTATCCTAGACTGCTCAGGGAGACAAGAGATGTAATTGCTGGGCCTCTGACGGAAATCTTTGTCTCTTCATTGGACACAGGTGAGGTCCCTGAGGATTGGAGGATAGCGAATGTGGTTCCGTTATTTAAGAAGGGTAGCAGGGATATCCCGGGTAATTAAAGGCCACTGAGCTTGACGTCCGTGGTAGGGAAGTTGTTGGAGATGATGTTTAGAGACAGGATGTATGCGCATTTAGAACGGAACGATCTCATTAGTGGCAGACAGCATGGTTTTGTAAGAGGGAGGTCGTACCTCACAAATTTGGTGGAGTTTTTTGAGGAAGTGACAGAAACGGTTGGACGAAGGAAGGGCGGTGGATGTCGTCTATATAGATTTCAGTAAGGCATTTGACAAAGTCCCTCATGGCAGGTTGGTTCAGAAGGCTAAGGCTCATGGGATACAAGGAGGGGTGGCTAGATGGGTCGAAAACTGGCTTGGCCACAGGAGGCAGAGGGTAATAGTCGAAAGGTCTTTTTCCAGCTGCAGGTCTGTGACAAGTGGTGTTCCGCAGGGCTCTGGACTGGAACCTCTGCACTTTCATGATATATATAAATGATTTGGAAGAAGGTGTAACTGGTGTAATCAGCAAGTTTGCGGATGACACGAAAATGGCCGGACTTGCGGATAGCAAAGAGCATTGTCGGACAATACAGCAGGATATAGATAGGCTGGAAAATTGGGCGGAGAAATGGCAGATGGAACTTTATCCAGATGAATGCAAAGTGATGCATTTTGGAAGAACTAATGTCGGGGGGAGTTATACAATAAATGGCAGAGCCATCAAGAGTATAGAAACACAGAGGGACCGAGGTGTGCAAGTCCACAAATCCTTGAAGGTGGCAGCACAGGTGGAGAAGGTGGTGAAGAAGGCATATGGTATGCTTGCCTTTTTAGGATGGGGTATAGAGTATAAAAGCTGGAGTCTGATGTTGCAGCTGTATAGAACGCTGGTTTGGCCACATTTGGAGTACTGCGTCCAGTTCTGGTCGCTGCACCACGAGAAGGAGGTGGAGGCTTCAGAGAGAGTGCAGAGAAGGTTTACCAGGGTGTTGCCTGGTATGGGGGGTCTTAGCTATGAGGAGAGATTGGGTAAACTGGACTTGTTCTCCCTGGAAAGACGGAGAATGAGGGGAGATCTAATAGAGGTGTACAAAATTGTGAAGGGTATAGATAGGGTGAACAGTGGGGAGCTTTTTCCCAGGTCGGAAGTGACGATCACGAGGGGTCACGGGCTCAGCGTGAGAGGGGCGAGGTATAACTCAGATATCAGAGGGACGATTTTTGCACAGAGAGTGGTGGAGGCCTGGAATGCGCTGCCAAGTAGGGTGGTGGAGGCAGACATGCTGGCATCGTTTAAGACTTACCTGGATAGTCACATGAACAGTTCGGGGAATGGAGGGATACAAACGAATGATCTAGTTGGACTAATGAGCGGCACAGGATTCGAGGGCCGAAGGGGCTGTTTCCTATGCTGTACCGTTTTTGTTCTTTGTTCTTTGAACAACAAAGAACAAAGAACAAAGAACAATACAGCATAGGAACAGGCCCTTCGGCCCTCCAAGCCCGTGCCGCTCCCCGGTCCAGGATTGAATCCTGAATCCAGGATCCCCGCCCAATTTTCCAGCCTATCTACATACTAATATCCTATCCACCGAGCTGTCCCTCACAGCAACGATGCTTTGTTCATCACAACCTATTAACTCACCCCCACCCCCCCATTCCAGACCATGTGATCTCCAGGGAGAGGCGAAAACCCAGAGTGAAAACCCCAGGGCCAATACGGGGAAAAAAATCTGGGAAATTCCTCTCCAACCCCCTGAGGCGATCGAAACGAGTCCAGGAGATCACACTGGCCCTGATCGGAAAATGCTTCCCAACCCTATTCATTTCCACTTCCACGAACACCATCTGAATTCCCTGCCCCCGAGACAGGTTCCCAACTATCCGCAGTCTCGCTCTGTACTGGCACCAGCAAGATGATCATAGAATGAAGCCTTGAAACGAGAAACAAAGAACAATTAGCCCGCGCCGCTCCCTGGTCCAAACTAGACCACTCTTTTGTATCCCTCCATTCCCACTCCGTTCATATAGCTGTCTAGATAAGTCTTAAACGTTCCCAGTGTGTCCGCCTCCACCACCTTGCCCGGCAACACATTCCAGGCCCCCACGACCCTCTGTGTAAAATATGTCCTTCTGATATCTGTGTTAAACCTCCCCCCCTTCACCTTGAACCTATGACCCCTCGTGAACGTCACCACCGACCCGGTTCACCCTATCTATGCCTTTCATAATTTTATACACCTCTATTAAGTCTCCCCTCATCCTCCGTCTTTCCAAGGAGAACAACCCCAGTTTCCCCAATCTCTCCTCATAACCAAGCCCCTCCATACCAGGCAACATCCTGGTAAACCTCCTCTGTACTCTCTCCAAAGCCTCCACGCCCTTCTGGGAGTGTGGCGACCAGAACTGGACGCAGTATTCCAAATGCGGCCGAACCAACGTTCTATACATCTGCAACATCAGACCCCAACTTTTATACTCTATGCCCCATCCTAGAAAGGCAAGCATGCCGTATGCCTTCTTCACCACCTTCTCCACCTGTGACGTCACCTTCAAAGATCTGTGGACTTGCACACCCAGGTCCCTCTGCGTCACCCCTTTGGTGTGTTCCCCCCCCCCCCACCCTCCGCCCCCCCGCCCCCCCCAACATCCTGACTACTGCTCAGAGGCCTGTACATTACTCCCACCAGGGTCTTTTTACTTTTGTGGTTCCTCAACTCTCGCCACACCAATTCTATGGCCGGACTTTTACTGTCCTGTCTGCCACGGAAATTGGAGCGGGCGATGGGCGGACGAGGGAAAGATCTGTTGACCTCGGGCAGGATTTTACAGTTCGGTTTGAGCGGGGCTGTTAAATTCCGCCCTGTATCATCCGGCAATAGATCTTCCCTTGCGATCAATTTATTTTCTTATGAACAAAGAAACACCATCTCCTCTGCCCACCTGTCTGTCTTTTCAATAAGATGTGTATCTTTGGACATTCAGTTCCCAGACGTGGTCCCCTTGTAGCCACGTCTCTGTGATGCCCACAACATTGTACCCGCAAATTTCAATCTGCACTACAAGCTCATTGACTTTATTTTGTATGCTTCGTGCATTCAAATACAACAACCACAGTCCTACTTTAACCACCCCCCTTCTCATTGTCCTTACGTTCTCTGCTGTGCAGTGTATGGGCCCTTACAATATCCTGGCGTTATACTGAAGACATACCTGTTGTGGGGGTTGGTGGTGTCTGTTGAAATGCCAACAGACAGAAGCATTTAGAAGAATCGTTCTTCTGAGACGGTCATGGGGACACATTCATGGAGGGATTAGATCAGGTGAGTGTGAAAATGGGGTCTTTACCAGATCAGCTGGTGACAGAGGTCAGTGAACACAAGGATGATGCTAATTGGGACTTGGTGAAAGTTAGTATATGGACAAAAGAGTTTAGGATGAGCTTTAACTCTGCAGCTTTGTAACTCAGAGATTCGTCAGTAGAGAATAGTTGAGTCGGGATCTGTGCAGTTGGAATGAGGCAAAGGATGTTTCTGGTGGAGACAGTAGACAGGATTTATGACGTAGTGGATAATACAGGAGCAGGACGTTGGGCCTTCCAAGCCCATCACAGTCATGATTTACCCGGTTTACGAGGGAGATTCCAGGGATGGCGGGACAGATGTATGAGGAGAGATTGATTAGGTTAGGATTACTTTCGCTTGAGTTCAGATGCGTGAGGAGGATCTCATCGAGACTTCTAAAATTCTAACAGGACGAGACAAGGTAGATGCAAGGAGGATATTTGCGATGTTGGGGGAGTCCAGAACTAGGGGTCAAAGTCTGAGGATTCAGGGTAGACCATTTAGGACAGAGATGAGGAGATATTTCTTCACCCAGAGAGCGGTGAGCCTGTGGAATTCATTGCTGCAAGAAGTAGCTGATGCCAAAACATTGAACGTATTCAAGAAGCAGCTGGATATAGCACTTGGGGCGAATGGGATCAAAGGTTACGAGGAAACAGCAGGATTAAGTTATTGAGTTGGGCGATCAGCCATGATCATGTTGAATGGGAGAGCGGGCTCGAAGGGCTGATTGGCCTCCTCCAGCTCTTATCTTCTACATTTCTATGTTTCTATAATGTCCTAACTGAACAAAAGAAAAGCTACTGCCCTTACTCTGACCGTATTGAAGAAGGGAAAGGGTTAATATTTTTTGTACTCAATGGATTTTGTACCTGAAGGGTTAATGCAGGAAGCCAAGGAAAGCTTCGTGACCTGTGAATATCAGATACACTCTGGTTTATGACCAGAGTCTGTAGATGTATTTTTGAGTCGTGACCGATCTGGTGTTTGAGTCGTGACCAGTATTAGAAGCCATGCTGTATATATACCTCCACTTTTCTGTGTTCAGGGAGAACTTTGGCTTCCGCTTTCAAGGGGTCAAGTTCTCCCGCAAGCTTGTGAGAATAAAGCCGACTCTATGTTGAACCATACCAGCCTGAGAGGTCTTTTTTACCGACTACAGTATCTCTCTATTCCACCACATCCTCTGGCAGCATGTTCCAGGCAACCACCACACTCTGCGTGAAAAACCGTCCCCGCACATCTCCCTTAAACTTTCTCCCTCTCACCTTGAACCTGTGCCACCTCGGAATTGACACTTCCACCCTGGAAAAAAGCCTGTGACTTTCCACCCTGTCTTTTCCTCTCATCATATCAGGATTCCCCTCAGCCACTGTCTTTCCAGTGAAAACAATGCTAGTTTAGTCAGCCTCTCTTCTTAAACAGCACCCTCGAGACCACGCAACATACTTTTAAATGCATTCGTTGGACATGGGCATTGCTGGGTGGCCAGAATTTTAAATTGCCCATTCGCAGTTGCCCTTGAGAAGGTGGTTATGAGCCAGCTTCGTGATTCGCTGCCCTCCATGTGCTGTGGGTTAACCCACAATGCCGTTTAGGAAGGATTTTCAGTATTTTAATACAGCAACTGCGAAGGAAAGGACGATATATTTCCAAACCAGGACATTGATTGGCTTGGAGGGGAGGTTGCAAGTGGTGGTGCCCCATATATCTGGTGCCCTTGTCCTTCTAGGCGGAAGTGGACTTGTGTTGGGAAGGTGAAGTCTAAGGACCTTGAGTGAATTGCCGCAGTGCATCTGGTCGATATACACAATGGTGCTCCTGAGCATCGGCGATGGAGGGAGTGAATGATTTTGGATGGGGTGCCAGTTAAGCAGTGCTACTTTGTTCTGGATGGTGCCAAGCTTCTTGAGTGTTGTTGGAGCTGCAACCATCCAGGCAAGTAGGGAGTATTCCATCACACTCCTGACTTGTGCCTTGAAGATAGTGGATAGACTTTCGGGACACATGAGGTGACTTCCTCGTCGGAGTATTCCTTGCCCCCGACCTGCTCTTATCGCCACTGTGTTTATGTGGTGAGACCAGTTGAGTTTCTGGTTAATGATCGCATCCTGGTGAACTCTCTTTGCACTGCCTCCAATGCTTACTCGACCTTCAGGTAGTGTGGTGAATAACATTGCACACATTACCCGAAATGTGGCCGAACCAATGTTTCGTATGGTTGCATGGGATATGGGGTGAGTAATCAGCTCAAGGCCAATGGGTTAATGGAGGGTGTAACCAGTCTGTACCAGCTTCATGTTGGAGTGTCGAGTTGGGAACAGAGATTAAGTGTCGAAATGAAGTCTATGGACTCCATGTTCCCAAAACTGAAATAAGATGTTGAGTACTACAATGGAACAAAGATGCCAAATAGAATAAATGGAAACAGAGACTTACCAGGGACACCAACAATAGCCAGGATTGGATAGTAAACCCCTTGAATAACCAAGAGCACAATGTGGATGCGACTTGTTAACGGTAGCGAACCAAAATAATCTTGAGAAAGAAAGTACAGACTCTCAGCAAAATTCCTGTCCATTGTTGGAACATTCCAATCCGTTGGTCCCAGATTCTGATCCATTATTGGAAGCTTCCAAACCATCGTTCCCAGATTCTGATCTCTCCTCTCCCTCACTCTCTCTCCACAGCCGCTGATCTCTGTTGGTGTCGGAGTTGTCGCTCCCGCTGACTCAATGGGACAACACATTGAACGGAATCCCTTATTAATAGAAGAGGGCAAACCCTCCAGGCACACTAATCAGATCCATGGAGACTCACATCAATTACAGTTACTAAACAAACAGCTTTACCTAACCCCGTTCAATCCAACACTTTTCATATCACAATGGAATAGAACATGTACCCAGCCTGGATGATGGTGGAGATTCACCGAGAGCAAGTGGAAATAGTGGAGACGCTGGCCGTAAACTTTCAATCTTCCCAATTCTTTCAAAATTAATTTTATGGGATGTGGCAATCGCTGGCTTTCCCCAGCATTTATTGTGCATACCCAGCTGTCCTTCAGAAGGTGGCGTTGAGCTCCCTTTTTGAACGACTGCAGCTTGTCCTTTGGCATTGAAGGAAGAGCCGATATATTTCCATGTCAGGATGGTTCTTTACTTGCCATCTGTAGTAGTGTGGCCCGTTTAAGGGGACATTTTCGAGAGACCATGTGCTCAGGCCTGACTCTATGGAGTGTCGAATTGGAAAGCCGAGTCAATCGAGTACGAGGGCGGATTGCAAGTGGAGGGAAGGAGGCAGTTGGAGCAAGGAAGGAGTAGTGTACCGTTCAGTCGTGTGCAGGTGCAGGGTTATTCTGTCTGATCATGTGACAAATAGAGTTATTTTTGTTGGCAATAAAGCCTTTGTGTTCTGAAGCCTTATTGAGTCGACCTCGATTGATCACACTGGCGATGAGGAAAAAAAGCTTCCCAAGACTTTGGGATCACAGTGCAGAATTAAAGGGAAAGGGACTGGAGCATCGAAGATAAGAAGCAGCAAGGCAAAAGTGCATGTTTGCTTGGAAAATTCGGAAACGTGGGACACTCCGGGACAATTTAGCATGGCCAATCCTCATAACCTGCACATCTTTGGAATATGGGAGGAAACCAGAGCATCCAGAGGAAACCCATGAAGACATGAGGGGAATGTGCAGATTCCACAGACAATCAACCAAGGCCAGAATCAAATCCAGGCCTGTGGCACTGTGAGGCATCACTGCCTGCCCCTGTGCGACCGTGCCATCCCTTTGTAGTGAATGCGATAACAACTGAAGAAAATAGTAAGCTTATTCTTCCCACAGTTGTGGCCCACAGACTTCGTTTAATCAGAGGTTTATCTTAGCATGATATTCCTGACGCCCAGGGCAGGCTTTTCTGACCACACGCACCCCATGTGTGGAAAATCCCGCCTGGAGGTCAATGGACCTTTGTATGGTCTGTGCCCCTCCTAGCACGGTTCCCCTGGTGTGCAGGAAGGGCAAATTCGGCCCCCCATCTCTTGAAGAGTTGGATGCGTTTGTTCAATGTCATTTTCGCAAGCCCCCTCCCCCGCTTCCCAACACTCAATCATTCTGTTGAGGTACACATTTCACTCAGCAGTCCGGGAGCCAGCGGAGACATGTCTCAGAATGCTTAAGCAAATTGAGAGCAATAGTGGAGCACTGCGAATTTGGCCCAGTTTTAGGAGAAACGTTGAGGGACCGTTGTTTTGTGGCAAACGCAGCCTAATTCTACAAAGGTTATTCGACCGAATTTTACTGTCTCTCTCACACCATGGGAATCGGAGCGGGCGACGGGCCGAACATGGAAAGGACCTTTGACCTCGGGTGGGACTTTGCAGTTTCGGGATGCGCCAGGCCACAAAATCCTGCCCATTGGACTTGAAACCAAAATCTCTGAATGTGTAGCACAGGCTGGAAATGGGTTGCAAAACGTGCCAAATGACACAGGGAAAGAACTCTCATGAAGGGCAACATGGTGCGGAGTGAAGCTACCGGGACAGAATGTGCAAAATAAAACCGGCAACGGTGAATTAACCTTCTTTGAAAAAACTACCCGAGGAGCCCGACAAGAAACCCGAATCATTTACCCTAAAACTGATTGATTGAACTCAAAAAATTCAGAAGGCTGAACGCCTTGCCTTGGTGACATTGCTGGTTGGCCTTCGGTACAAATGTTTCAGTTATGGCACTCTATATGCACTTGCAATTTTAAAAAATCCCAAGCACAGAAAAGAATTACCTTCTAATGGGACCATTCAATGCTTTCTCCTCTTAGCATTTTGGAATTTTACAATTTCACAAACACCAAAGTCTAACATTCTACTTCTCAATCTAAAATTAATCAACTCAACTTCGCAACAGGAGCTAAAGCTAAAATATATCTGAATTTGGATGCGACACGAATGTTTTTCATAGATCGCCCAGTGTCCCATTCGCTTCTTCAAGAAGTCCATCTGCATTGCGAATTGGATCGAATAATAACATGTAAAAATAATCCAACCTTCTGAGGATGAATTCCTGCTTATCATTGACACATTCTAATCCATTGTACCCAAATTCTGATTCTTTCCTTAACTAATTTGTGGTACATGGGCGTCGCTGGAAGGCCAGGATATATTGCCCATCCATTGTTGCCCCTTGAGAAGGTGGTGGTGAGCTGCCTTCTTCAATTGCTGCAGTCCTTGTGATGTGGGTTGATCCACAATGCCGTTAGGGAGGGGATTCCAGGAGTTTTACCCAAAGACAAGGAAGGAACGGCGATATGTTTCCAAATCAGGATGGCGAGTGTCTTGGAGGGGAACTTGTAGGTGGTGGTGTTCCCATGTACCTGCTGCCCTTGTCCTTCTCGACGGAAGTGGTCATGGATTTGGAATGTGATGTCTAAGGATGTTTGTTCAATTGCTGCAGTGCAACTTGTAGATGGTACACACTGCTGCTACTGAGCATCTGTGGTGGAGCAAGTGGATGTTTGTGGATGAGTTTCCAAAGAAACGGGATGCTTTGTCCTGGATGGTGTCGAGTTTCTTGAGCTGCACACATCCATGCAAGTGGGAGTATTCCATCACACACTTAACCTGTGACTTGTAAATGGTGGACAGGCTTTGCCAATCAGGAGTTAAGCTACTCGCCGCAGTATTCCTAGCATCTGACCTGTTCCTGTAGCCACTGAGTTTATGTGGTGATTCCAGTTGAATTTATGTTCAATGGAAACCCCCAGGATGTTGACGGTGGTGGATTGAGTGATGGTAACATCATTGAATGTCAGGGGTTTTTTTTGAGTGTTTCCCATTGATAATTTCTGGAGAACGGGTGACCGGTTCAAGAGTGACCCGTTCAGTAGTGACGGGTTACACCTGAACTGGAGGGGGGGGGGGGGGCTAACATACTCGTGGGGAGATTTGCAACAGCCACTTGGGAGTGCTTAAACTATTTTGGCGGGGGGTGGGTGGGATGCAAAGCGGTGGGGAGACCAGCAGATAAGTTTGAAAGCACATAAGTTAAAGAGAACACTTTAAATAGTGAAGGCAGTGAAAGTAATCCTAGTACCAGACAGACCAGGCATAAGCAAGACAGAGAGTATTGGAAGTCCAGATTAGCTGCATTTATTTCAATGCTAGAGGTCTGACGGGCAAGGCAGATGAACTCAGGGCATGGATGGTTACGTGGAACTGGGATATTATAGCAATAACTAAAACATGGCTAAGGGAGGGAGAGGATTGGCAGCTCAGTGGTTCAGGATACAGATGCAACAGGAAAGATAGAACAGGCGGTCAGAGAGGAGGGAAGTAGCACTTTTAATCCGGGAAAACATCACGGCAGTGCTGAGAGGGGATATATCGGAGGGTTTGGCCACTGAGTCTATATGGGTAGAACTGAGAAATCAGAAGGGGGAAATCACTTTGATAGGGTTCTCCTATAGGCCCCCAAATAGTCGGTGGGAAATTGAGGGAAAAAAAATGTAAGGAGATTATAGATAGCTCCAAGAAAAGTAGCATGGTAATAGTAGGGGATTTTAACTCTCCCAACATTGATTGTGACAGCCATAGTTTTAAAGGGTTGGATGGAGAGAAATGTGTTCAGTTTGTTCAGGAGGAATTTCTCATTCAGTATGTGGATGGCCTGACTGGAGAGAGGGCAAAACTTGACCACCTCTTGAGAAATAATTTACGGTAGGTGACAGAAGTCTTAGTGAGAGATCACTTTGGGACCAGTGACCACAATTCCATTAGTTTTAAGATAGCTATGGAGAATGATAGGCCTGGTCCAAAAGTTAAAATTCTAATTTGGGGAAAGACCAATTTTGATGGTATCAGGCAGGAACTTTCAACAGTTAATTGTGGGAGTCTGTGGGAAGGCAAAGGGATGTCTGGTAAGTGCGAGGCTTTCAAAAGTGCATTAACCAGGGTTCAGTGTAAGCTCATTCCTCTTAGAGTGAAATGCAAGGCTGGCCGAAGGAAGGAATCCTGGATGACTCGAGATATTGAGTCCCTGGTCAAGCAGAAGGAGCAGGCACATGACATGCATGGGCAGCTGGGATCAAGTGAATCCCTTGAAGAGTACAGGTGGTGTAGGAGTAGAGTTAAGAGAGAAATCAAGAGGGCAAAAAGGGGACACGAGATTGTTTTGGCAGATAAGGCAAAGGAGAATCCAACGAACTTCTACAAATACATGAAGGGCAAAAGATTAACAAGGGAGAGAGTAAGGCCTCTTAAGGTTCAACAAGGTCATCTATGTGCGGATCCGCAAGAGATGGGTGAAATCCTAAATGAATATTTCTCATCAGTATTTACTGTTGAGAAAAGCATGGAATGTTAGGTAACTTGGGGAAATAAATAGTGATGTCTTGAGGAGTGTACATATTACAGAGAAAGAGGTGATGGAAGTCTTAAAGCGCATCAAGGTAGGTAAATCCCCGGGACCTGATGAAGTGTATCCCAGGACGTTATGGGAGGCTAGGGAAAAAGTTGCGGGTCCACTAGCAGAAATATTTGAATCATTGATTGTCACAGGTGAGGTTCCTGAAGACTGGAGGGTGGCAAATGTTGTGCCTATGTTTAAAAAGGGCTGCAGGGAAAAGCCTGGAAACTACAGGCCAGTGAGCCTCACATTGTGCTGGGTAAATTGTTGGAAGATATTATGAGAGAGAGGATCTACATGCATGTAGAGACGCAAGGACTGATTTGGAACAGTCAGCATGGCTTTGTGAGTGGAAAATCATGTCTCACAAAGTTGATTGAGTTTTTTGAAGGGTTAACCAAGAAAGTAGATGAGGGCAGTGCAGTTGATGTCCACACGGACTTTAGCAAGGCTTTTCTCAAGGTACCGCATGGTAGGTTGTTGCGTAAGGTTAAATCTCTTGGGATCCAGGGTGAGGTATCTAAATGGATACAAAATTGGCTTCTTGAGAGAACACAGTAAGAAGTTTAACAACACCAGGTTAAAGTCCAACAGGTTTATTTGGTAGCAAAAGCCACACAAGCTTTCGGAGCTCCAAGCCCCTTCTTCAGGTGAGTGGGAATTCTGTTCACAAACAGAGCATATAAAGACACAAACTCAATTTACATGAATAATGGTTGGAATACGAATACTTACAACTAATCAAGTCTTTAAGAAACAAAACAACGTGAGTGGAGAGAGCATCAAGACAGGCTAAAAAGATGTGCATTGTCTCCAGACAAGACAGCCAGTGAAACTCTGTGGGGGTTACAAATAGTGTGACATGAACCCAATATCCCGGTTGAGGCCGTCCTCGTGTGTGCGGAACTTGGCTATCAGTTTCTGCTCAGCGACTCTGCGCCGTCGTGTGTCGCGAAGGCCGCCTTGGAGAACGCTTACCCGAATATCAGAGGCCGAATGCCCGTGACTGCTGAAGTGCTCCCCAACAGGAAGAGAACAGTCTTGCCTGGTGATTGTCGAGCGGTGTTCATTCATCCGTTGTCGCAGCGTCTGCATAGTTTCCCCAATGTACCATGCCTCGGGACATCCTTTCTTGCAGCGTATCAGGTAGACAACGTTGGCCGAGTTGCAAGAGGATGGACCGTGTACCTGGTGGATGGTGTTCTCACGTGAGATGATGGCATCTGTGTCGATGATCCGGCACGTCTTGCAGAGGTTGCTGTGGCAGGGTTGTGTGGTGTCATGGTCACTGTTCTCCTGAAGGCTGGGTAGTTTGCTGCGGACAATGGTCTGTTTGAGGTAGTGCGGTTGTTTGAAGGCAAGAGGTGGGGCTGTGGGGATGGCCTTGGCGAGATGTTCGTCTTCATCAATGACATGTTGAAGGCTCCAGAGGAGATGCCGTAGCTTCTCCGCTCCGGGGAAGTACTGGACAACGAAGGGTACTCTGTCCACTGTGTCCCGTGTTTGTCTTCTGAGGAGGTCGGTGCGGTTTTTCGCTGTGGCGCGTTGGAACTGTTGATCAATGAGTCGAGTGCCATATCCTGTGGCATGGTACATTGGGGAAACTATGCAGACGCTGCTCCACCTCCATTTAAACTGCATGATTTAAAAAAAATCACAAGACAACATTAACACTCATGCTCTCAACTCAACACTCCCCATTACCTCAACACTCTCCCTCTCACATCAACACTATCCTGTCACTTCAACACACTCCCTCATCTCAACACATTCCAGCTAACCTCAATACTCCCCTTCTCCTCTCTACGCAATCCCTATCACACAGACATGACACCCTTTCTCCTCAACACTCTCTGTCTCACCTCAACACTATCCGTCTCACATCGAAATTCTCCCTCTCACAACCAAATTCACCGCCTGCGATCCACACCTCCCTTATCTCAAAACCCACTCCTTCTGATCTCAGCGACCACTCCTATCTGAACACTTGCCGCTCTCCTTAATACTCCCCCTCACATATCAACACAGCACTCTCACATGAACATTCCTCCTCTCAGCTCGACATGCCCCTTATCTTAACACTGCTGTGCCTCAAAGGAACAAGGTCCCTCTCATGTCAAAACTCCCATTCAAACCTCAACATTCTCACCCCTCAAAAACACTTCCCCTCAACTCACCTCTCTCCACCACCTCAACAAACTTCCCCAATCCTCAACCAACATCCCCGCACCTCAACACATCTCATTGCAACAGACCAATTCTCACCTCAACACTCAATTTCTCACATCTCCGTTCTCCCCAGTGAGGTCAACATCACCCCTCTCACCAAAACACACCCTCTCAGCTCAACAGTCCCTCACTCAACACAATCCACCCTCTCCCACCTTAACATACCCCGCCCCCCCCAAATCACTCCTCCCTGCTCACCTCTACATTACCCCATGTACCACTACACTACCCATCTCATCTCTCCACTCCCCACCCAGCTTCACACTCTCACCTCAGGATCCCCAAGAGTTAAATCTCCCGTCCCACACCGCACGGGAGTCGGAGCAGACGGGCACAGACCGTGTAAAGATCCCATTACGTCTGGTGGGATTATCTGATTTTGGGGTGAGCGCGGGGGACAAATCCCACCCTGTCTCACCACAACATTCTCCCTTCACATGTCAGCTCTCTCTTCTCATGTCAGCACTCTGCCTCACCTCAGCTCCCGCCATCTCACCTCAACTTTCCCCCACTCACCTCAACAACCCACCTCATCTTATCACGTTCCCTCTCACTTCCACTCGCCCCTTTCACATCAACAATTTCCTCTCATCGTAACATTGCCCCATCTGCTCAACGGTCTCACTCTGAAATCCACACTCGAAACTCAACAATCTCCGTCTCGCCTCAACAATCCCATAATCACCTCAACACTGTCTGTCTCTGATCCACTTTCCTCCTTCACACCTCAACAACCTCGCCTCTCATCTCAACTGTCTCCTCACATCTCAACACTGACCCAATCCACAACATTTTCCACCCTCACCTCATCATTCCCACTCCACTCAAGATATCCCCCTCCTCATAATGCTCCGCCTCTCACAGCAACATTCTCCCTCCAACCTCAACATGCTCCCTGGCCTCAACAATCCCTGTTCCATCCCAGATGGTGTTCGTAAAGCAGAAGTGGAAATGAATAGGGTTGGGAAACATTTTCTGATCAGGGCCAGTGTGATCTCCTGGACTCGTTTCGATCGCCACAGGGGGTCGGAGAGGAATTTCCCAGATTTTTTTTTCCCCATATTGGCCCTGGGGTTTTCACTCCGGGTTTTCGCCTCTCCCTGGAGATCACATGGTCTGGAATGGGGGGGGCGTGGGGGTGAGTTAATAGGTTGTGATGAACAAAGCATCGTAGCTGTGAGGGACAGATCGGTGGATAGGATATTAGGATGTAGATAGGCTGGAAAATTGGGCGGGGATCCTGGATTCAGGATTCAATCCTGGACCGGGGAGCGGCGCGGGCTTGGAGGGCCGAAGGGCCTGTTCCTGTGCTGTATTGTTCTTTGTTCTTTGTTCCAACACCGTCGCTCTAACCTGCACTTTCCCATCTCACTTCAACAATCTCCATTCAAGTCAGCTCTCCCACTTTCTGCTCAACACTCTCCCCCTCCAACCTCAGCGCTCCCCCTCCCACCTGAACGCACTCCCCCTCCCACCTCCACATTCTCTGACCGTCAACTCAACAATCCCGCCTCAACTTAAAGTTCCCCCGTCATCTCAACATTAACGATCTCAACAAAGTTGTCCCCAACTCACATTAAAACATTTGGCTCATATCCGCCCACCCCCTTTCTCCTCAACGCTCTGCCCCTCACCACAATACAGCCCCCTTTACCTTAAACCTTCCCACTCTCACCCCAATATTTCCCTCTCACCTTAATACACTCCGTCTACCCTCAATACTGACCCCTCACATCGACACTCACCACGTATCACGTCAACACTCACCCACTCTGTCCTCAACAAGAACCCCTCTCACCATAAACCTCACCCACTCTCACCTGCACTGGCCCACTCCAATTTCGACACTTCCTCTCTCACATCAACACTGCCCTCAACTCAGCACTGCCCCCTCACCTCAACAGCCCACTCTAAACTCACCTATTGTCACCTCAACACTCCCACACTCATCTCAACACATTCGCCGCTGACCTGAGCACATCCCCTTCAACATTCTCGTTGTTCCACCGGAGCAAGGGAGAAAGGAGCGTTTTGCGAGTTCAGCGAAAGAGAGTAAGAGTTTTTCGCGGGTTTTGAGTGTTCAGGCTTTTAGAAGTTTCGGCTCGTTTGAGAAAAGCGGAAGTAGGCCGCCCGGGGCTCAATCTGGCAGGCTTGTAGTTTGTTTTTTAAGTGTGGGAGGTTTAAAAAGCAGGCCGCAGTGTACAGCGGGCAGCGTTGGGAGCGGGCAGCGGCGTGAGTGGGAAGCAGAGTGTGAGCTGTAAGGGCTTTAGCTCACAGGGCTTCCGGGGGACAGGGCGAGCAGGGGTGAGTTTTAATTCTGAGTTTTTAATTCTTATTTACATTCCTCTGTGTACCTTGGTATAAAGAGTCAAATATGAGTGTGAAGCCAGTGTGTTGTTCCCAGTGCAGGATGTGGGAGGTCCTGGAGGCACCTGGCCTCCCAGACATCCACATCTGTGAGGGGTGTGTCGAGCTGCGGTTCCTGAGGGGCCGTGTTACGGAACTGGAACTGCAGCTCGAGGATCTTAGT
Source organism: Mustelus asterias (assembly GCF_964213995.1). Lineage (NCBI taxonomy): Eukaryota > Metazoa > Chordata > Chondrichthyes > Carcharhiniformes > Triakidae > Mustelus > Mustelus asterias. The sequence goes on from NW_027590161.1 coordinate 674,818, forward strand.
CTGTTAAGGGAGAATGAGGAGCTGATAGACAAGAGCTATCATCAGGTGGTCACACCAGGGCCACGGGTGGAGGCCAAGTAGGTGACGGCCAGGAAGGGTAAAGCTCAGGTGATAGAGAGCACCCCGGTGGATGTGCCCCGACACAACAAGCACTCCTGCCTGAGTACTGCTGGGGGGGACAGCCCGCCTGGGGGAAGCAGCAATGGCCGTGTCTCCAGAGTGGAGCCCGGCCCTGAAACTCAGAGGGCGGAGGAAAAGAGGACGAAGGCAGTGTTAATTTGGGAGTCTACAGTAAGGGGTTCAGACAGACGTTTTTGCGGAGGCAGGTGGACTGCCTCCCTCGGGCCAGGATCCAGGATATCGCTAGTCGGGTCCCAGAAATCCTGAGGGGGGAGGGAGAGGAGCCAGAGGTAGCGGTACATATTGGTACCGCTGATGTGGGAAGGAAGGGGGAAGAGATCATGAAAAGAGAGCATCGGGAATTAGGGAGACAGCTGAGAAGGAGGACAGCAAAGGTAGTAATCTCAGGATTGCTGCCTCTTCCACGGGAAGGTGAGGGCAGGAATGGAGTGAGGTCGAGGATGAATGTGTGGCTGAGGGACTGATGCAGGGGGCAGGGATTCAGGTTCCTGGACCATTGGGACCTCTTTAGGGGCAGGTGTGACCTGTACACAACAAACGGGTGGCACTTGAATCCCAGGGGGACCAATATCCTGGCGGGAAGGTTGGCTAAGGCGACTGGGGAGAGTTTAAACTAAATAGGTTGGGAGGAGGGGATCGAGACGAGGTGACTGGAAGCGAGGAAGTTAGCTCGCAAACAGAGAAGGGTTATAGACAGTGCAAGAGGGAGGACGGACGGGGGATAGAGAAGGGGAGAGCTCAGACCAAAGGATTGAGATGTGTTTACTTTAATGCCAGGACTATAGTGAATAAAGGGGATGAGCTCAGAGCGTGGATCGATGCCTGGAAGTGTGATGTGGTGGCCATTACAGAGACTTGGATGCCTCAGGGACAGGACTGGATACTCCAGGTGCCGGGATTCAGATGTTTCAGGCAGAACAGGGTGGGAGGCAAGATAGGGGGTGGAGTGGCACTGCTGATCGGGGATAGTGTCACAGCTGTAGAGAAGTTGTATGCTGTGGAGGGAGTGTCTACAGAGTCTCTGTGGGTGGAAATTCGGAGTGGGAAGGGGTCGATCACTTTGCTGGGAGTTTTCTATCGGCCGCCCAATGGAAACAGGGAGGTGGAGGAGCAGATAGGGAAACAGATCCTGAAGAGTTGCAATAATCCCAGAGTTGTTGTGATAGGAGGCTTTAATTTCCCAAACATAGATTGGAATATCCCTTGGGTAAGGGGATTGGATGCGGAGGAGTTCGTTAGGTGTGTTCAGGAGGGTTTCCTGACACAGCATGTGGACAAGCCTACAAGAGGAGAGGCTGTACTTGATCTGATACTGACCAATGAACCAGGACAGGTATCAGATCTCTCAGTGAGAGAGTATCTTGGGGATAGCGATCATAACTCTATCTCCGTTATGCTTCCATTGGAAAAAGAGAGGATCAGGCAAGCTAGGAAAGCGTTTATATGGAGTAAGGGGAAATATGAAGACATCAGGGAGCAAATTAGAGAAGTAAATTGGTAGGAGGTATTCTCGGGGAAATGTACTGAAGAGGGGTGGCAGTTTTTCAAGGAATGTCTGTCTAGAGTTCTACAGGACAACCTTTCGAGCAGACAGGGAGGAGTTGGTAGGTTAAAGGAACCGTGGTGCACGAAAGCTGTGCGGGACCTAGTCGAGAAGAAAAGGAAAGCATACAAAAGTTTCAGAGAGCTTGGTGAAGATAGGGATCTAGATGAGTCTACGGCTTGTAGGAAGGGACTGAAGAGGGAAATTAGGAGAGCCAGAAGGGGTCACGAGAAGGCCTTGGCAGGAAGGATTAAGGAAAACTCGAAGGCGTTCTATAAATATGTGAAGAGCAAAAGGATGAGACGTGAAGGAATAGGGCCTATAAAAGGTGAAGGCGGGAAAATCTGTACGGGACCAGTAGGAATGGCAGAGGTGCTTAATGAGTATTTTGCCTCAGTTTTCACAGAGGATAAGGATGTACTGCGGGCTTGCGGTGACTGAAAGGATTGAGTATGTGGACTTTAACAAAGAGGTTGTGCTGGAATCTTTGAATGGCATCAAGATAGATAACTCGCCGAGTCCAGCTGGGATGTACCCCAGGTTACTGTGACGAAGGGAAAGCGGTAGATGTGGTTCATATGGATTTTCGCAAGGTGTTCGATAAGGTTCCCCCATTCAAGGCTTCTCGAAAACGTGAGAGGGCATGGGATCCAAGGGGCTGCTACAGATCCAGAACTGGCTTGCCCAAAGGAGGCAGAGAGTGGGTATAGATGGGTCTTTTTCTTAATGGAGGTCGGTCACCAGTTGTGTGTCCCAGGGATCTGTTCACATCGTCAATGTGTTTAGTCACATTTTCGAAGAACTCCACCAGGCTCGTAAGGCACGATTTGCCTTTGACAAAGCCATGCTGAGTATTCTTGAGCATACTAAACCTCTCTAAATGCTCATAAATCTTGTCCCTCAGGATCTTCTCCATCAGCTTACCAACCACTGAGGTTAGACTCACCGGTTGGTAATTTCCTGGGCTATCCCTGTTCCCCTTCTTGAAAATAGGAACCATATCCGCAAACCTCCAATCCTCCGGTACCTCTCCCGTCTCCATCGACGACACAAAGATCCTTGCTGTTTGTCATTTTCATAAATGACCTGGATGAGGAAGTGGAGGGATGGGTTGGTAAGTTTGCCGACGACACGAAGGTTGGTGGGGTTGTGGATCGTCTGGACGGATGTCAGAAGTTACAGAGGGACATAGATAGGATGCAAGACTGGGCGGAGAAGTGGCAGATGGACTTCAACCCAGATAAATGCGTAGTGGTCCATTTTGGCAGGTCAAATGGGATGAAGGAATACAATATTAAGGGAAAGACTCTTAGTACGGTTGAGGATCAGAAGGACCTTGGGGTCCGGGTCCATAGGACTCTAAAATCGGCCCCACAGTTATTGGATTTGGTGAAGAAGGCATATGGTGTGCTGGCCTTTATCAATCGTGGGACTGAGTTTAGGAGTCCGGGGATAATGATGAGCTATATAAGACCCTCGTCAGACCCCACTTGGAGTACTGGTCGCCTCATTACAGGAAGGATGTGGAAAAGGTTGAAAGGGTGCAGTGCAAATTTACAAGGATGTTGCCTGGATTGAGTGGCATGCCTGATGAGGATAGGCTGAGGGAGCTCGGTCTTTTCTCCTTGGAGAGACGTAGGATGAGAGGAGACCTAATAGAGGTATATAAGATGTTGAGAGGCATAGATCGGGTGGACTCTCAGAGGCTTTTTCCCAAGGTGGAAATGGCTGCTACGAGAGGACACAGGTTTAAGGTGCTGGGGGGTACGTACAGGGGAAATGTTAGGGGGAAGTTTTTCACACAGAGGGTGGTGTGTGAATGGAATCGGCTGCCGTCACTGGTGGTGGAGGCAAACTCAATAGGGTATTTTAAGAGATTCCTGGATGAGTACAAGTATATGGGACTTAACAGGATGGAGGGTTATAGGTAGGCCCAAAATGTAGGGATATGTTCGGCACAACCTGTGGGGCCGAAGGGCCTGTTTTGTGATGTAGTTTTTCTATGCTTCTATGTTTCTAAACACAAGTCCTGCTTGTGTTTTTACAGGGTAGTGTGATTGGATGATTTCGAGAGTTGGGAGGGAGTTCAATGTCCGAGCCTCAGTTATTTCAGCTTTCTCTCTGTCCACACGTGGTTTTTCTATGTTGCATCTTGTAATAAATGTAACAGCTATTCTGAACGTGATTTGTTATTCTTTTATTGGGGTGGGGGTGTGAGGAGTGGGTTGACGGGTTCCCCTTTTCCCTCTCACTTCTTCCAGCCCACAATGTTTCGTAGCTGTAAAGAATTGGGGAGGGGAGAATCATGGAATCCTCCACTTCTGAAGGAGATCATTCGGCCCATCGAATCTGCACTGACCACAATGCCACCCAGGCTCTATCCCCATAATCCCATACATTTCCCCTAGCCATTTCCTCTGTCACTCAGGGGAAATTGAATATGGCCAATCCAACATAACCCGCACATCTTTGGGCTCTGGAGGTAACAAAACAGTAAGAAGTCTCACAACACCAGGTTAAAGTCCAACAGGTTTATTTGGTAGCAAATACCATAAGCTTTCGGAGCAGAGCTCCTTCGTCAGATGGAGTGGATATCTGTTCTCAAACAGGGCACAGACACAGTAATCAAATTACAGAATACTGATTAGAATGCAAATCTCTACAGCCAGCCAGGTCTTAAATTTGCAGACAATGTGGGTGGAGGGAGCATTCAACAAAGGTTAAAGAGATGTGTATTGTCTCCAGACGGAACAGCTTGTGAAATTCTGCAAGTCCAGGAGGCAAGCTGTGGGGGTTCCTGATAATGTGACATAAATCCAACATCCCGGTTTAGGCCGTCCTCATGTGTGCGGAACTTGGCTATCAGTTTCTGCTCAGCGACTCTGCGCTGTCGTGTGTCGTGTGCCAAGTAAGTGGTCGGTAAGTTAATGTAAAAGGTCCTGAGGGATAGGATTTATGACCATTTGGAAAGATGCTGCTTAATCTGGGATAGTCAACACGGATTCGTGAAGGATAAGACTTGCCTCACAAATTTGATTGAATTCTTTGAGGAGGTAACTAAGTGTGTAGATGAAGTTAGAGCAGTTGATGTTGTACACATGGATTTTAGTAAGGCGTTTGATAAGGTCCCCCATGGTCGGCTCATGAAGAAAGTAAGGAGGTTTGGGATGAAGGGAAATTTGGCCGATTGGATAAGTAACTGGCTATCTCATAGAATGATGTGGAAATGCCGGCGTTGGACTGAGGTAAACACAGTAAGGAGTCTAACAACACCAGGTTTCCACTCCAGCTGACGAAGGAGCAGCGCTCCAAAAGCTAGTGGCGTTTGCTACCAAATAAGCCTGTTGGACTTTAACATGGTGTTGTTAGACTCCTTACTGTACCTCATAGAGGACAGAGGGTGGTGGTGGATGGAAAATGTTCAGACTGGAGACCAGATACCAGCGGTGTACCACAGGGATCAGTGCTGGGTCCTCTGCTATTTGTGATTTTTATCAATGAGTTGGAGGAGGGGGCTGAAGGGTGGCTCAGTAAATGTGCTGACGACACCAAGATTGGTGGAGTAGTGGATGAGGTGGAGGGCTGTTGTCGGCTGCCAAGAGACAGTGATAGGATACAGAGCTGGGCCGCAAAATGGCAGATGGAGTTTAACCCTGATAATTGCGAAGGGGATTCATTTTGGTAGGACAAATTTGAGTGCGGATCACAGGATCAACGGTAGAGTTCTGAGGAATGTGGAGGAACAGAGAGATCTTGGGGTTTCATATCCACAGATCTCTGAAGCTTGCGACTCAAGTGGATAGAGCCGTGAAGAAGGCCTATAATGTGTTAGCGTTTATTAGGGGGTTTCAGTTTAAGAGCCGTGGGGTTATGCTGCAACTGTACAGGACATTGATGAGACCACATTTGGAATATTGTGTGCAGTTCTGGTCACCTCACTATAACAAGGATGTGGACGCATTGGAGAGAGTGCAGAGGAGATTTACAAGGATGCTGCCTGGTTTGTAGGGTAGGTCTTATGAGGAAAGGTTGAGGGAGCTAGGGCTTTTCTCTTCAGAGCGGCGGAAGATGAGAGGCGACTTAATACAGGTTCATAAGATGATGAGGGGGATAGATAGAGTGGACGTTCAGAGAGCATTTCCTCGGGTGGATGTACCTGTTACGAGGGGGCATAACTATAAGGATCATGGTTGGAGACATAGGAGGGATGACCGAGGAAGGCTCTTTACTCAGAGAGTGGTGGGGGTGTGGGATAGATTGCCTGCTGTCATAGTGGAGTCGGACACTTTAGGAACATTCAAGCGGTTATTGGATAGGCACTTGGAGCACACCAGAATGATAGGGAGTGGCATAACTTCATCTCAGTTTCGGACAAAGCTCGGCACAACATCGAGGGCTGAAGGCCTGTACTGTGCTGTACTGTTCTATGTTCTAACACTGCGGAGAATTGAGTAGGCGAGTGGAATGTGCAGGAAGCATTTTGAATGCAGTTTATTGAGAGAGAGAGAGACGCATACACCGAGAAAGAGAGAGAGACACACACACCGAGAGAGAGACACACCGAGAGTTTGAGACACCGAGAGTATTTCTCTCTTTGGCAAACCGAATTCTGGCCTGTGAAAAACAGAGTGAGAGAGAGCGGTGGACAACATGAGAGTATGAGAGAAATGTTGATTTGGGGTGGTTTATTAAGACAGGTAAATGTTCTGGAATGTTTTCCTGCGTTGTGGTTTGTCGAGGTGACTGGTAGTAATAGGAGCTTAAAGATGCTGAAAGCAGCAATTCGGGGGTGCGCATGTAGAGTGGGTGGACAGGAGGAGTACTGGATTAGAGAGTGGGACAGAGGGAGATTCTCACTGTAGGTGTGGTTTTATAGCACTGCAAATAAATTACGAGTGAGTTGGAGGGAATAAATTGAAAATCTGGAGCCTCGGTAAAGGCTTGATCTCAATCCTAGAATCTTACTTGTGTTTTTAGACAGGGCTGTGGGGTTTATGAATGGATTCAGAGGATTGTTCCGGTGAACTCAGGTCGGGAAACTTGTTCTTTGTCCCACAGGTTTAATGCAGCCGTCGTGACGAGGCCTGAATTCAAGGCCTAAGCTCAGGAGCACTTCCTGAACAGTGTTCAAGTGGCTGAATTCAATGTTGCAATAACATGTGCAGCAGCTACTTCAGGCTGGGGCTGTGGATTTTCCTACTCACTCTCTTTCAATCTTGCTCTTTTGGTTGGGAATTTTAAAACACAATCCAAAACACGTCATCGTTTTAAATGGTCAGACCGAAAATGATCAGAGCGCATTTCAATCCAGATTCATCCTGAGACACAGAAACAACGCAGAGATCAGGACAAATTATTGAGAACTGGGGAGACACGAGAACAGATGGTGTGTTGGATAGATAGTGGTGGGGGGATAGCGAAAGAGACAAAGAGTTGGGAGAGGTGACGGAGAGAAGCTTCATTGATGAGAATGAATCTAAAATCAACACCAATCATGGAGTGAGCAGGAAGAGTGGGTGGACAGGAAGAGCAGTGAATTAGAGGGTGGGACAGAGGGAGATTATCAGTGTTGGTATGTTTTTATGATGAATCAGAGAAGCAGGTGAAGGTAGTGTGCGATACACCGAGGGAGATAAAACAGGAGGCTACAGATAGATTGGAGACTTGGTCACAGAAATGACAGATAGTGTTTAGTCGGGACAAATGTGAGATGATGCATTTTGGAGGATCAAGTATTGGTGTGAAATATACTGTAAATGACAGGACATTTCGGAACATTAACATGCAGCTAAATCTGGGCATGCAGATCCAAGTCAACTCAAGGTGGCAACACAGGTGGCCATGGTTATTAAGAAGGCAGAGGGAATGCTGGCTGCATCCGCTGGGCATTGAGTATAGGAGCTGGGAAATCATGTTGCAGCTCTATAAATACTTGCTTACGCCGCATTTGCAAAATTGCCTGCAGTCCTGCTCACTACACTATCAGAAGGACGTGGAGGGCTTGAAGAGAGTGCGAACAATGTTCACCAGGTTGCTGCCTGGCCACGAGCGTGTTGGCTAGAAGGAGAGGTTGAATTAACAAGGATTGTTTTCACTGGAGAGATTGATGCTGGAGGGAGACCGAATGGATAAACAAAATGAGAGGCGTCGACAGGGTGACAGTCTGAAGCTTTATCCTCGGGTGGAAGTGTCTAATCCAAGGGGGCATAGGTTCAAGGTGAGAGGGGAAATTTGAAGGGAAATGTGTGCAGAATGTTTTAGACGGAGTGGTGGGTGCCTGGAACACGTTGCTGGAGGAGCAGGTGGAAGTACACACACTACCAACATTTCAGAGACACCTGGATATGCACCTGAATAGAGCGGGAATAGAAGGATACTGACCGAGTGAGGCCAAAATATTTTCAGTTTAGTTCGGGCGTTATGATCAGCACAGGCCTGGAAGGCCGAAGGACTGGCTCCTGTGCCGTACTTTCCTTTATTTATTTGTTCTTTGACAAGAAAAAGTGAGAATTAAAACCCGGGGGGTGGGGTCGCTTTAGCACAGGGGTTGAGTTATTAATATAGGGGACTCCTCAGACATAGGGAAATGAGTTTATTAAAGCTGAATGATTAAAATGGGCAGAGTTTATGAATCCAAATGGAAAAGAGGATTGTTTTCCGGGGAGACATCAACAGGTGGTCTCTGTTGAGAGGGAGCAGGATGCACAGAGTTGGGAGTTGTTGGCTTATTGTTTGGTGAGTCACAAGATATCAGAGGTGTAACATGTTTAGACATTTGGAGGTATAACAATGCTGTGGGGACGGAGAAAGTGTGCAGTTCATATAAATTAAATATACCTCTCTCTGCAGAGAGAGTGAGAGCAATTCACATCAATGCAATGTCCCTTTACCATTTTAATTTGATGTTTTTAAGTTTCCTTTGTACTTTGTTTTCTGTTCGGGCTGTTCCCCCTCCTTTTTGGGGAGCTGCCCCTTTTACTTTGTCCTGACTTAATTTGAGTTTGTTTATTTGGTTTGACCTAAAAAGAGGGCAGTGTTCCTTGACCACACATCACTGCAGAGAGACAGCCAATCATCGAGCTATTCAGACAACGCAGCCGATAATAGTCACGACCTCATTGGCTGGGACGGCTGACTTCAGAGAGTGGAGCCCTCTGATTCGTTGAGCTGGCTGTTTCGCAGCAGAAGCCGCTCCCTGCTTGGCTCCGGCTGCGGATGGTTTGAAAGCAGCGTCTGTGATTGGCTGCAGTGGCTGTCAGTCAGCCTCGCCAGCTCTCTGATTGGTCGACGCGACATTCAGTCAGAGCGGTGACCTCCCCGCATAGCGTCTTGGTGGGGGGGCCACTGATGCCCTGATTGGCTGATCCGCTGTCAGTCAAATTACGTCCATTGATTGGTGGGCATGGCTGACAGTCAATGTGCGTCTTTTCTGATTGGCCTGAGGCGATCATTTAGTTTTCTGGTTTCTGATTGGCTCAAATAACGTTTGGGAATCCAGTCTCAAATTAATTGAAGTGGTCGGTTGCAATCTGGTCTGATTGGCTGAGGCGGTCTGTCAGCAATCCAGTCTCCGATTGGCTGAGGAATTCTGTGAGCTATCCAGTCTCTGATTGGCTGTGGCAGTCGGTGAGCTATCCAGTCTCTGATTGGCTGAGGCAGTCGGTGAGCTATCCTGTCTCTGATTGGCTGAGGCAGTCATTTAACAATCCAGTCTCTGATTGGCTGAGGCGGTCATTTATCAATCCTTTCTTTGATTGGCTGAGGTAGGCATTTAGCAATCTCGACTCTAATTGGCTGAGCGGTCAATCAGTGATCAATCTCTCTGGCTGTCAGTCAGTTTTGTTTCTTCATGAATTGAATAATTGATGTAATCGGAGATTTCACGACGATTCTGATCTGCTCCCTCAATTTGGATTGAGTCACCGCGTAAATAAGCGTGTTTGTGCAGCAATTTATATCCTGCAGCATTAATCCAACCTCTTGCCATTCATATTCAGGAAGAGTGACGTAACTAAGTCCTTTCCCTTTGGAATAGAAAAAATTTATAACACTAACCGACCAGAGGACAATAAAGGCTCCGGATATGCTGAAGAGTAAAATTATTGACTTCCTTCTGCTCTCCATCTCGGGGTCTCTGCGATTCTCTCCCTGACTCTGAGCCCTCAGTCGCTTCCGAACTCGACTGGTCACCAAAATGTGACTGACTGTCAGAGCGTTAATCAACAGGATTAAACCGAATGGGAGCAATGGAGTTAAAACCTGATCAAACCACGAATATCCAATCCACCCAGGATCTGTCCAGTAGCTGGCCTTCGTCGCACAGAACCACTGGACATTGTCGATTATCACCCAAGGTTCATACATAAAGTAATTGGGGATGTTTCTTGCAGACAGCAGGATGCCGGCTGTTGCCAGAACCGCAGCCGCAGTTTTCCCGGTGCAATATTTATTTTTCAGTTTCTGGCAGCGAATGGCCACAAGTCGATCAAAGGAGAAAGTGACAGTGAACCAGACAGAACAGTCTCTGGATGCATAAAGCAGGACATCTTTAACACGACACACAGGTGTGAGGCGCAGGAAACTCAGGGGGAAATACAAATAATTTATGTTGCTGAGAATAGGGTTTAGGATGATGAACAGAAGATCCGCCGCTGCCATGGCCACCAAGTAGTGAGTGGTGCAGGTGGAAAGACCACACTTTCCACGACTCAGGATCACAACTCCTAGTAAATTACCTGTCAGAGAAAAATAGATAACAGCCGGGATATTAATGACTACACAACCCACTCAACCATCACCATCAAGCCGGGGATCAACACTGGTTCAATGGAGAGTGCAGGAGGGCATACCAGGAGCAGCACCAAGCAAAACGCCAAATGAGGTGTCAACCTGCTAAACCTACCAAACAGGACTACGTGCATGTCAAATGGCAAAAACAGCAATTGATAGAGCTAAACAATCCCACAACCAACGGATCAGGTCAAAGCTCTGCAGGCCTTCCACATCCAATCGAGAATGGTGGTGGGCAATTCAAAAACTCTCTGGAGGAGAAAGCTCCACAAATATCCGCATCCTTAGTGATGGAGGAGCCCGGCACATCAGTGCAAAATATCAGCTGAAGTATTCATAGCAAATGTCAGCCAGAAGTGCCGTGTGCCTGATCCATCTCGGCCTCCTCCAGTGGTCCCCAGCATCCCAGATGCCAGTCTCCAGCCAATTCGATTCACTACACATGATATCAAGAAATGGTAGGAGGCACTGGATACTGCAAAGGCAATGCTCCCTGATAACATTCTGGCAATTGTACTGAAGACGTGAGCTCCAGAACTTGTCGCTCCCCGAACCAAGCTCTTCCAGGACAGTAACCACAATAGCATCGACCCAACAATGTGGAAAATTGTACAGGATTGTCCTGTACACCAAAAAGCAGGAAAGATCCACACCAGCAAATTACCGCTTGACATCAAGGCCGCATTCGACCGATTATGGCGTCAAGGAGCCCTAGCATAATTGGAATCGATGGGTACCAGGCCGCAAACTCTCCCGTGGTCGAAGTCATGCCTCGTACACAACCATACCTGGAAGATTGTTGTGGTTGTGGACAGTCAGTCATCTCAGCTACAGGAGTGTCCTAAGCCCTACCATCTTCAGCTGCTTCACCAACGACCTTCCTCCCGTCATAACGTCAGAAGTGGGAATGTTGGCCAATGATTGTGCAATGTTCAGCACCATTCGCGTCTCCTCAGATCGTGAAACAGTCCATGTTCAAATGCAACACGATCTGGACAATATCAAAGCTTAAGCTGACATATGGCAAGTAACATTTGCGCCATACAAATGCCAGGCAATGGCCAAAACAACACAATGACCATCACCAATAAGAGGCACGCAAAACACCGCCCCTTGACATTCAGTGGTGTAACCAACACTGCATACCCCACTGTCAACATCCTTGGGGTTACCATTGACCAGAAACACAACTGGATTCACCAGATAAACATAGTGGCTACAAGAGCAGGTCAGAGGCTTGGAATATTGCGGTGAATAACCCAGCGAATGACTCACCAAAACCTATCCACCATCTATAAGGCACAAGTCAGGAGTGTGATTGAATACTGCCCAACTGCCTGGAGGGGTGCAGCTCTAACAGGACTCAAGAAGCTTAACACCATCCAGGACAAAGTAGCTCGCGTGATTGGCATCAAATCGACAAACATTCAATCCCTCTACCACCAACGTGCAGTAGCAGCAGTGTGTCCTGTCTGCAATTCACTAATTAGCATCGACAGCACCTTACAAACTCGTGAACACTTCCATCTGGAAGGACAAGGGCAGCAGATAAATGGGAACACCACAACCTGCAAGTTCCCCTCCAAGCCACTCACCATCCTGAATTGGAATTATATCGCCTTTCCTTCACAGTTGCTGGGTCAAAATTTTGGAATTCCCTCCCGAACAGTATTGTGGGTAAAACCACAAAACATGGACTGCAGCGATTCAAGAAGGCAGCTCACCACCACCTTCTCAAGGGCAACTAGGAATGGGCAATAAATGCTGGCCAGCCCATGATGGCCATGTCCCACGAATGAATGAAATAAAAGCTTGGCCCGGCGCCCTGAATGTTTTTGCCAAATGCTCATCCAGGTACTTTTTTAAAGAATATCAGGCAACCCGCCACTACCAAGCTCCAAGGCAGCACATTCCGTTACCACACTCTGGATTTTCCTTATAACCACCTAGACGTCCTGCCCCTCACCTTGAACTTGTGTCCCCTCGTGACTGACGCTTCAACTAAGGGGAACAGCTGCTCCTTCTCCACTATGTCCATGTTCCTCATAATCTTGTACACCGCGATCAGTTCGCCCCTTAGTCTTCTCAGCTCTCGTGAAAAAATAACGTAAGCTTCATAACTTAATTTTTCCGTCCCAGGCAGCATCCTGTTGAATCACCTCTGCATCCCTGTCGTGCAAACATTTCCATCCAAAAATGTGGCGACACAAACGACACACAGTGCTCGAGCTGTGGCCAGACCAGAGTTCTATACAATTCCAACATGACTACCCCGCTTTTATAATCTATGCTCTGATTGATAAGGTCAAGTGTCCCATATGCCTTATTCACCACCATACTAACATGCCATTCCGCTTTCAGAGATCTTGGGACAAACACGCCAAGGTCACTTTGCTCCATGGAACATCCAAGTGTTCTATTATTCATTGGGTACTTCCTTGTGAAATTTCTCCTTCCAAATGTATCACTTCACACTGTTTAGGGTTGAATTCCATCTGCCACTCAACTGCGCATTTAACCATTTTGTCTGTATCTTTTTTTTAGTCCAAGATGCACTGCCTCCATTTAACCACCCGTCCACCGTTTGTGTCATTCACAAATTTTCTAATTCTTCGCCGCTCCCCCCCCGTAGTCATCATTGACATTGAGACAAACACTGAATAATAGGGGCCCACCACAGATCCCTGTGCTACTCGACATTGACTTCCAGACAGTGAAGCAACCTTCTGTCATCACGCTTTTTCTCCTGCAACTCAACCAAATTTGAATCCACTTTATTAAATTGTCCTGTGCCCCATGTCAATTTACCTTCTTTACCAATATCCGACGTGGGACTTTGTCACAAGCTTCGCTGAAGTCCATGTGAACTTGTTAGTAACTTCGGGAATTTGCTGAACACACACACCGGCCTCCGATACAACAGTGACCTTGAAAAAGAATTAATTTTTAGATTGTAAAACAACCTTGAAATGTTCCCACTAAATGTTCCTGAATTGGAACAAGAGACAGGTAAAAGAGGGGAGATAATTCACCCATTCTGGGGTCAATGACGGAGGGGGATATAAAGCTCTCAGCACTTTGCTGTTTGTGGTTTCTTGCTCTGTTCTCAGACGACAGTGTGTGACTTTCTACGTGACAGCCATATTGCAAATTAGATGGAGACAGGGAGAGTGTGTGAGTGAGACAGAGAGAGTAAAACATGAGGGAGAGATAGAACAGTTGAAGGTGGAGTGTTAGATGCAGCGGGGCTGACACGGGGTGTTATTGTCGTTTGGGGGAGTTTAAATGAGGGACATGTTCTTTATTATAATTTTGTGCATCCCAAGGGGAGGATTTAACTGTCTCAGCCATTGTCTCTCGCTCTCTCTCTCTCTCTCTGTCTCTCTGCATAAATGTGGAGATGTGGAGGGGACCACATTCGCACCTCAATATGCCAACATCTTCATGCACAGGTTCGAACAAGACCGTTTCACCGCACAGGAACTTCAACCGATGTTGTACACAAGCTACATCGCTGACATTATCTTCCTTTCGACTCATGGTGAACAATCACTGAAACAACTATATGATGACATCAACAAGTTCCATTCCACCATTAGGCTCACCATGGACTACTCTCCGGAATTGGTTGCATTCTTGGACACTCGCATCTGCATCAAGGACGGTCACCTCAGCACCTCACTGTACCGCAAGCCCACGGATAACCTCACGATGCTCCACTTCTCCAGCTTCCACCCTAAACACGTAAAAGAAGCCATCCCCTATGGACAAGCCCTCCGAATACACAGGACCTGCTCAGATGAGGAGGATCGCAACAGACACCTCCAGACGCTGAAAGAGCCCTCATAAGAACAGGATATGGCTCTCGACTCATCGATCGACAGTTCCAATGCAGCACAGCAAACAACCATACCGACCTCCTCGGAACAGAAACACGGGACACGGTGGACAGAGTACCCTTCGTCGTCCAGTACTTCCCGGGAGCGGAGAAGCTACGACATCTTGTCCGGAGCCTTCAGCATATAGAATCTATAGAACATATTGAAAAGTACAACACAGTACAGGCCCTTCAGCCCACGATGTTGTGCTCAAACGTTTCCGAAACCAAGATCAAGCTATCCCACTCCCTATCATCCTGGTGTGCTCCATGTGCCTATCCAATAACCGCTTGAAAGTTCCTAAAGTGTCTGACTCCACTATCACTGCAGGCAGTCCATTCCACACCCCAACCACTCTCTGTGTAAAGAACCCACCTCGTACATCCCCCCTATATCTCCCACCACAAACTTTATAGTTATGCCCACGAATAACAGCTACATCCACCCGAAGAAATAGTCTCTGAACGTCCACTCTATCCAACCCCTCATCATCTTATAAACCTCTATTTAGTCGCCTCTCAACCTCCTCCGCTATAAAGAGAAAAGCCCTAGCTCCCTCAACCTTTCCTCATAAGACCTATACTCCAAACGAGGCAGCATCCTGGTAAATCTCCTTTGCACTCTTTCCAGTCATTCCACATCCTTCTTATAGTGAGGTGACCAGAACTGCAAACAATATTCCGAATGTGGTCTCACCACGGTCCTGTACAGTTGCAGTATAACCCCATGGCTCTTAAACTCAACCCCCTGTTAATAAACGCTCACACACTATAGGCCTTCTTCACGGCTGTATCCACTTGAGTGGCAACCTTCAGAGATCTGTGGATATGAACCCCAGGATCTCTGTTCCTCCGCATTCCTCAGAACCCTTCTCAAATAATTCCAAAAGATCCGTCAAACATGTTTTTCCTGCTGTAAATCCATGCTGCATTTATCTGATTACACCACTGCCTTCCAAATGATGTTTTTTGAAATCCTTTACAATGGACCCTGATACATTCCCCAATACTGCCGGTAGACTCAATAGTCTACATTTTCCTGTTCTCTCTCTGTCTGCCTTTCTGAATAGCGTTCTTAGCTACCCTCCAAACTGGAGGAACCAGAAAAAGAGTCCAAATAATTTTGGGAAACAAAGAACACCAATGGATCTGTTAGTTCCAGGGCCTCTTCCTTAAGTATTCCGGGATGAAGATCATCTTGACCTGGTGATTTATCCACCTTGAATCCCATCAATTCCCCAAAACAATTTATCTACTCATCCTGATTTCCTTCAGCTCCTCGTTAAAATTTGTTTCACTCGGAACTTCGAGTACATTATTCATTTATTCCTTTTGGAAGACTGAAACACTACGATTTAATTAATAGATCACAACTTTATTCTTCGTCATGAAGTCTTCCATTTCTGTTTGTAAGGGACCTACATTTGTTTTTGTCAATCGTTTTTTTCTTTCCACATAGGGATAGATGCTTTTCCAGTTAGTTTTTATGTTCCACACTGTCTCAAATTCAAACTCTGCCTTTCCATTCTTAATTAATCCCTTGGTGCCCCTTTGCTAAAAACCATCACACATGTTCTCCCAAAAGATAGGATCTGTGTTACTGAGGGTGCATCGGTGTTGTATTCTTTTATCTTTTCATCAATTCACAGCTGCACTTTTGTTCTAAGACTGACCGTATTGTAGTTTGTGTGAATTAGTCCCTGCTGTGTCGACTGGCCAGCAGGACATCTGACATGACGCTGGAACGCATTGTTCTCTCAAATCCACTTCTCCTTACGTTAAATCTATGCTCGATGGAGATTGGCCCTTCTGCTACGGGGAAAATGTTTTCCACAAACTATCCTATCTATGTACCTCATAATTTTATGCACCTAAATGACGTCCACGCTCAGCGTTCACTGTTCGAAGGAAAGCAACCCTAACCCAACCAGCCTCTCTTCATTGCAAAAACACTCCAGCCCAGGCAACATACGGGTGAATCTCCTTTGTGTTCCTTCCAAGTTAATCACATTCTCCTCCCAGTGAGGCTACTGACCGCCTCACAGAAGTCTAGCTGACGCCTAATCAATGTTTTATTCAGCTCCATCGTAACCTTCCTGCTCCTATCTTCAATACCTCGGCTCATGAGGTCTATCATGTATGCCTTCTCAACCATCTGATCATCAGAACTTCTCCACAGGATTGGAAACCAATGGATGGTTATCTTATTCTTGTATCTCAAACATAAAATACAACAATTCCAAAGAATAAGCATACAGTCACAATCGCAACAGTATGAAACAAAACAGTACAAAAAGCCAAGTAACACAGTCTATGATAAAGAGCATTCAGCACATATTCCAAAATTAAGATCATTCTTGAAGATTTCATTGAATTAATTCAGCAATTATCAGGAATGATAGATGAGATTAATTTGCTCGATGTCAGACGCTTTGCGCTTCTCAATACCTTCAGTAAGACTTAACCGACTCATGATTAGTCTCACAGCAAGTGGAGTTAGAAGGCAAGCAGCAGAATGCACAACAAGCTGGCTCCAAAGGCATAACACAGGGAGTAGGAACAAAAGGGATTTACTCTGATTGGCGGAGTTGGGGAGAAGTTTTCCACAAGGATTAGCACTGGGATCACTGTCCTTCAACTTTTATAACAACAATATGGAATCAGAAAGCAAAATGATAATTTCAAAATTTACTAACCTATCCAAACTGAGAATGAAAATGAAGACATTGGAAGAACACAATTAAACAAAATAATACATTGATAAATTATAAACTTGCATATTGGTTCTTTGAATTGGAATTAATTTCATGACAGCCCAGTGTCAGGTGCTGCATTTTGACCAGAAAAAAGTGTATGAAAGGCTTTGAGGGGATTAGGGTCCCAGATGATCTGGTTCACAAATCGTTTGAAGCAGCAACAGAGTTTAATCAGAACCAAACTAAAGGAAAAAAATATAATTTCAGTTCATTTCTAGATTAATAGAAATGTCAACAAATCACAACATTTTTGAAAATAAATACTGCACATTTGTTGTTGGGTTGTTTAAATGTGAGGAACTAGTTTACACCTGTTTCTTCTCAAGAAGAAAAACAAGCGATCGGGAAATTTCACATCACACGCTGACCAACAAACATCATTAAAACAAAGCCATACTCTTCCTATTGTCGAGCTATTCCAAAGTTAAATGACAGAGTGAGCCACATAGAATGGAGATATCACTCAATTTATATATATATATATATATATATATATATATATATATATATATATATCAATTTGAATCAACTTATTACATTCCAGTTCTTTCCCCAAACAAACTACATTTCTACATGGAGAGATAGTGCCCGAATTAGATGGATACTTAGATCAGATAATGCACTCTGGTGTAAAACCAAACCACAATGAGTACAATTCTACACTGATAAATACATCCTGCTCCGCTTCTTCACTGATGTTGGATATTACACTCTGCTATTTGATCCACACTCAAAGTTTGATTTTATTCTTAATTCCACTGAACGGTTTTTCAGAGAGATCACTTTCACTAAGATCCAATCTAACAAGACAAAATATTGCAGTAACTACAATAGCTTCATTGATCAGTGAGCCTGTGAATTACATGCAGAAGTTTGTCAGTTGATGAAAAGGGGTAAAATGACAGTTTTGCCTCAACGCATTTGATTTAAATAAATTAGAACGTTCATCAAAAGATGAAGTGTGAAGATGAGATCAGCATGGAACATTTTCTGTCAGGGTTTGAAATCAGAGAGCTCATCACGCCCAGATTTACACAACTTCAATGGTTACAGTCACTTACCAGGAACACCAATAATGGCAACGACCGGGTAGAATATTCTCCCAGCCATGTCAATTGGAAGAACCATTTTTAGTGTGAGGTGATGCGTCCCTGGCTGCTGCTGGCAGTCTCCCTGCCTGCAAACTCTGATGTTATATAGTCACAATGCTTTTAATTTATACACCTCAGGGACATTGAGGTAGCAACATTGATTGAAGTTTTTTTCAACAGATATATGAACAAACAGATTACGACATTGAGCTCAGTGATGGAAAATAGTTATTTTTTAAAATCGAATTACCTCTTTGCAAACACAAGATTCTGTTGACCCATTTATCAACTATTAACAAGAGGAAAGGTGCTGTCCACTAAAACGTCATCAGTCCCAATTCTAGATCGCAGATTGTTTCAGTGATATTTGTTACTGGACTGCGACATTTCAGCAATTAAGTTCCAATTGTTACATTGTCTCTCTCCGTGTGCTCTTGATTTGTAGACATTCAGTTATGTCATTTAAGTTGGTTTTGGGTGAGCATAAATTGCTAAATTCTGCTAAATAACCAATAATGTGGAACTATTAACCGGCAAAAAAAATTACCCCTGAAGATAACGCATCTCCTCAAGCTGAGAATTTTTTTTAGTGAAAATGGGATATCACAGAGAATGCAATACCTGCAGCAGATGCAAACACGTCACCGCATAGAACCATAAAACGAAACACTTTTAACTGTCACAAGTAAGGCTCCTTCAGATACTGATCCTACATCTGATACACAACCTTTAATTGGAGAGAAACGGATTGAGAAGTGCAGAGAAAGAGAGAGAGAGAGAGAGCAGGATAGAAAAATAGAGCGTGCAGGAGTGAGGAGTGATGATGGGGGAGCAGATATTGAGAGAGGAATGGTGCTTATAATAGTAAGTTAATCTCCATCGTAAATGGTTCGATACTGTGCTCACATTAAATAGCTGAGTTGGAGAATTGTCTACTGTCCTGGATTACACACTTTAGATCGGATGTGAAGATATTGACGGGGGAAATTGAGGAGGGGATCCAGCAGGAAAGAGCCAACTCGGGTGAGAGATGGGAAGTCACCTGGACTGAGAGAATGATGGATACGGTGGCGGTAAGAGGTCGAGGGATATAGATAATGTGGGTAAGTGGGGGATTCAATTTCAATGAGAGAGGTAGGCATATGGGGAGAGAGAGTGACAGATACGGAGATAGTGATGTGCTGAGAGAGAGAGAGAAAGAGAGACCTAGATGGAGTGAGAGGTGCAGTGGTGCGGTCCTATAGAAAGATGGAGTGACAGGTGGGGAAAGCAGGATCTATGATGTGAAATGGCCTCAGAGGAGCGAGGGGGAGAGAGTGGGAGTGAGTGGAGGGGTGAGTTTGTGAGAGGAGCCTGAGGAAGAGATTGAACGTTACAGAGGGATTTTGAGAACTAGCCTGTGAGAGATTGAGTGCGTGAGAAGTGTGAGTGTGCAAGAGCGCGAATTTGAATGTGTGTTTTGTGTGCGTCAGTGCATGCAAAGTGAGTGAGTGTGAGAAAGTGAGCCAGAGAAAGAGGGAGGGAGTGTGTGAGCATGAGAGAGGAAGAGAGAGGGTGTGTAGATGTTGTCAAGTGTGAGAATGTTTGATAGTTCTATGTTTGTGGAAGTGCTTGTACCCATCAGTGGTATCAGATGTTTTGTGTGTGATTGTGTGGGTCTGTCAGTGTATGTGTGCGAGAGGTGTGTTTGAAAAAATGAAGTGTACGCAATTCCCTGAATGTGCATTTGTGAGTGTGTCAGAGAGAGAGAGAATGTGTGTGTGTGTGTGATTGTCTGTATGTGAAAGTGTATTTGAGACAACAAAATGTACGCGAACCCCGGAATGTGTGTGTTTGAGGGTGAGTGAGGCTGTGTGTGTGCGTGTTTGTGAGACAGAGTGTGTGTCTGATAGGGTGTGTGTGTGTTTGGGAGAGAGTGTATTCGAGACTGTGAAACGTATGTAAATCCCAGAATGTGCGTCTGTGTGTCCAGGGGCATTTCACAGTAACTTCACTGCAGAGTTAATGTCAGCCTGACTTGTGACAAATAAATAAACTTCAACTTTAACTTTGAGTGCGTGTTTCTGTATATGTGTCTGAGGGAAAAACAGCGAGTTAGTCGGGGAGAGAGCTGTGATGTGAATGTGAGATGGTGCACGAGGAAATTTGAGGAAAGGAATGATGGGTGGTACAAAATGTAGACAATTGGTGATAGAGAGAGGGAGAAAAAAGAGAACAATTGGCTGAGAGTGAGGGAGAGTGTGTCAAAGATTGGGAGAGACTGTACGGGACTGACAGAAATATTGAGGGAGTGGTTCAGCAAGATCAAGATAGTTTGAGAGTTTCTACGAGAAAGAGCATGTGCAATTGTTTGGGAGAGTGAGAGAGTGCGTAAACATGTGAATGAGTGTCAGAGAGGGAAAGTGTGAGTGAGCGAGGTATGGAAGTGTGTAAGGGTGTGAAAAACAGTGTGTATGAGAGCGTGGATAAGTTTGTCAGTGTGTGACAGATTATGAGTGAGAGCATGAGAGGGAGATAGCACGTGTGTGAGGCAGTTTGACTGTGTGTGTGTGTGTGTGTGTGCATGTGTGTGTGTGTGTGTGTGTGTGTGAGAGAGAGAGAGAGTGTGATAGAGCGTGTGCTGGAGGGCAAGCGTGAGAGATTGTGAGGGAAACTGAGAGGGTGGGAGAGAATATATTAACGAGATTGTGAAACAGACTGTGTGGAACTCTAAGTATCACAGAGAGAGAGCGAGGGAAAGAGGGAGAGAGAGAGAAAGGAAGAGCGAGAGAGAGAGGGAGGGAAGGGGAGAAAGAGAGAGAGAGGGGGGAAGAAAGAGATTGAGGGGAAGAGAGAGTGAGGGGAAGGGGACTGTGAGTGACGGAGAGAGAGAGGGGGAGAGAGACTGAGGGGAGAGAGAGAGAGAGTGAGGGGGAGAGAGAGAGTGAGGGAGAGAGAGAGAGAGAGGGAAGGGGAGAGAGAGAGAGTGTGGGGAAGAAAGAGATTGAGGGGAAGAGAAAGTGAGTGGAAGGGAGAGAGTGAGTGACGGAGAGAGAGAGTCTTAGCAGGAGTGCTGAGAGTAAGCAAAGAAGTGATTTAATTATTCATTTATTCATTTAAGGGTCTTCCTTGTATATTTCGCGGGCTTTTTTCAGGGTTTTGAATTGAGGAAGTGAGGTCAGCTGAAGGGGATTCTGGGAGGTTGAGTCTTAGTATAAAAGGCAGTTACCTGGGGTGTTCGCCGGGAGCATAAAAAGCCGGCTGCACTATACAGCGGGCAGCATCGGGAGCGGGCAGTGGAGTGAGTGGGAAGCAGAGTGTGAACTATAAGGGCTTTGGCTCACAGGGCTTAGGCTGAAAGGGCGAGGCAAGGCTAGTTATTTTTTATCCAACCCTATAAAGGATAAGGGCAGGTATGAGTGATGGGCCAGTTCAGTGCTTCCGATGTGGGATGTGGGAGTTCCTGCAAACACCTAGCTTCCCAGAGGTTCACATATGTGCCAGGTGCGTGGAACTGCAGCTCTTGAGGGACCGTGTCATGGAACTGGAGCTGCAGATCGCTGACCTTAGTTGAGTCAGGGAAAATGGGAGAAAAATTGACAGGGGTTATAGGCAACTAGTTACACCGGGGCATCGGGAGGAAGACACGTGGGTCACAGTTAGGAGGAGTAAAGGGCAGAAGGGTAAAGTACCAGGGAGTACTCCATAAGACCATAAGACCATAAGACATAGGAGCGGAAGTAAGGCCATTCGGCCCATCGAGTCCACTCCACCATTCAATCATGGTTGATTTCAACTCCATTTACCCGCTCTCTCCCCATAGCCCTTAATTCCTCGAGAAATCAAGAATTTATCAATTTCTGTCTTGAAGACGCTCAACGTCTCGGCCTCCACAGCCTTCTGTGGCAATGAATTCCACAGACCTACCACTCTCTGGCTGAAGACATTTCTCCTCATCTCTGTTCTAAAGTGACTCCCTTTTATTCTAAGGCTGTGCCCCCGCGTCCTTGTCTCCCCTGCTAATGGAAACAACTTCCCTCCGTCCATCCTATCTCAGCCACTCCAGTGGCGGTCTCTCAAAATAGGAAGGGCTTGGTGACAGGTGTGAGAGGGGAGGGGAGTGAACAGTTAGAAGAGGGGTCACCTGTGGTTGTCCCACTCCAAAACAGGTATATTGTTTTGGATACTGTGGAGGAGTGTGCCTCTCCAGTGGTAAGACACAGTGACCAGGTCACTGGCACACAGTCAGGCTCTGTGGCCCGGAAAGGGAAGAGAGGGGTTAGGAGAGCGATAGTGGTGGGGGATGCATCAGTTAGAGGCACATACAGGCGATTCTTTGGGTGCGAACGGGACTCCAGGATGGTAGTCTGCCTACCTGGTGCTGGGGTCACGGATGTCTCCGAGAGGATAGGAGGCATATTAAAAGGGGAAGATAAAGAAACGGATGTCATTATACACATTGGTGGAAATGACGTAGATAGGAAGAGTAGGGGGATCCTAAGAGAGCAATTCAGGGAGTTGGGAAATAGGTTAAAAAGTAGGGTCACTAGGGTGGCCATCTCTGGGCTGCTCCCAATGCCTCGTGCCAGTGAGGCTAAGAATAGGGAGTTGGTACAAATGAATGCCTGGCTAAAGGACTGGTCCAGGAGGGAGGGCTTCATTTTCATAGATCAATGGGAAGTTTTCAGGAGAGGATGGCATCTATACAAGAGGGAAGGGTCACAACTAAGTTGGAAGGGCACAAATATCCTGGCTGGGAGCTTTGCTAGTGCAGTTCGGGGGGGTTTAAACTAGTATGGCAGGGGGGTGGGGATCAGAATATTAGGTCTACAAGTGTGGAGGCTGGGGACGATGTTGGGGCTGGGACAAGGCTGGCAAAGAAGAAGAGCACTCTGGGGGAGGACGACCTCACTGGGCCTGGAGGTCTGGAGTGCTTATACTTCAATATGTTTAAAGCGCGGATGGATGGATTCCTGATCGGTAAGGGAATTAAGGGTTATGGGGATCAGGCGGGTAAGTGGTACTGATCCACGTCAGATCAGCCATGATCTTATTGAATGGCGGGGCAGGCTCGAGGGGCTAGATGGCCTACTCCTGCTCCTATTTCTTATGTTCTTAATGCAAGGAACGTAGCAGGTAAGACGGACGAACTTGGGGCCTTAATACGCACGAGGAATTTGGATGTGGTTGCGGTGACAGAGACTTGGTTGAAAGAGGGACAGGACTGGCAGCTGAATATTCCAGGGTACAAGTGTTTTAGGCGAGACAGAGGAGGGGCCAAAAGAGGTGGGGGAGTAGCGGTATTTGTTGGAGAGCATATTACAGCGGTGCAGAGGGAGGACAATTTAGAGGGGTCGTGTAACGAGTCACTCTGGGTGGAGCTTAGAAACAGGAAAGGCGCACTCACTATGTTGGGGGTGTACTACAGGCCCCCCAACAGCCCAAGGGAAGTGGAAGAATGGATATGTCAGGAGATACTGTATAGGTGCAGGAAAAATAGGGTTGTTGTAGTGGGAGACTTCAATTTCCCTGGTATAGACTGGAAATCGCTGAGGGCAGGGACTCTGGATGGGGAGGAATTTGTAAAATGTGTACAGGAGGGTTCGTTGAAACAATATGTAGACAGCCCGACTAGAGAGGGGGCTATACTGGACCTGGTACTGGGGAATGAGCCCGGTCAGGTCTTCAAAGTTTTGGTAGGGGAACATGTGGCAAATAGTGACCACAATTCTGTTAGCTTTAGGATAGTGATGGAAAAGGATGAGTGGTGTCCCAAGGGTAAGGTGTTGGATTGGGGGAAGGCTAACTTTAGTGGGATCAGGCAGAAATTGGCAGCTCTTGATTGGGAGAGGCTGTTTGAGGGTAAATCCACATCTGGTATGTGGCAGTCTTTTAAGGAACGGTTGTTAGGGCTACAGGACAAGCATGTGCCTGTAAAAAAGAAGGATAGGAAGGGTAGGATTAGAGAACCGTGGATAACCGGGGAAATTGAGGGACTGGTCAAAAAGAAAAGAGAGGCATATGTTAGGTCCAAGCAGCTAAAAACGGAGGGAGCTCTGGAGGAGTACAAAGAAAGTAGGAAAGTACTCAAACGGGGAATTAGAAGAGCAAAAAGGGGTCACGAAATGTTCTTGGCAGACAGGATTAAGGAGAATCCCAAGGCATTTTATTCATACGTTAGGAACAAAAGGGTTGTTAGGGAAAAAATCGGACCTCTCAAGGACAAAAGTGGGGACTTATGCTTGGAGCCCAAAAAAGTAGGGGAGATCCTAAATGAATACTTTGCGTCGGTATTCACACAGGAGAGGGATGTGTTGACTGGGAGTGTCTCGGAGGGGAGTGTTGAACCGTTGGAGAAGATCTCCATTACAAAGGAGGAAGTGTTAGGTTTGTTAGAGAATATAAAGACTGACAAATCCCCAGGGCCTGATGGAATCTATCCAAGGCTGCTCAGGGAGACGAGAGGTGAAATCGTTGGGCCTCTGACGCAAATCTTTGTCTCGTCACTGGACGCAGGTGAGGTCCCAGAGGATTGGAGGATAGCTAATGTGGTCCCGTTATTTAAGAAGGGTAGGAAGGATAACCCGGGTAATTATAGGCCGGTGAGCTTGACGTCCGTGGTGGGGAAGTTGTTGGAGAAGATTCTTAGAGATAGGATGTATGCCCATTTAGAAAGGAATAAACTCATTAACGATAGTCAGCATGGTTTTGTGAGAGGGAGGTCATGCCTCACTAACCTGGTGGTGTTTTTTGAAGAAGTGACCAGAATGGTTGACGAAGGAAGGGTCGTGGATGTTGTCTATGTGGACTTTAGTAAAGCGTTTGACAAAGTCCCTCATGGTAGGCTAGTGAAAAAGGTTGGATCTCATGGGATAAAGAGGGAGGTGGCGAGATGGGTGGAGAACTGGCTTGGTCATAGAAGACAGAGGGTGGTAGTGGAAGGGTCTTTTTCCGGCTGGAGGCCTGTGACTAGTGGTGTTCCGCAGGGCTCTGTATTGGGACCTCTGCTGTTTGTGATTTATATAAACGATCTGGAAGAAGGAGTAACTTGGGTGATCAGTTACCCGTGATCAGTAAGTTTGCGGACGACACAAAACTGGCAGGACTTGCAGATAGTGAGGAACATTGTCAGAGGCTACAGAAGGATATAGATAGGCTGGAAATTTGGGCAAAGAAATGGCAGATGGAGTTCAATCCTGATAAATGCGAAGTGATGCATTTTGGTGGGAATAATGTAGGGAGGAGCTGCACGATAAATGGCAGAACCATAAAGGGTGTAGATACGCAGAGGGACCTGGGTGTGCAAGTCCACAGATCTTTGAAGGTGACGTCACAGGTGGAGAAGGTGGTGAAGAAGGCATATGGCATGCTTGACTTTATAGGACGGGGCATAGAGTATAAAAGTTGGGGTCTGATGTTGCAGATGTATAGAACGTTGGTTCGGCCGCATTTGGAATACTGCGTCCAGTTCTGGTCGCCACGCTACCAGAAGGACGTGGAGGCTTTGGAGAGAGTACAGAGGAGGTTTACCAGGATGTTGCCTGGTATGGAGGGGCTTGGTTATGAGGAGAGATTGGGGAAACTGGGGTTGTTCTCCTTGGAAAGACGGAGGATGAGGGGAGACTTAATAGATGTGTATAAAATTATGAAAGGCATAGATAGGGTGAACGGTGGGAAGTTTTTCCCCGGGTCGGTGGTGACGTTCACGAGGGGTCATAGGTTCAAGGTGAAGCGGGGGAGGTTTAACACAGATATCAGAAGGACATATGTTACACAGAGGGTCGTGGGGGCCTGGAATGTGTTGCCGGGCAAGGTGGTGGAGGCGGACACACTGGGAACGTTTAAGACTTATCTAGACAGCTATATGAACGGAGTGGGAATGGAGGGATACAAAAGAGTGGTCTAGTTTGGACCAGGGAGCGGCGCGGGCTAATTGTTCTTTGTTTCTCGTTTCAAGGCTTCATTCTATGATCATCTTGCTGGTGCCAGTACAGAGCGAGACTGCGGATAGTTGGAAACCTGTCTCGGGGGCAGGGAATTCAGATGGTGTTCGTAAAGCAGAAGTGGAAATGAATAGGGTTGGGAAGCATTTTCTGATCAGGGCCAGTGTGATCTCCTGGACTCGTTTCGATCGCCACAGGGGGTCGGAGAGGAATTTCCCAGATTTTCTTTTCCCCATATTGGCCCTGGGGTTTTCACTCTGGGTTTTCGCCTCTCCCTGGAGATCACATGGTCTGGAATGGGGGGTGGGGGTGAGTTAATAGGTTGTGATGAACAAAGCATCGTAGCTGTGAGGGACAGCTCGGTGGATAGGATATTAGGATGTAGATAGGCTGGAAAATTGGGCGGGGATCCGGGATTCAGGATTCAATCCTGGACCGGGGAGCGGCGCGGGCTTGGAGGGCCGAAGGGCCTGTTCCTGTGCTGTATTGTTCTTTGTTGTTCTTTAAACATCTGCTTTTCCACGTGAGTCTTTGAGAAGTGAAGTTTTAAGTTCTTCCAGTAATAATCCTTTCCCTAAGAGCATCAAACATCTGGCTGATTTTCAATGTTCTTCGCCATCTGTTAATGTTGTTTGTTTGATTATTTCAGGCAGCATGGTGGCAAAATGTGTCCCTGCCCATTGTGCCAGCGAGGGTAGATTTATTACATCACCCACTGTGCCAACCAGTACAGAGTACTTATCCTACCGACTGTGCCAGCCAGTGCTAGCACAATGACACAGTGGTTCGCCCTGTTGCCTCAGAGTTCCATGGGCTCAGGTTTGTTTCCCAGCTTCAGTCGGTGTTTGTGTAAAGTCTGCACGTTCTCTCTGTGTCTGCGTGGGTTTCCTCCGGATGCGCCGGTTTCCACCCAAAAGTCTAAAAGATGTTCTTTTTATGTGCATTGGCCATGACAAATTTTCCCTCAGTGTACACGAACAGGCACTAGAGTGTGGTGACGAGGGAATTTTCAGAGTAACTTCATGGCAATGGTATTGTGAACCGACTTATGACACTGATAAATAAACTTTAAAGGAACATTAAACTTTCAAATTCTCTTCATGTTTTATATGGTTTCTTCCTTAGATTTCTAAACTTTTGTCTGAAGGCATCAGGAACTAGTCCATATGCACTTCAGATCCCAAGATATTGTGATGCTGGTGTGCCTTTAGGGAAGGTATTTTTAATTATTTACTCTGTAGCTATAGCAGGCCCCGAATTGTCTGCTTAGATGTCCTTTTATTGCTGTTTCAATGGTTTAAAATGGTTATTTGTTCATTTTTACTCTGGGCCTCCAGCAGTATTCAAGATGTTTTATGATATTGTTTTGTTGGAGGAAGAATGATTGACAAATCACGCCACAAGAGTTCCTCATTCCAGTTTTGGGTTGCTGGCTGCTGTTTTGTTTCAGTTTGGAAAGTATTTCTACTTCAGGCTGGAGGCAGGTTTCCTCTCTCTTTCTCCCTGGTATTATGATATCTACTAGCTGGCTGGAAGCACGTCTTCTTGCATTCATCCAGTCAAAATTCTGCTGTTGGCGGTTTACTCGTAAGTAGGGTGTCCCTGTTTCTTAAAGTGGTTTGCTGGAAGTCATTGGATGCCAACAGTAGCATTATCTCTACCCGCCGGTGTGTTAGAACTTACAAGGCTGGGAAGTCAGACTTTCAATTCTCCAACCAATGGTCTCTTTCCAGGTGCTGCATTCAGTTCTTTTAAAGAGGGAGTGCTCAGAAGAATAATGGCTACTTCAATGACTAAGGATTTTCTGGTGTGGAAGACGTCACTGGGCATGCTTTACAACAGGTGGTTAAGGCAAAACCTTTGGAACTGGCACAAACGCTGCAGTTGAGGTAACCTGAAGGGGCGAGGAGTGCGGAGATAATTACAGTGATACCTCAGCATTTAAAATGGCCAGAAACACAGTTGCAATCATTCTAAATGCCTGGGATTCAATTACAAATCAAAAGGCTTTAATTGTAAGGAGAAAAGACAGAAAAAGAACAAAAAGCAACAGAGAGCGAGGAAAGGGAAGAAGGGAGAGAAAATTCGAAACTTTGGAAACCGGAACTGAAAAGTTAACGTCAGCTAAAGTGGTGGAGGGAACAGCGACGAGGGCAGTGAGGAAGAGCTAGCACATCATCTACATAGGCCTAGTGAAGATCTGTTCAAATATTTTCATGTGTTGTCAAAGTCTGATGAGAAGGATGTAGATGACTTTTCTACTTCATTTGAGAAAGTAACTAAACACCATGTGCTTATTGTGGATTCAAATGAAGTTGGTCAGAGAGACAGTGAGGGTTGTTGCGATACTATCAGAGAAGGTATCTGGATGTGATGATGAGGTGAAAAATGCCATCATAGGTGCATATGAATTGGTACCTGGTGCTTCAGGAAAACAGTTTAGAAATCTGGGGAAGGAACATGGCCAAACGTGCACAGAAGTTGGAAGGATCAAACAAAGTAAATTTGATAGTTGAAATAGACCAGACGTATGAAGCTCTTCGTGAAACAGTTATTTTGCTGTAATGAGAACTCCGATGGAAGAGCTGAAGCTTCAAACCGTGAGAATAGCAGCAGAAAACTCAAATGATTCTCAGCTATTTCATCAATCAAAGTTTGGCTTCCAATATCAGTCTCAGCCTGTGGGGACCAGAAACTGGGGAAAAGGGAGTTCCGCAGGTGCTAAGGACAATGGAGATCTGATTGGAGGTGGTTAACAATCATTTACCTCTGATTAAATTGGAAAGCCATGAGGGTAACAGAGAAATAAAATGGCCTCAGATGCTTTGACAGTAATAAAGTTGGACACATCAATTCGTTTAAGGAAAGCACTGTGAAGACAGATGTGGTAAAGCACAATAATCCAGTGGGGTTTCTTGACCTGACAAAGGAAACCACAGTTGAAGCTAAAAATGTCCAAATGAATGCTCAGCTTGGTCAGAGGTTGTAGAGGATTTACATAAATATTTTACTTGATGCGGACTACCCATAGATTTAGAGTCAGGTAAAACATCAAATGTTACTTCAAGGTTATTCTGGGAATTTCTTGTTAGCTTAGCAGTAAAACAATTTCACTCGACTGTGTACCATCGCAGGACAGTGGCATCAAACTTTAAAGACCATGTTGAGGGACTATAGTCAGGATTATCCGGATGACTGCGATAAAGGAATTCCATTTGAAATATTTTGCAATTAGGGATGCACCTAACTGAGAGGGAGAGGAGAGATCAGAATCAGCGAGCAATGGGCTCGAATGTTACAACAATGGATCCCCTTACTTGAGAAAGGAGATACTTCCACTGGAGGGGGTGCAGAGGAGATTCACGAGGTTTATTCCTGAGTTGAGAGGGTTGGCTTATGAGGACAGACTGAGTACAATGGAGTGATATTCAATGGAGTTCAGAAGAATGAGGGGGGATTTAATAGAATCATATAAGATTGTGAAGAGAATAGATAAGATAGAGTCTTGAGTCAAGTGATCACAATATGGTCAAATTTCTGATACAAATGGAAGAGGAGAAAGTAGGGTCCCATAACAGTGTCCTCTGTTTGAACAGAGGGAAGTACGAAAGGATGAGGGCTGAATTGGCTAAGGTGGACTGGGAGAGCAGACTGGTAGGTTGGACAGCTGAGGAACAGTGGAGGATTTTTAAGGAGATCCTTTTCAGTACTCAGCAACAATATATTCCGGGGATAAAGAAGGGCTGTAAGAAAAGGGATAACCAGCCGTGGATAACGAAGGAAATTAAGGAGAGTATTAAATTAAAGACCGATGCGTACAGAGTGGCCAAAAATAGTGGAGAATCGGAAGATTGGGAAAACTTTAAGAAACAACAAAGAACGACTAAGAAAGCGATAAAGAAAGGCAAGAGAGGTTATGAAGCAAGGCTAGCTCTAAATATAAAAAATGATAGTAAAAGCTTTTCCAAATATATAAAAAGGAATAGAGTGGCAAGAGTGAATATTGGCCCCTTGGAGGACGAGAGGGGGGATTTAATAGTGGGAAATGAGGAAATGGCTAAAACTTTAAATAAGTTTTTTGTGTCAGTCTTCACAGTGGAAGACACAAATGGCTTTCCGAATATTAACGATAGAGGGTTGGTAGGAGGAGAGGTACTCAATACATTAATGTTACCAGGGAGGCAGTGCTTGGTAGACTAACGGGACTGAAGGTGGACAATTCCCGGGCCCGGATGGAATGCATCCCAGGTTACTGAAAGAAATGTCAGATGTATTAGCGGATGCGTTAGTGGTTATTTATCAAAATTCATTGGATTCTGGGGTAGTGCCAGCGGATTGGAAAATGGCTACTGTTACGCCGCTGTTTAAAAAAGGAAATAGACAAAAGGTGGGTAACTACAGGGCGGTTAGCTTAACGTCTGTCATTGGGAAAATGTTGGAATCCATCATTAAAGAAGAAATAGCAGGCCATCTGGAAAAGAATGGTTCGATTAAGCAGATGCAGCATGGATTCATGAGGGGAAAGTCGTGCTTGACGAACTTGTTGGATTTTTATGAAGATGGGACTAGTGCGGTTGACGGAGGTGAACCGATGGATGCGGTGTTTTTGGATTTCCAAAAGGCATTTGATAAGGTGCCTCACAAAAGGTTGCTGAAGAAGATTGGGTCACATGGAGTTGGGGGTAGGGTATTAGCTTGGATTGGGGATTGGCTATCCGACAGGAACCAGAGAGTCAGAATAAATGGGTGTTTTTCCGGTTGGCAGATGGTAACTCGTGGCGTGCCGCAGGGATCGGTACTAGGGCCTCAACTATTTACCATTTATATAGACGATCTGGAGGAGGGGACTGAGTGTAGGGTAACAAAGTTTGCAGACGACACAAAGATAAGTGGAAAAGTGAATCATGTGAAGGGCGTAGAAGTGCTGCAGAGAGATTTGGAC
The DNA here is from genome assembly GCF_964213995.1 of Mustelus asterias. Taxonomy (NCBI): domain Eukaryota; kingdom Metazoa; phylum Chordata; class Chondrichthyes; order Carcharhiniformes; family Triakidae; genus Mustelus; species Mustelus asterias. The sequence goes on from NW_027590161.1 coordinate 705,880, forward strand.
AGGCTGAGTGAGTGGGCGAGGATCTGGCAGATGGAGTATAACGTTGACAAATGCGAGGTTATTCACTTTGGAGGAAATAATAGCAAATTGGATTATTATCTAAATGGAAAAAAAATAACAACATGCTACTGTGCAAAGGGACCTGGGGGTCCTCGTGCATGAGACGCAAAAACCCAGTTGCAGGTGCAACAGGTGATCAAGAAGGCAAATGGGATGTTGGCCTATATCGCAAGGGGGATACAATATAAATGCAGAGATGTCTTGCTGCATCTGTACAGGGCATTGGTGAGGCCGCAGCTGGAATACTGTGTGCAGTATTGGTCCCCTTATTTGCGGAAGGATATATTGGCCTTGGAGGGAGTGCAGAGAAGGTTCACCAGGTTGATACCAGAAATGAGGGGTGTTGATTATGAGGAGAGACTGAGCAGATTGGGTTTGTACTCGTTGGAATTTAGAAGGCTGAGGGGCTGGATAGGGTAGAGGTGGAGAGATTCTTTCCATTCGGAAAGGAAGCTAGAACTAGAGGGCACAACCTCAAAATAAAGGGGGGTCAGTTTAGGACAGAGCTGAGGAGGAACTTCTTCTCTCAGAGGGTGGTGAATCTCTGGAATTCTCTGCCCACTGAAGTGGTGGAGGCTACTTCGTTGAATATGTTTGAATCACGGATTGATGGATTCCTGATCGGTAAGGGAATTAGGGGTTATGGTGATCAGGTGGGTAAGTCGAACTGATCCACGTCAGATCAGCCATGATCTTATTGAATGGCGGGGCAGGCTCGAGGGGCTAGATGGCCTACGCCTGCTCCTATTTCTTATGTTCTTATGTTCTTAGAAGCAGGGAAGTTGTTTCCACTGGCAGGTCAAATTAGAACAAGGGAGCATGGCGTCAGAATACGGGGGAGCAGATTTAGGACTAAGTTGAGGAGGAACTTCTTCACCCAAAGGGTTAAGAATCTGTGGAATGCCCTGCCCAGTGAAGCAGTTGAGGCGACCTCATTGAATGTTTTTAAGGCAAGGATGGATGAATTTGCGGACAGGAAACAAACTGAATATGATGGTAAGTGGATTGAGTATGATGGTAAGTGGAGCCCAGTCCACAAAAAGAAAGGCCGTGATCTTATTGAATGGTGGAGCAACCTCCAGGGGCCAGGTGGCAAACTTTTGCTCCTAGTTCTTATGTTCTTATCAGAATGTGGGTACAATGTTACAATGATGAATCAGAATCTTAGATAAATGGATTGGAATGTGACATCAATGGTTCAGAATGAGCGAACAATCAATTGGAGTAATCCAACAATTGATCAGAATCTGATCTGGGAACAATGGATTGGAATGTTACAACAATGGATCAGAATCTGGGAACAATGGATTGGAATGTTACAACAATGGATCCGAATCTGGGGACAATGGATTGGAATGTTACAACAATGGATCAGAATCAACGAACAATGGATTGGAATGTTACAACAATGGATCAGAATCAGGGAATAATGGATTGGAAAGTTCCAGCACAAATGCCAGGCAAAGACCATTATCATTGCGTCATTGAGTCATAGAGCCATTGGGGTTTATAGCATGGAAACAGGCCCTTCGGCCCAACTTGTCTATGCCACCCTTTTTTTAAAACCCCGAAGCTCATCCCAATTGCCCGCATTTGGCCCATATCCCTCTCTACCCAGCTTACCCATGTAACTGTCTAAATGCTTTTTAAAAGACAAAATTGTACCCGCCTCTATTACTACCTCGAGCAGCTTGTTCCAGACACTCATCACTCTCTCTGTGAAAAGAAATCCCCCGATGGATGCTTTTGTATCTCTTCCATCTCACCTTAAACCTATGCCCTCTAGTTTTAGACTCCCCTACCTTTGGGAAAATATATTGACTATCCAGCTGGTCTATGCCCCTCATTATTTTATAAACCTCTATAAAATCACCCCTCAGCCTTCTGCGCTCCAGAGTTTGAGTTATAATGAGAGCCTGGATAGACTCGTCCATCCAGTCTCTCCAGGCTCTCATTATAACTCAAACCGCAAGTCCCGGTAGCATCCTAGTAAATCTTTTCTGCACTCTTTCTAGATTAATAATATCCTTTCTATAAAGTGATGAAAAGAAACGGACACAGTATTCCAAGTGTCGCCTTAACAATATCTTGTACAATTTCAGCAAGACGTCCCAACTCCTGGATTCAATGTTCTGAACAATGAAACCAAACATGCCGAATGCCTTCTTCACCACTATGTCCACCTGTGACTCCACTTTCAAGGAAATATGAACCTGTACCCCTTGGTCTCTTTGTTCTGTAACTCTCTCCAACGCCCGACCATTTACTGAGTAAGTCCTGCCCTGGTTGGATTGACCAAAATGCATCACCTCGCATTTATCAATATTAAACTCCATCTGCCCTTCGTTAGCCCACTGGCCCAATTGATCAAGATCCCGTTGCAATCGGAGATAACTTTCTTCGCTATCCACTACATCACCAATCTTGGTGTCATTTGCAAACTTACTAACCATGCCTCTTATATTCTCATCCAAATCATTAATATAAATAACAAATAGCAGTGGATTGATCCCGAGTAGATAGATCCCGAGATCCCTAACACTGATCCCTGAGGCACACCGCTGGTCACAGGCCTCCAGTTTGAAAAACAAGCCTCTACAACCACCCTCTGGCTTCTCTCAAGAAGCAAATTTTTTATCCATTTAGGTACCTCACCCTGGATCCCAAGAGATTTAACCTTACGCAACAACCTACCATGCGGTACCTTGAGAAAAGCCTTGCTAAAGTCCGTGTGGACATCAACTGCTCTGCCCTCATCTACTTTCTTGGTTAACCCTTCAAAAAACTCAATCAACTTTGTGAGACATGATTTTCCACTCACAAAGCCATGCTGACTGTTCCAAATCAGTCCTTGCGTCTCTACATGCATGTAGATCCTCTCTCTCATAATATCTTCCAACAACTTACCCAGCACAATGTGAGGCTCACTGGCCTGTAGTTTCCAGGCTTTTCCCTGCAGCCCTTTTTAGACATAGGCACAACATTTGCCACCCTCCAGTCTTCAGGCACCTCACCTGTGACTATCAATGATTCAAATATCTCTGCTAGGGGACCCGCAACTTTTTCCCGAGCCTCCCATAACGTCCTGGGATACACTTCATCAGGTCCCGGGGATTTACCTACCTTGATGCGCTTTAAGACTTCCATCACCTCTTTCTCTGTAATTTGTACACTCCTCAAGACATCACTATTTATTTCCCCAAGTTACCTAGCATCCATGCTTTTCTCAACAGTAAATACTGATGAGAAATATTCATTTAGGATTTCACCCATCTCTTGTGGATTCGCACATAGATGACCTTGTTGATCCTTAAGAGGCCTTACTCTCTCCCTTGTTAATCTTTTGCCCTTTATGTATTTGTAGAAGTTCGTTGGATTCTCCTTTGCCTTATCTGCCAAAACAATCTCGTGTCCCATTTTTGCCCTCCTGATTTCTCTCTTAAAACTACTCATACACCCCCTGTACTCTTCAAGGGATTCACTTGATCCCAGCTGCCTATGCATGTCATGTGCCTCCTCCTTCTGCTTGACCAGGGACTCAATATCTCGAGTCATCCAGGATTCCTTCCTTCGGCCAGCCTTGCATTTCACTCTAAGAGGAATGAGCTTACACTGAACCCTGGTTAATGCACTTTTGAAAGCCTCGCACTTAACAGACATCCCTTTGCCTTCCCACAGACTCCCACAATTAACTGTTGAAAGTTCCTGCCTGATACCATCAAAATTGGTCTTTCCCCAAATTAGAATTTTAACTTTTGGACCAGGCCTATCATTCTCCATAGCTATCTTAAAACTAATGGAATTGTGGTCACTGGTCCCAAAGTGATCTCTCACTAAGACTTCTGTCACCTACCGTAAATTATTTCTCAAGAGGTGGTCAAGTTTTGCCCTCTCTCCAGTCAGGCCATCCACATACTGAATGAGAAATTCCTCCTGAACAAACTGAACACATTTCTCTCCATCCAACCCTTTAAAACTATGGCTGTCACAATCAATGTTGGAAGAGTTAAAATCCCCTACTATTACCATGCTACTTTTCCTGGAGCTATCTAGAATCTCCTTACATTTTTTTTTCCCTCAATTTCCCACCGACTATTTGGGGGCCTATAGGAGAACCCTATCAAAGTGATTTCCCCCTTCTGATTTCTCAGTTCTACCCATATAGACTCAGTGGCCAAACCCTCCGATATATCCCCTCTCAGCACTGCCGTGATGTTTTCCCGGATTAAAAGTGCTACTTCCCTCCTCTCTGACCGCCTGTTCTATCTTTCCTGTTGCATCTGTATCCTGAACCACTGAGCTGCCAATCCTCTCCCTCCCTTAGCCATGTTTTAGTTATTGCTATAATATCCCAGTTCCACGTAACCATCCATGCCCTGAGTTCATCTGCCTTGCCCGTCAGACCTCTAGCATTGAAATAAATGCAGCTAATCTGGACTTCCAATACTCTCTGTCTTGCTTATGCCTGTTCTGTCTGGTGCTAGGATTACTTACACTGCCTTCACTATTTAAAGTGCTCTCTTTAACTTATGTGCTTTCAAACTTATCTGCTGGTCTCCCCACTTCTTTGCATCCCACCGACCCCCCGCCAAACTAGTTTAAGCACTCCCAAGTGGCTGTTGCAAATCTCCCCACCAGTATGTTAGCCCCCCTCCAGTTCAGGTGTAACCCGTCACGAATGAACGGGTCACTCTTGAACCGGTCACCCGTTCTCCAGAAATTATCAATGAGAAACACTCAAAAAAAACCCTTGACATTCAATGGTGTTACCATCACTCAATCCACCACCGCCAACATCCTGGGGGTTTCCATTGAACATAAATTCAACTGGAATCACCACATAAACTCAGTGGCTATAGGAACAGGTCAGATGCTAGGAATACTGCGGCGAGTAGCTTAACTCCTGATTGGCAAAGCCTGTCCACCATTTACAAGTCACAGGTTAAGTGTGTGATGGAATACTCCCACTTGCATGGATGTGTGCAGCTCAAGAAACTCGACACCATCCAGGACAAAGCATCCCGTTTCTTTGGAAACTCATCCACAAACATCCACTTGCTCCACCACAGATGCTCAGTAGCAGCAGTGTGTACCATCTACAAGTTGCACTGCAGCAATTGAACAAACATCCTTAGACATCACATTCCAAATCCATGACCACTTCCGTCGAGAAGGACAAGGGCAGCAGGTACATGGGAACACCACCACCTACAAGTTCCCCTCCAAGACACTCGCCATCCTGATTTGGAAACATATCGCCGTTCCTTCCTTGTCTTTGGGTAAAACTCCTGGAATCCCCTCCCTAACGGCATTGTGGATCAACCCACATCACAAGGACTGCAGCAATTGAAGAAGGCAGCTCACCACCACCTTCTCAAGGGGCAACAATGGATGGGCAATATATCCTGGCCTTCCAGCGACGCCCATGTACCACAAATTAGTAAAGGAAAGAATCAGAATTTGGGTACAATGGATTAGAATGTGTCAATGATAAGCAGGAATTCATCCTCAGAAGGTTGGATTATTTTTACATGTTATTATTCGATCCAATTCGCAATGCAGATGGACTTCTTGAAGAAGCGAATGGGACACTGGGCGATCTATGAAAAACGTTCGTGTCGCATCCAAATTCAGATATATCTTAGCTTTAGCTCCTGTTGCGAAGTTGAGTTGATTAATTTTAGATTGAGAAGTAGAATGTTAGACTTTGGTGTTTGTGAAATTGTAAAATTCCAAAATGCTAAGAGGAGAAAGCATTGAATGGTCCCATTAGAAGGTAATTCTTTTCTGAGCTTAGAATTTTTAAAAAGTGCATGTGCATATAGAGTGCCATAACTGAAACATTTGTACCGAAGGCCAACCAGCAATGTCACCAAGGCAAGGCGTTCAGCCTTCTGAATTTTTTGAGTTCAATCAATCAGTTTTAGGGTAAATGATTCGGGTTTCTTGTCGGGCGCCTCGGGTAGTTTTTTCAAAGAAGGTTAATTCACCGTTGCCGGTTTTATTTTCCACATTCTGTCCCGGTAGCTTCACTCCGCACCATGTTGCCCTTCATGAGAGTTCTTTCCCTGTGTCATTTGGCACGTTTTGCAACCCATTTCCAGCCTGTGCTACACATTCAGAGATTTTGGTTTCAAGCCAATGGGCAGGATTTTGTGGCCTGGCGCATCCCGAAACTGCAAAGTCCCACCCGAGGTCAAAGGTCCTTTCCATGTTCGGCCCGTCGCCCGCTCCGATTCCCATGGTGAGAGAGACAGTAAAATTCGGTCGAATAACCTTTGTAGAATTAGGCTGCGTTTGCCACAAAACAACGGTCCCTCAACGTTTCCCCTAAAACTGGGCCAAATTCGCAGTGCTCCACTATTGCTCTCAATTTGCTTAAGCAATCTGAGACTGTCTCCGCTGGCTCCCGGACTGCTGAGTGAAATGTGTAGCTCAACAGAATGATTGAGTGTTGGGAAGCGGGGGAGGGGGCTTGCTCCAACTGCCTCCTTCCCTCCGCTTGCAATATGCGCCCTCGCACTCGATTGACTCGGCTTTCCAACTGGACACTCCATAGAATCAGGCCTGAACCCATGGTCTCTCGAAAATGTCCCCTTAAACGGGCCACACTACTACAGATGAAAAGTAAAGAACCATCCTGACATGGAAATATATCGGCTCTTCCTTCAATGCCAAAGGACAAGCTGCAGTCGTTCAAAAAGGGAGCTCAACGCCACCTTCTTAAGGACAGCTGGGTATGCACAATAAATGCTGGGAAAAGCCAGCGATTGCCACATCCCATAAAATTAATTTTGAAAGAATTGGGAAGATTGAAAGTTTATGGCCAGCGTCTCCACTATTTCCACTTGCTCTGCTCTCGGTGAATCTCCACCATCATCCAGGCTGGGTACATGTTCTATTCCATTGTGATATGAAAAGTGTTGGATTGAATGGGGTGAGGTAAAGCTGTTTGTTTCGTGACTGTAATTGATGTGAGTCTCCATGGATCTGATTAGTGTGCCTGGAGGGTTTGCCCTCTTCTATTAATAAGGGATTCCGTTCAATGTGTTGTCCCATTGAGTCAGCGGGAGCGGCAACTCCGACACCAACAGAGATCAGCGGCTGTGGAGAGAGAGGGAGGGATATGAGAGATCAGAATCTGGGAACGATGGATTGGAAGCTTCCAACAATGGATCAGAATCTGGGAACAACGGATTGGAATCTTCTAACAATGGATCAGAATCTAAGTACAATGAACCGGAATGTTCCAACAATGGATCAGAATCTGGGACCAACGGATTGGAATGTTCCAACAATGGATCAGAATCTGGGAGCAATGGATTGGCATGTTCCAACAATGGACAGGAATTTTGCTGAAAGTCTATACTTTCTTTCGCAAGATTGGTTTGGTTCGTTACCGTTAACAACTCGCATCCAAATTGTGCTCTTGGTTATTCAAGGGGCTTACTATCCAATCCTGGCTATTGTTGGTGTCCCTGGTAAGTCTCTGTTTCCACTTATCTATTTGTCATCTATGTTCCATTGTAGTACTCAACTTCTTATTTCAGTTTTGCGAACATGGAGTCCTTGACTTCAGTTCGACACTTAATCTTTTTTCTCTATCCATCTACTCCATTCCTGGACATGAAGCTGGTCCAGACTGGTTACACCCTCCATTAACCCATTGACCTTGAGCTGATTACTCACACCATATCCCATGCAGCCGTATGAAACATTGATTAGGCCACATTTCGGGTGTTGTGTGCAATGTTATTCACCACACTACCTGAAGGACGATAAGCTTTGGAGGCAGTGCAAAAAGAGTTCATCAGGATGCGATCATTAACCAGAAACTCAACTGGTCTCACCACATAAACACAGTGGCGATAAGAGCAGGTCAGGGGCAAGGAATACACCGACGAGGAAGTCACCTCATGTCTCCCCAAAGTCTATCCACTATCTTCAAGGCACAAGTCAGGAGTGTGATGGAATACTCCCCACTTGCCTGGATGGTCGTAGCTCCAACAACACTCAAGAAGCTTGACTCCATCCAGAACAAAGTAGCACTGCTTAACTGGCACCCCATCCAAAATCATTCACTCCCTCCATCGCCGATGCTCAGTAGCACCATTGCGTATATCGACCAGATGCACTGCAGCAATTCACCCAAGATCTTTAGACTTCTCCTTCCAAACACAAGACTACTTCCGCCGAGAAGGACAAGGGCACCAGATATATGGGGACACCACCACTTGCAACCTCCCCTCCAAGCCACTCAACATCCTGGTTTGGAAATATATCGTCCTTTCCTTCACAGTCGCTGTGCTAACAGATTTTATGAGTCATTTGGTACACGTCCTCAGACCTTTTCATCTTTTTTCCGACGGAACAAGTTGGAAGAGCTTATCTCCATGGTGCACGAGGTCCTGGATTATTCTGACAGCATTTCCGAGGCAGCGGGAACTGTAGACAGTGTCAATTGGTGGTTTGCGTGATGGACTGGGTTCCATTCATGAAGTTTTGAAATTTCGTGCGGTCTTGAACAGAGCAGAAGCCATACCAAGCTGTGATACAACCAGAAAGAATGTTTTCTATGGTACATCTCAAAAAGTTGCAGAGAATCACAACTGACATGCCAATTGTCCTTAGACCTCTGAGAAACTCGAGGTGTTGTTCGGCTTTCTTGATTATAGGATCGTCGTAGAGGGACCAGGGCAGATGGCTGGTGATCTGGACCCATAAAAACTTGATGCTCTCCACCATTTCAACTTCATCCCCTTGATGTAGACAGGGGCATGTACTCCACTCTGCTTCCTGAAGTCGATGACAATCTCCTTTGCTTTGTTGACATTGAGGAAGAGATTCTTCTGGACGCACAAGTTTTCCAGATTCTCGATCTCTTCCCTGTTCTCTATCTCATTGTTGTTTGAGATCCGACGCACTGCAGTGGTGTCATCAGCAAACTTGGAAATCGATTTGGAGGGGAATTTGGCTACACAGTCATCGGCGTATAAGGACTACAGAAACGAGGTGAGGACATAACCTTGTGGGGCACTGCTGTTGAGGATGATTATGGTGGAGGTGTTGTTGACTGTCCTTATTTACTGCTGTCTGCGCGTCAGGAAGTTCAGGATCAAATTGCAGAGGTACGATCAGAACCCCAGGGCACGGAGGTTGGATATGAGTTCCGTCGGAATACTGGTGTTAAGAGCTGAGCTGCAGTCGGTAAAAAGGAGTCGGTGTTACAGGGTTGACTGCAGGTCCAGGGAGAGTATCTGTGGACCTTTTGTGGAGGTAGGTGAACTGTAGTGGATCCAGGCAACATGGGAGGCTGGAATTGATTCATTCCATGAATAACCTTTTGATGCATTTCATAATATTGAATATCAGAGTCACCGGACGATAGTCACTAAGGCAGCCTGCTTGGCTTTTCTTTGGTACCGGCCTTGGTATGAGTTTTTCTTACCTCGTGCATAGATTAGCAACTTTCCTACTGAGAGAGGAACCTCGAAGCTTCAGTGGTCCTGCAGGCCATAGTGAGAGAGCAGCAAACGCACTGGGCACTATGTACGGGAGCTATACACTGAACCCTGAAGCTTTCTCCGACTGTTGAAAGCAAACCCTGGTACTTGTGTTCTGTGTGAGATTACTGTTTCTTCCTGTGTTGTGCGAATGGTGGCCACAATGCTATGGTCTCCTCTCCAGTGTACAGTCCTTACTAAGTATAATAGCGTCGGAACTGTTGAGGCATCAGGATCTCCCTCTGCCAACCGTTAATATTGGCCAGAGAAAATGGTGAAACCAGCACTGTTTGGCACCAGCTCTGTTGCAGAGGTTGTCAGTAAGCTGTCTGAAAGACGACAGATTACCACCTACAGGATTCCACTCCGGATTTTCTGACACGGTTTTCTCCCTCAGCCTTCTTACCCTCCAGATCCCCCACAAGATAAAGGGGCTATTTGCCTGTAGCTAAGTGAGGATCAATGTTGTGGACTCCCTGGAAAACTCTCACTCAAGTGTATACCATTGTGTCGCTACCATGGAGCAGCACGGTGACACAATGGTTAGCACTGCTGAATCTCAGCATCAGGGACCTCAGTTCAGTTCCAGGCTTGGGTCACTGTCTGTGTGGAGTTTGGACCTTTTCCCCATGTCTGGGTGGGTTTCCTCCGGATGCTCCACTTTCCTCTCACATTGCAAACGACGTGCTAGATTTAAAAAAATATAGATTTAATTCTTTGTTGTGTGTGTACATTTTTTTTATTTTAATCCGTCCTCAGTCTAAATGGTAATATTTTCCCCTAAATCGTATCTAATTTCATTCTTTATTTCATTCCTGACAGTGAACATAATCACAATTGTGACACTGACGAGCAGAAACTGTGGTCTGTCCCAATGTGTCACTCGTTACCTGGTGGCCATGTCAGTGGGGGATCTGCTGGTCATTATCCTCGATCTGATATTGAGACACATTCCAATTGTTTATCGGCAGCAGTTATATTTCCTGCTATCGGTCCCCGTGTGTAACATCCACGCCGTCCTGCTTTATGCAGCCACTGACTGTTCTGTCTGGTTCACCGTCACTTTCACCTTTGATCGATTTGTGGCCATTTGCTGCCCCAAGCTGAAAAGTAAATATTGCAGTGAGAACTCGGCGGCTGTGATTCTGGGAACAGTGACGGTGCTGAGCTGTTTAAAGAACATTTTCTGGTACTTTATGTTTTCAAATGGATATCAGCGGGCGAACAACCCCTGGTTTTGTAATATCACAGTGGATGGTATGGAATCTCCGGTCTGGGGAACAATCGAGTTCCTCCACCACATTCTAACCCCGACTGTCCCGTTCGTCCTGATTCTGCTGCTCAATGCTTTCACCGTCAGACACATTTTAGTGAGCAGTAGAGCCCGCAGGAGACTCCGGGCTCACAGCAGTGGCGGAAATCCCAGCGACCCAGAGATGGAGAGTCGAAGGAAATCAATCATTTTACTGTTTGTTATCTCAGCCAATTTCATCCTCTTATGGTCGACATTAATGGTTCATTCAATATGGAGTCGGATGGAATATTTGGGCTATCGGTCGGTATGGTTACATCTTTTTGTTCTGGATTTGGGCTTCATGCTGCAACTCACAAGTTGCTGCACAAATACTGCCATTTATGCTGTGACACAGACTCACTTCAGGCAGCAGCTAAAAAACCTACTGAAATATCCCCTCACTGCAATTCTTCAACTCATTAGAGCCTGAGAGGAAACTACAACCACAAGACCCCTGACTCTTCCTCTTGGACATTCGAACTGTAAATCACCAAACAGCCTCACAGAGACAGAAGGAGTGACAGATATATATAGAGAGGGCAGCGTTAGCAACAGTGTGAGTGATAGAGAGACAGAGATTGACAGAGAGAGGGAACGGCACAAAGACATGGAGAGCAACAGAGTTTGAAAGAGTTTCTAAACAGGTACAGGGAAAGAAACAGAGAGACAGAGAGAAAGAACAAAGACGGAGAGAGACTCTCACAGAGCAAGAGAGACAGAGATAGAGAGTTGGAAAAATGGCGACGGAGATATACAGGGAATGAGAAATGGAGACAGAGGAAGACAGATTGGAGGTTGTAATAAGAGAGGGAAAGGGAGACGAAGGGGAAACGGGAGACAAAAAGTGAGGCAGAGGGAAATAGCCAGAGACAGAGAGAAACAGAGACATAGAGACAGAGAGCGGGAGCGAATGGGAAAGTGAGACTGAAAGGGTACAATGGACACAGCAAGAGCACAAGACAGATCGAGGTAGACAGAGAGAGAGAGAGAGCGAGAGATACAGACAGACAGACAAATAAGGAAAAGGGGGACAGCGACAGAGCGGGAGAAGGAGAGTGAAACTGAGAGGGGGCAGGAGAGACAGAGGAAGAGGGTAGAGAGAGATGGAGACTGGGGGAGAGGCGGAGACACAGAAAGAGACAGAGCGAAACGTCGAGAGAGACAGAGGCACAGAGAGACACAGAGAAAGAGTGACAGAGAGAGAGAGACACACAGAAACACAGAAAGAGGTAGAGACATATTTAATAACTTTAACGATAACAATCAAGTGGGGTTATTGTAATATGAGCTCCCTGATTGAGGCAGTTAACGCTGGACAATCCGGGAACCCTGCAGACGTATATAATATGGTGTGTCGAAGTTACCAGGACTCAGGGTGTGTACACTCAGGGTGTGGATGTGATGGACTGGTAGTTTATCATTAGACTATTAATACAGAAACTCAGCTAATGTTCTGAGCACCCGGGTTTCAATCCCGTCGCGGCTGATGGTGGAATTTGAATAAATATATCTGGAGTTTAGAATCCGCTGGTGACCATAAAAACATTGTCGATTTTCGGAAAAAGCCTTCTGGTTCACCAATGTCCCGGGGAAGGAAATCTGTCGTCCTTACGTGGTCAGGCTTCAATTTGAACTCCACGGCCACAGCAATGTGGTTGACACTTAATTGCACTCTGAACATGGGCAACTCGGGGGCCGAGCAGCGAAGGCAGATGCCTTGAGCTGGCTACAATTAACAGACACCTGTCGGACCCCGAATGGAAGAGACGGTAATCATGCACATTTTCAAAACTCTCCCAGTGGCAGCCAATAATATTCGTCTGTGGACGCGAAATTACCCAGTCCTGAATCAACTGAAGCAGCCTGAATTGCACCCATATTGGAGTGGCAGAGAGCAGCTGACTGTGGAAGATGACACACGCCTATGGTGTTCAAGAGTGTCATCCTGAGCCAGCTTCACCATCCCATCCTGGCTGCACTTTAGCATGGCCACCCAGGAGTGACAAACTGAAGATCCTGCAAATTGCCATGTCTGGTGGCCAGGTATGGATCCAGATATTTGCTCGTGGGTCAGTGTTGTTGGCAATACCAACAAGGGCAGAACGATCAACAGTCGCTACTCTTCACACTTGGGAATGGCTGGGACGACAGTAGACGTGGCTGCACATGGACAGTGCCGGACTGTTCATGGGGTCTATGTTCCTGGTAATGGTAGACGCTGATTCAAAATGGATGGCCGTACATAGGGTGAGTTAATCAAACACACGGACAAGAGTGGAGAAACATCACGCCTCCTTCCTGACACCCGGGATCCCGCAGGTGTTGGTTTCTGAAAATGGACCACCCTTCATCAGCCAGGAATTTGTGCATTAGATGAAGTTGAACAGAATTTGACACGTCCGGACAGTGCCCATATTACCCATCATCCAACGGCCTGGCAGAAAGAACGGGCCAAACAGTAAAAGCAGGTTCAAAAGACCATCCCACAGCCTCCTTGGACACCAAACTTTCCAGATTCATCTTCAATTACGGGACAACACCCCAACGCCCCGCCCCCTCCCTTCCCTCTTCAACAACTGGAATAGCCCAAGCAGAGTTGCTCATGTGAAGATCACTCCGTCCAAAGTTAAGTCTGATCTTCCGGGGGCGGGAGTTGACATCCAGTGCCGTTCCCACCAACCGGGAGACGCACCGAGAGGCAGTTGATAGGGTATTAGTAAAGAATCATGGCAATGGATGCGAGTGGCTCTGAGGCACGTTCGAGTCTGGAACAGGGCCAGTTTCCTATCAACTCCGCTTGGGAGATACCATTCTATGGGAATGCTTCAATCATCTACAAGCCATGAAACCCAAAGCCATGCAGGAAAAATCAATTCCCAGCACACCGGGAACTTTGGAAAGATTTCGGGGCACTCCGGCTACTTCTCTCCACCTCCGCCAATGGGAACCTCGGAGTCTGAAATGGACACAGCAGGCTTAGCCTCTCGACCACATTGTCACCAGATAAAGGGAACTCGGGCCACAACGCTCATGATGGAACACGCAAGCTCCGGAATCACTTCCGAGGCTGAGCAGGAGGAACCGGACCCAGCATTGAAACTCCAAAAAAGGCTTCCAAGGCAGTCATCCCTCGGCGGTTAGTCAGACCTAGATGGGGAGGGGTACAATGACTTCAATCAGGTTCATGATTTGGACATGTATAAATATAAACTACCAAACTGAGGCGGGTGAAATCTGCCCACTCAGGGAGCTCCACAGAGTGCAAGCTGCAGAGAGTGAAACACAGAGTTGGGGTAAGTGTGGGAGTTTAGGGAAGTGACTGGAGAGGTATTGCTCTATCTTGTGTCCCTAACTGCCCAGTCAGGGAATAAGGACAGGTTTTGCAGCTTAACGTTCCAGGATAGATGTTTCAGGTGGGATAGAGGAGGATGTAAAAGAGGTGAGGGAGTTGCACTCCTGATTAAGGAGAATATCACAGCTGTACTGCGGGAGGACACCTCGACGGGCACAAACAGTGAAGCAAAATGGCTATAGCTCAGGAACAGGAAGGGTGCAGTCACATTGTTGGGAGTTTACTTTTGGTCTCCCAACAGCCAACGGGAGATAGAGGAACAGATGTGTGGGCAGATTTTGGCATGTTGTAAAAGTAACAGGGTTGTTGTGATGGGAGATTTTATCTTCCCCTCTATTGCTGGGACTGACTTAGTGCTGGGTGCTTGAATGTGGCAGAGTTTGTAAGGAACATCCAGGAGGGCTTCCTGAAACAGTATGTAGATATTCCAACTAAGCAAGGTGCCGTACTGGACCTGGTATTGGGGAATGATAACAGCCCGGTGGTCGACATTTCAGTCAGGGAGCTGTTCGGGAAGAGTGACCACAATTCAGTAAGATTCAGATGTCTAAAGTTGGTGTAGTCCTCAAGTTAAGGTGTAAATTGGGGGAAAGCTAATGGCAACAATATAAGGCAGGAACTGAAGAATGGAGATTGGGGCAGATGTTTGAAGGCAAATCAACATCTGGCGTGTGGGAGGCTTTCAAGTGTGAGTTGATCAGGATTCAGGACCGGCATATTCCTGTAAGGATGAAGGATAAAAATCACAATTTTTCGGAAACTTGGGTAACAAGAGATATTGTGAGCCTCGTCAAAAATAAAAGGAAACATTTGCCAAGGCTTGGACGCTGGGAACACATGAAGCAAGTGTGGAATATAAGGAAAGTAGAAATAAACTGAAGCAAGGAGTAAGGAGGGCCAAAAGGGGTCATAGAAAGTCATTAACCAGCAGGATTAAGGACAATTCCAAAGTTTTTTATACATATATAAAGAGCAAGCGGGTTGCTAGCAAGAGTGTAAGTCCATTCAAGGATAGGAGAGGGAATCTATGCGTGGAACCAAAGGAAATGGGCGTGGTATTAACTGAACACTTTGCGTCAGTATTTGCCAAAGAGAAGGACTTGGTGGATGATGAGTCAGGGAAAGGGTGTGTTCATAGTTTGAGTCATGTTGAGATTAAAAAACAGGAGGTATTGGGGTTCTTCAGTACCCAGGGCCTGGTGGAATATAGCACAGAGTACTGAGAGAGGCAAGAGAGGAAATGTTAGGGACCTTGAGAGAAATCTCTGTATCCTCCCTGGCTACAGGGGAGGTCCCAGAAGTTTGGAGAATAGCCAATGTTGGTCCTTTGTTGGAGAAGGGCAGCAAGAATAATCCAGGTAATTATAGGGCGGTGAGCCTTACATCCTTAGTAGGGAAAGTATTGGAGAGGATTCTTCGAGACAGGATTCATTCCCATTTGGAAATAAATGGATGTATTACTTTGAGGCAACATGGTTTTGTGAAGGGGAGGTCATGCCTCACTAACTTGATCGAATAGTTCGAGGAAGTGACGAAGATGATTGATGAGTGTAGGGCTGTGGATGTTGCCTACATGGACTTCATTAAGGCCTTTGACAAGGTCCCTTATGGCAGACTGGTGCAGAAGCTGAAGTCGAATGGGACCAGAGGTGAGCTGGCAAGGTGGATACACAACTGGCTCGGCCAAAGAATGCTCCCTCCACTCACATTGTCTGTACCTGTGAGACCTGATCAGCTGTAAAGGCTCACATTCCAATCATTATTCATGTAAATTGAGTTTGTATCTTTGTGCCTTGTTTGCAATCAGAACTCCTACCCACCTGACGAAGGGACAGCCTGTTCCGAAAGCTCGTGGCTTTTGCTATCAAATGCACCTGTTGGATTTCAACTGGTGTTGATAGACTTCTTACTGTGTCGGCCAAAGAAGACAGGGGGTAGCAGTGGAAGGGTGCATTTCTGAATGGAGGGCTGTGACAAGTGGCATTCCTCAGGGATCGGTGATGGGACCTTTGCTGTTTGTAATATATATAAATGATTTGGAGGCAAATGTAACTGGTTTAATTAGTAAGTTTGCAGATGACACAAATGTTGGTGACTTTGCCGATAGCAACAGCAATGAGGACCATCAGAGGATACAGCAGAGCATAGGTCGGTTGGAGGACTGGGGCGGAGAGATGGCAGATGGAGTTCAATCCGGACAAATGTGAGGTAATGCATTTTGGAAGGTCTAATGCAGATAGGAAATATACAGTAAATGGCAGAACCCTGAAGAGTATTGATAGGCAAAGGGATCTGAGTGGAGAGGTACACAGGTCACTGAAAGTGGCAATGCAGGTGGAGAAGGCAGTCAAGAAGGCAAACGGCATGCACGTCTTCATCGGCTGGGGCACTGAGTTTAAAAATTAGAAAGTCATGTTGCAGCTTTATAGAAGGGGGGTAAGAGGGTATATATGTGGGTGGAAGAGCCAATTACTGGGGGTGTCAGTTTAAGGTGCGAGGGGCAAGGTTTGAAGGAGATTTACGAGGCAAATGTTTCACACAGAGGGTGGATGCCTGGAACTCGTTGCCAGGGGGTAGTAGAAGCAGATACGATAGGGAATTTTAAGCAGCATCTTGACAAATACATCAGTGGGATGAAAATAGGGGGATATGGTCCCGGAAAGGTAGGGTTTTTTAGTTCAATCCGGCAGCATGGCAGCTGCAGGTGTGGTGTGCCGAAGGGCCTGTTACTATGCTGTAATTTTCTTTGTTCTTTGTTCTTTCTTTTATACATAGCTGAGGGTGGAACGATTTCAAAGGGACCTGAGGGGCAACTTCTTCACGCAGAGGGTGGTTTGTGTATGTAATGAGCTGCCAGAGAAAGTGTTTGTGGCAGGTTCAATAGCAACATTTAAAAAGCATTTGGATAAGTACACAGATGGGAAAGGAGTAGGGGAATATGGACCAAACGCGGGCAATTGGGACAAGCTGGGAGGGCACCATGGTCGGCATGGAGTGGTTGGACCGAAGGGCCTGTTTCCATGCTGTATTGCTCTGTGACTCTATCTGGGCTTTGTGAGGAGATATTCTGTGACGAGCACTCTGCTGAGTGAAGTTGTAAAACTTGAAGAGTCCATCCAGAAACCAAGATAGATTCTTGTTTCAAAATGCACCCTTGTTTTGGAATATTTTGGATTTCCACAGTGCAGTGGAAGAGTGTCAGAATTCATGTGGTTTGCCTTTAAGATAGAGAGAACAGTTTTGCCTTGAGTATTATTTCTGGAATTTGATCGATAAATTTCTGCCAGAAATAATTGACAAGAAATTAGCAGGGGGGTGAGAGGGTAAATATGTGGGGTTCTGAGGATAGGGCCTGGGTGGGATTGTGGTCGGTGAAGACATGATGGGTCGAATAGCCTCCTTCTGCAACGTAGGGATTCTATGATTCTATGAAAGTGCTTGTGAGAATATTCTCACCCACAGGGATTTTAATACAGTGGACTGGTTCCATCTTAGATTCATGGAGAACAGATGGAACACTTATTCACGGGTAAGAAACACCCCGAGTTCTCTGGAAGCCAGATGGGGCAATTGACCAAAATCTGGTTCAATGACGACTGCAAAGCGACTCCAGGGAGAGCCCTGGGAATGATATTAGGGCTCCCCATAATCACTGACGACCGGGTCGGGCTGAGGTTCTTTGAAGTGGAAAATAAAGGGACAATCAATGAGAATATCTGGGTAGGACACGACGGCACTTTAAGATACGCAGTGGAGAAAGAAGGGAGACTCTTCGGCGCTACTCTGGACAGATGTGAGTAAACGGACGAAATAATCGCATGCCCGTACCCAGTTTACTTAAATGAGCATGCACTGTGCGGCTTCAGAACAAACACTCGCCTAAATTGCTCAGTAGAAGCTCGTAGCCTGAACACGGACATAACTTGGGTGGCCTACAAGGGAGCAGGGAGATACTGTCTCACCACCTCCCTGAAACAGTATCAGTATGGCGCGACACGTTGTAACATCACGAACACTACATTTTGCATCAAACCAGACATACCAGCCAGGGTGGGCCTCATTCAACTAACAGACATTCATAAGAGGGAGGGGGTAGATTTGAACGCCACTGCCGAGCTCCGACAGACTCTAGGGGAGTACCATGAGAAATATGACACAAGCCTAAACCTCCTGCCGGAGGAATTAAACCTGATTCGGGCAAAATTGGCCACAGCCCACAGAACCTTCACCCAAGTAGAACAGCAGACCCAAGCGGCAAAAAGGAGGATTAAGGAAATTAAAGTCACCTCTTGGTGGGATGACTTTTGGAACTGGGACGCAAACATCCAAATATTCCATTTGTCCGCATAATGTCACACCAGGCAGGAGAACTGATTTTGTTCACCCTGGCTTACCTCGTCATCCTCACAGTCCAATTCAGCCGATGGAAAAAGAGGATCACCCGGAGGCAGGACATAGGGTTCGCCCTTGAACCATGGTCTCCTCTAATTCAGTAGAACAATGTTTATAGGAAGCCTGCCATTTTACGAATTGTACTAATAACCCACTGGAAATTCTATTCCGAAAATGTGCCTCAGACTGCGAATACTTTATTCTGTTTGTTTAAATGCTGGTTTTGTAATTAGTTTATTATAATAATGGTGTTTGAATCGCTGATTGTTTGCATTTGTGGGTAACGAGCTTCTTGTAATAATGGGGCTTAGAATATGTGGTTGTTTGTATTTGTAGAATGTTGTTGTCTGTAGCTTCTGGAATGTCAATATGTTGTCGGAATGTACTATCACTGTGCATGCCAATGCCTTGGCCTTGCTTGATTGTTGAGTGAGTGGGGAATTCCTGACGGATACTGGCACTGAGTTTGTGATCCATCACGCTTCGCGTTCAGGATCAAAGGGGGCACTGTGGCCAAACGGGCCACCTAAAATGGCGATTTGCAAAGCACTCTGGGACAATTGGGCAAGAACTAGAACGACAGGCTGCAGTTTAAAGCAGAGACAAACAGGCTGCATCTCTGACGGGTGAATAAACAGGATATGTTTCATCTCCAAGATGAAAGAGACTTTATGGTCACACTGGGTAGTTTCATGTCCAGGATGAAAGAGCCTTTCTGGTCACCCTGGGTTGAGTACGAGACATGAGGGCGCCGTGGCCCCTTGTTTGGGGGGGAAAGTGTGAACACTATGTGCCTCCAGCACCTACAGGCATGACCGTTGGGTACACACCCAGAGATCGGTGTGGCAGCTCCTAATTCGACTCTTATCGATCAGGGTGATCAAGTCCTGATCGATTGATTGGCAATGGCCAAAAAGGGGCGTGAAACCCAACGGGGTATAAAGGGTGCTGCGTAATCAGGAATCTCTCTCTCTCTCTCTGAGCCCACGAACGAGCTACAACAATGGTGCACATCACCAGCGACGGCCAGCATGAGGAGAGTCACCACACCCGAGAAGGAAGGAAGGAAGACCAGAGCCAGAGTGCCAGACCAGACCAAAGGACCAGACCACGCAGACGACGACCGAGACCAGCGCACAGATAAAGGCCAATATCTGTTTGGGTACTTGCCAGTTACGCAAAGTTAAGGCAAGATCTTGTATTGGACTTTAATTCTACTATTTTCCTGTAATATAACTTATTGTTGGTTGGATGGGTGATTATTGATTGTGTGGGTTTAAATAAATATTGGTTGTACTAATGAGACGTCTGCTCATTGTTATTTGTCCACCGTATAAGGGTTAAAACAGACTGTGCGGCAGATAAGAGTCAACAGTGCCATCTGCAAACTTACTAACCATGCGCCCTATAATCTCATCCAAATCATCAATATAAATGACAAGTAACAGTTAGTCCAGCACTGATCCCTGAGGCACACCGCTGGTCAGAGGCCTCCAGTTTGAAAAACAACTCTCGACAACCGCTCTCTGGCTTCTGTCAAGAAGCCAATTTTGTATCTATTTACTTGTGTCACCCTGGATCCCGTAAGATTTAACTTTATGCAACAAACTACCATGCGGTACCTTGTCAAAGGCCTTGCTAAAGTCCATGTGGACAACGTCAACTGCGCTGCCCTCATCTACCTTCTTGGTTACCCCTTCATAGAACCATAGAAAATTACAGCTCAGAAACAGGCCTTTTGGCCCTTCTTGTCTGTTCCGAACCATTTTATGCCTAGTCCCACTGACCTGCACTTGGACCATATCCCTCCTCTCATCCATGAACCCGTCCAAGTATTTCTCAAATGTTAAAAGTGACCCCGCATTTGCCACTTTATCCGGCAGCTCATTCCACACTCCCACCACTCTCTGCCAGTTAAATTATCTCATGCTTTCCGCACTCGACAACTTAAGGAGTTGGCTCTATGTATAGTAAATCCATTGGTGGACAATTTCCAAAATACTTTGCACTCTGGAAAAGTTCCTAGAGGTTAGAGGGGAGCTTTGGTAAAATAAGAGGTAGAGAAAAAACAGGGGACAATACACGAGTGAGCTTAACGTCACTACTGGCAAAGTGGCAGGAGTCCGGTATCAAGTACTTCGGAGCTCAGCATTTAGAAAGCAGTGGTGTAATCAGACTAAATCAGCATGGGTTCTCAGAAAGAAAATAATGTTAGACAAATTTATTGGAATTCTTTGCGGATATAGCTGGTAGATTTGTCCGAGGAGAAACAGAAAACGCTGTTTATGTCGACTTCCCGAAGATTTTTGACATGGTCTCACATAACAGAATACTATGTAAAGTAAAAACGCATGGAATTTCAAGTAATGTCTTGAGATGGATAGAAAACTGGTCGGTGGATAGGAAGCATAGATTTGGCATAAATCTTATTTTTCCAATTGGCAGGCAGTGACTAGTGGGTTTACAGCAGGGATCGGTTCTGGGACCCCAAATTTACACATTATTTTTTAATGATGTGGAAGAGGGAACTAAATGCATTATCTCCAAATCTGCACATGGTACAAAGTTGGTTGGGAGTGTGAGCTGTGAGGAGGATGCATAACTGTTTCAGTGTGATTTGAAGAGGCTGAGTCTGTGGACACATGCATGATAGATACACCAGACATCAAATAAATGTGAGTTGATCAACTTCCTCAGAAATAATAGGAAGATAGTCTATTACTTTAATGGGTGTAGATTGAGAGAGGTCGATTCTCAGTGAAACCTTGGTGTCCTCCTGGAACAGTCGCTGGAAGGAAAAGTGTAGGTATAGCAGAAAATAGGGACAGAATGTGATGAGTTGGTCGTCACCGTGGGAAGATTTGAGTACAGGAATCGGGATGACATACGACAAATGAATAGGGCGTTGGTAAGACAACAAGTAGAGTATTGTGTTCTGTTTTGGTGCCCTTATCTGAGGAAGGATATCCCTGTTACAGAGTGAAGTCGGGAATGGGTTAATGAACTTTGTCACACTTAAGCATTAAGACCCGAACTCTGTGATTTTGTTGCGAACACTGCAGAGTTCATGTTTTCGTCAGAGTTTGGTGTTTTTCATGTCTGTGCCAGATAAAAGGAACAGCTATTCTGGCTGTCTCCACTTGTTGTTAAGAAATGCGATTAACCCAGCTCGAAATAAGCTAAACAATCTGCATTTTCATGTACCTTTGTTGAACACGATGGAGTTGACATGTATGCCTTCTGTGATCGTATAACCATAGATTCATATACATATATATATATATATATATATTCATCATACGTTATTCATCTTATCCTGATATGAAGTATTATACAAACCTGTATGTATATTAGTTAACTTGTTTGTGCAAAACCTGTGATGTTGTTTCAAGGATATAAATGATGAACAATCGTGGCCTTGGAGATCGAACAAACCACGCAGAGGAAGATACTGCTAATACAGCAAGAATCTCAATATGAAGAATGACAGACATCTTAGAGAATTGCAATGTAATGAGGGCGGGAAGAGGGACATATATAAACTCCATTCTTACTTGTGTTCGAAGAGAAGGCTGGGGGTCCACTGTTAGGAACCTCACTTCTCCCACAATTGTGAAAATAAACCTGCATTTTGATCTACTAATAGTTTCAGAGGTTTTTTTTACCTACAACACAGAGGGAGTACAGCGAAGGTTTACAAGGCTAATTCCTAGAATGGTGGATCTGTTATGGGGAGAGACTATTGTGTTAGGATTATATTCATTTGAGTTTAAAAGAGAGAAAGGGGATCTCAGAGAGGTGAATGCAGTCCTAACAGGAATAGACACTGCAGAGTCAGAAAGAATTTCCCCAATGGGATATGGGGTAACGGGGAGGGCGATCAGGATAATATAAAGTAAATGCTTAAGCCAGGCTCGAGATGTTGAATGGCCAACTTCTGCTTCTAGTTTCTATAATTCCATGTTTCTATTTAATTTAGGTACACAAATCAGCGCATCTGAAGAGAACAAATATGTACAGAACACCACTTGTGGACTAACCAAGGGGAATGGAGACGAGAACTGTGCGCAGTAGTACTAGTGTAGTGTCAACAAGGTCAACAATGGACTTGGCAAAAAGCTCCAACAGGAGTCAAATTGATAAAAACGGAGACCGTTGGATCATGGGCGTCGCTGCATGGCAGCATTTATTGCCCATTGCTAGTTTCCCTTGAGAAGGTGGTGCTGAGCTGCCATTTGGGCTTTTTGAGTGACCTGATCATCCATTTCAGAGGCAGCTGAGAGTCAACTGCTTTGCTGTAGCTCTGGAGTCACATATTGTCCAGATTACGTAAGGGCGGCAGATAATGGACTGAAATGAACCCGATTGGCTTTTCTGACAATTGACAATGGTTTCGAAGTCATCAGTAGATTCTTCATTCCAGGTTTGTTATCAAATATTAATTGCACCGTCTGTCGTCACTATATTTGAAACCGCATCCCCAGAATTATAGCTGTGTTTCTCGATTAGTTGTCTCGTCACAATACCACTAGGCCATTGCTTCTCCATGGTTTATCCCCCTACTCTTCTGTGAAGGTGGATTACAAACGCTAGTGCACTGTCAGTGAAAGTTGAAACATTGCAGACAATCCTTCCACTATTTCCCGCAATCTCCTAATCAACGACATGTATTAATCACATCATAACTGAGTAAATATTCTGATTTATTGTGAGCAAAACATGTTTTGTTGAAGCTCGTTAAAGAGCTTGTTTGTTTAGTGGCTATGCTTAATGACGGTCTCCATGGATTCTGTCACCTGCTTCTTTTAATAAGAGATTTCTTTCGAAGTGTCATCTTATAGTGTCAGCAGAAACATCATCTAAGAAAGCAACAGTGATCAGAGGCTCCAAAGGGTGGGAGGGGATTGATGAGAAGCTGAGAGCAATGCACTGGAATAATAAAGCAATGGATCAGAAGAAGATAATTATCGACTGGAATGGAACAACAATGGACCAGAACCTCCGTGTAATAGTCTGGAATGTTACAATAATGGGTCAGAACCTAAGAGCTATAGACTGGATTGTTGCACCAACGGAGAGAAGATTGCAGTATTTGATTTACCTTATTTCTGCAGATGAATGGTGGATTACATTAGCTGACAGGATCAAATTAGCACTGTACGTTTTTCAGTTATTTTATTATCCAATTCTGGCGATTGTTGGTATTCCAGGTAAGTCTCTTCAAAGTATTTTAGTGTATTACTGGTCTTGAGATTTATTGAGTCTGCTTGCTGTTCTTTCTGATACTCGTTCTTCACGAATTAATTCTGCAAATCATTGCTAACTTCATAAATGATCTAGTCAATTCATTATTTCCATTTTGCATGAGTGTGCATCCTGTTAAATCTGTGTATCCGAGCACCATATCTGTAATTCATGATTCATTCCACTACGGAGCTTCGAATTTATCTTTGGGAGTAGTAAGTTCACTGTCTTCATTTCTAATCAAAACCATCAAGTTCACTGACCGCATCCTTGGGTCATTTTCTGTCTTTTTTCACTCGTGGGGCATTGGTGTCGCTGGCTGGCCAGCATTTATTGCACATCCCTTAGGTAGGGAATTCCAGGACTTTCACCCAGCGACTGCAAAGGAATGGCGATATATTACCAAGTCAGCTTGCTGGAGGGGAACTTGCAGGTGGTGGTGTTCCCATTTATCTGCTGCCCTTATCCTTCGAGATGGAAGTGGTCGTGGGTTTGGAAGGTGCTGTCGAAGGATCTTTGTGAATTGCTGCAGTGTCTTGTAGATAGTACACACTGCTGCTTCTGAGCGTCGTTAATGGAGCGATTGAATGTTTGCAGATATGGTGCCAATCAAGCAGGCTGCCTTGTCCTGGATGGTGTTCAGCTTCTTCAGTGTTGTTGGAGCTGCACCCATCCGGACAAGTGGAATTTTTCCATCACCCTCCTGACTGGTATTTTGTGGATGGTGGATACGCTTTGGGGAGTCAGGATGTGAAATACTCGCCGCAGTATTCCTAGCCTCTGACCTGCTCTTGTAGCCACTGTGTTTATGTGGTGAGGACAGTTAAGTTTCTGGTCAATGGGAACCCCAAGGATGCTGACAGTGGAGGATTGAGTGATGGTAACACCATTGAATGTTAAGGGACGTTGGTTAGAGTGTCTCTTATTGCTGATGGCCATTGCCTGGCATTTGTGTGGCGCGAATGTTATGTGCCATTTGTCAGCCCAAGCCTCAATATTGTCCAGATTGTGATGTATTTGAACACAGACTGCTTCTGTATCTGCGGAGTCGCGAATGGTGCTGAATATTGTGCAATCATAGGCGAACGAGCCGCTTGCCAGCCCAAGGTTGGACATTGTCGAGATCTTTTTGCATTTGAACATGGAATGCTTCAGCAACTGAGGAGTTCCGAATGGTGCTAAACATTGAACAATCATCAGCGAACATCCCCACTTCTGTGGTTATGACGGTGGGATGTCATTGATGAAGCAGCTGAAGATTGTTGGGCGTAGGAAACTACCCAAAGGGACTCCTGCAGAGATGTCCTGGAGCTGAGAAGACATACCCTCTGCTACCACAGCCATCTTCCAATGTACCAGGTATGATTCCAACAAGCATAGAGCCGCCCGCCCCACACCCCCCCCCCCCCCCCCCGCCGCCCTCCCCACCCCCCGATACGCATTGATGCCAGTTTCGCTGGCGCTCCTTGATGTCACATTCGGTCGAATGTGGCCTTGATATCAAGAGCTGTCAATGTCACGCTCACCTCTGGAATTCAACTCCTTTGTCCATATTTGAACCAAGGCTGTAATGAGATCAGGAGCTGAGTGACCCTGGCGAAACCCAAACTGGGTGTCACTGAGCGGGTTATTGTTGAGCAGGTGCTGCTTGATAGCGCTGTCGATGACCCATTCCGTCATTTTACTGATAATCGAGAGCAGACTGATTGGGCGGTAAATGGCCGGTTTGGATTTGTCCTGCTTTTTGTGTCCAGGTCATACATGGCTAATTCTCCACATTGTTGGGTAGATGCCAGTGTTGTAACTGTACTGGAAGAGCTTGGCTAGGGGAGTGGCAAGTTCTGGAGCACAAGCCTTCGGTACTATTGCTAGAATTATTATCAGGCCCATTGCCTTTGCAGTATCCAGTGCCTCTAACGGTTTCGTGATACCACGTGGAATTAATCGAACTGGCTGGAGACTGGCATCTGGGAAACTGGGGGCCACTGGAAGAGGCCGAGATGGATCATCCTCTCGGCACTTCTGTCTGATGCATCCTGCCAGTACCTCAGCCGTATCGTTTGCACTGATGTGCTGAACTTCTCCATCAATGAGAATGGGAATATTTGTGGAGCCTCCTCCTCCAGTGAACTGTTCAATTGCTCACCACCATTCTCGACTGGATGTGGAAGAACTGCAGATCTTTGATCTGATCCATTAGTCTTGGGGTCGCTTAGCTCTGTCTAACACTTGCTGTTTTTGCCATTTGGTTTTGCAAGTGGTCCTGTTTGGTAGCTTCACCCGGTCGACACCTCATTTTTTAGATATGCCTGGTGTTGCTCCTGGCATGCCGTCCTGCACTCGCCATTGAATCAGTGTTGATCCCATTGCTTGATGGTATTGGTTGAGTGCGTGATATGCCGGGCCATGAGGTTGCAGATTGTGCTGGAGTACAATTCCGCGACTGGTGATGGCCCACAGCGCCTCATGGATGCCCAGTCTTGAGTTGCTCGCACTGTTCGAACTCTTTCTCATTCGGCACGGTGATAGTGCCAAACAACAGAATGGAAATTATTCTCAATGTGAAGGCAGAACATTGTCTGCACAAGGACTGTGCGGTGGAGACTCTTACCGATACTGTCGTGGACAGATGCATCTGCAGTTGGCAAATAAGTAAAGATGTGATCAAGGGTGTCATTTCCTCGTTCTTTTTCCTTCACCACCTGCTGCAGGACCAGTCCAGGAATTACAACCTTTCGGAGCAGACCAGCTCGATCAGTCGTGGTGGTGGAATATTTATCAGGAATATAACTGAGGCTGAGCCAGACCACACAGAGAATCCACCATTCTGTTAATGCGAAGCAGTTTCCGGATGCCTTTTTCTTATTGCATTTTACTTCATCGCAAAAGGTTATTTAAGTTTAATTGATGGAGATCCGGGCGTCACTGCTGTAGCATTTATTGCACATTCATTTCAACAATTACTGCTGCATTAAAAAAATAATCGAGAAGCAATCTCCCCCAAATGTCGATGACAATCCGTTAAGTTATAAGGCGTTTTGAGCAAAGCTTATCCAATGGTCTATTGTCCATATTCAAAGTCTCATCGTATCACACTCAACCATCATCCTTGTGCTGGCGGAACAACATTGCTCTCAGCTTCGGCCGTGCCGCCATTTGAGACATCTAATTATTGAGATCAATTTCCTCCATGTTGATTTATCTCCGATTTTCTTTGTCCCTATCGTGTCCCATAAGACTTCCAATTGTATAACTTTGCACTGAGGACCACACCGCTCCAGCAACCGGCCACCTCTCTCTCTCTCTGCAGCTAATTTCACCTCCAAAGCGCCGCTTTCACTTCTGCTCCAGAAGTCTGGATCAAGAAAACATTGTACTGTAATGTTGCGTGTTGTAGTGCAGCCCTCTGCCAACATGGCATGTAAATCTGTGCATGTCTGATAGATACCTGGGCGGGTGCGGCATGCGTTTGCTGGATGCTTGAGGCAGGATTTGAATGAGACACCAAGTAAACTTTTCAACCAGTCTGACAATGACTTAATTTTATTTCCCTTTATCTATACTGACGCAAGTTGCTCTCCATAAATAAGGTGTGTCCACTGCTCTGTGTAAAGTTAATTTATTCACATTTATCTCCTTCCCTTGCCGTGTGATATGGCTCCCAAAGCTCGGTACATAGAAAGGTTTCCGTGTCTCTCCGATTCACTTCACGGCTTCTCCTGCCCTGTGTCCCAGGTGGGCCAGCATATTCAAACAGCAATGAAACAGGCCTTTGAAAATTTGTGACGATCCATTGCACACCGTATTCGTCACTCTGAACTGATCATGTGTCCAGACCAGGACTAAACTGCCGCAGGAAGTCTTAATCACGTCGGCTTCAGGAGATGATATGTTGTGAACACTTTGCAGGAGGTTATGTTGTGAGCAGCTACACAAATATATAAAGGACAAAGGACTTGGTGAAGTAACACGTTGTAGATATCGGCTAATTGTGTGATTCTGAATGGGCTCCGCTGTTCCTCTGCAACAAGTTCAATGAGCGGAAAGGGACTCTGGCCTTCCTGATAAAATGGGTATTTACCTTTAAACCTGCAAATTACAGGCTCCCCCCAGCTCTAATAACTGAAAAGACGTGTTGAATTGAATTTCCCTGTTGTCGTGTTCCAGGCTCTACAGGCTGATTGGACTCCTGGTTTTTCTGTCCATCTGGCTTAATATGGTGATACATGGTTATCCAGCTGTGCCTCGTAGGACAGTCTTACTGGGCTGAATCGCTTACGCATATGCCTCGGCCAACTCCTTGTAGAGCTGTAAGATCTCCTTCAGTTCATACTCAACAGGATGGATGGGATTGATACCATCACCCTGACCCCATCAGCTGGCTGAGTATACTGAACGCTTTCCTCCTGTTGACTTTCAACAGAACCTATCGGCTCAACAACTCTGGCGAAGTGTCATCTCGACTCAAAACGTTGGCTCTATTCTCTCCCCACAGATGCTGTCAGGCCGGCTGAGATTTTCCAGCATGTTTTGTTTTTGTTTCAGATTCCACCATCCACAGTATTTTGCAGTTTCTGTTGAACTGGCTAAATGATGATGAAAAACCTCCTTTTGTTCCGGTATTACTTGATTTTCTTTCCTCGTTCTATTGATAATCTGACATATTTCAAACAAATCAACTCTCATTCTTCTGAACCATTCGGAATACAGAACGAAACTGTGTATTCTTTCCTCATATGGCAGTCCCTCGGTACTGGGAATAATCTGACTCACCCTGATCTGTGCTGCCCCCAAGAATATTACATGTTTCCCTAAATAAGGGGACGAAAACAGTATTCTACATGTGTCCTCATTTGAATGCTGAAAAGATGTAGAAACTCTGCTTTAACACAATAGGCACGACTCTTTAAAAAATAGCTGCAATCCATTTAATTGCACAGTAACTTCAGCAATGTATGATAGAACAAAGAACTACAAACAACAATTACAGCACAGGAACAGGTCCGTCGACCCTCCAAGCCGGCACCGGCCATACTGCCCGACTGAACTAAAAGCCCCCAACCTTCCAGGGACCATATCCCACTATTGCCATCCTATTCGTGCATTTGTCCAGAGGCCCCTTAAAAGTCACAATCGGATCTGCTTTCACTACCTCCCGCGGCAGCGAGTTCCAGGCACCCACCAAACCCTGTGCAAAAAACTTGTCTCGGACACCTCCTTTTAACCTTGCCCGTCGCACCTTAAACTTATGCCCCTGAGTAATTGACTCTTCCATCCTTTGGAAAAGCTTCCGACTATCCACTCTGTCCATGGCCCTCAGAATCGTGTCGACTTCTATCAGGTCGCCCCGCAACCTTCGTCGTGCCAGTGAGAACAAATCAAGTTTCTCCAACCTCTCCTCATAGCTAATGCCCTCCATACCAGGCAACATCCTGGTAAATATTTTCTGTACCCTCTCCAAAGCCTCCACATCCTTCTAGTAGTGTGGCTAACAGAATTGAACACTATATTCCAAGTGTGGCCTAGATTCCTGGTGATGACACCGTTTTCTTTGTGCAGCCTATTATTGAAATGGGCTTCCTCAATGAACATTGTCACATTTGGATTTTTTTTCTCTCTCCCTTACCCTGTCAATATATCTTTGCAATGTTTTTCTATCTCTTCACAACCTGCTTCACTCGCACCTCTGTATCATCCATATATTCGGTGGAATTGCAATCTGTTACTTAATCTGCTACACAGGTGGATAGGGTCGTAACACAGGTGGATAGGGTCGTAAAGAGTGCCTTTGGTACATTGGCCTTTATAAATCAGAGTATCGAGTATAAAAGTTGGAGTGTTATGGTAAGGTTATATAAGGCATTGGTGAGGCCGAATTTGGAGTATTGTGTACCGTTTTGGTCACCTAGTTAGGGGAAGGATGTCAATAAGGTTGAAAGAGTGCAGAGAAGGTTCACAAGGATGTTGCCGGGACTTGAGAAGCTGAGTTACAGAGAGAGATTGAATAGGTTGGGACTTTATTCCCTGGAGCGTAGAAGATTGAGGGGAGATTTGATAGAGGTGTATAAGATTTTGATGGGTATAGATAGAGTGAATGCAAGCAGGCTTTTTCCGCTGAGGCTAGGGGAGAAAAAAACCAGAGGGCATGGGTTAAGGGTGAAAGGAGAAAAGTTTAAAGGGAATATTAGGGGGGGCTTCTTCACGCACAGAGTGGTGGGAGTGTGGAATGAGCTGCCGGATAAGAAAAACTTGGACATTATCATGGATGAGAGGGATGTGGAGGGAGATGGTCCAAGTGCAGGTCAGTGGAACGAGGCAAAAAATGGTTCGGCACAGACAAGAAGGGCCAAAAGGCCTGTTTCTGAGCTGTAATTTTCTATCGTTCTATGGTTCCATGGTTCCAGCAACTTATTAAGGTATTTGTGAAGAGCTGTTGTCCCAGCTCTGATACCTGGGGAACAACACAGGTTACTGTCCTCCGACCTGATAAAGACCCGCTTACATCTACTCGCTGCTTTCTGTTGGTGATCCGATCCTCCATCCATGCCAGCATCTCACCTCCAACACCATGAGTTCTTAGCTCACGTCGTAGCTTTTGTGTAGCAGCTTATCAAAAGCCTTCTGAAAATCCAATTAGACAATTGCAACTGCTTCTTCTCTATCTCTTCTGCCTGATACCTCTTCAAATAATTCAAGCAGAGAAATCAAACATGATTTCCCTTCATAAAATAATGCTCACTCTGCTTGATCAGATTTCAAGATTCCCAAAAATACAAGAGAAAATGATGGAAAATCTCGGCAGCTCTGGCAGCATCTGTAAGGAGGGAAAAGGGCTGACGTTTTGAGTCCAGATGGCGCTCCGCTATTTTCTGCTCAACAAATTATTCTAATTTGTATCCAATTACTGATATCAGACATCGGACCACTAATTTTCTGCATTTTGCCTCTTGTTCTTGCCAGTTTTCTGTACAACACTGGCAACGACAATTTTGCATTGTTCATCTGTGCACTTCTTGTCTTCAGATCTTTTTTTAAACAATATCCTCTCTGCTTATAAATTTAGTGCACTCCAGTGAGTCTGTCATTTTTTCGGGTGATTTGGTCTCCCTTATTTCCGGGTCATTGATCCAATTGCTCTCTCACCTCACATCCTTGGGTTGTATTGCCATTGTTCGCGCAGCCACTGATGGAAAGTGGTCAGACAATGCTTCATTAATGTCTCCGGAAACATGTCACTGCATAATTGTTATTTTAAACTGTCAAATTTCCAGTCCCCTTCCAGTCGACATCGACCTTTGTTAAATTCATCAGAGGTTACCCATGGTCATTGGACATACTTGTCAAATTTAGCCCGCCCAGCAATGGTATCCATTCACAGATTGAAGCAGGCAACACGGACATTTATGACATCACGATTTTTAACATTGGCATCGTTGTCCTTTGCCTGATTAGTTCATGGTCTGGCAGCTTTCACACAGAATACCAGCCTGACCTGCTCTGCGTTGTGGCGAGGCGCTGTGCAGAGCAAAACTGGCTTTATCTCTCGGGCGGTTCCAGTCAAGTGTCTACTTGAGTCCTCCCTGCGAGATGCTGAAGGTCACTTCAAATGTCTTAGAAAGTTCCGTTTAATATACGTATAGAAAATTATATTTCACTCCTGTCATCAGCTAATGTCTTTGATCTTGTGGAACTGCATTGAAAATATGCAGATTCGGCTCACATGAGGAAACTAATTTTTTTTTTTGGAAAGTCTTACAGGATCTTCACCTTGGCGTCATCTCTGGAAGAAAAGTAATGACTATAAGACAATACATTACATCCAGTGACCGGATATAATGCCTCCCATTAGCACATCACCATTTTACAATAACCTTTGTGCAATACATTTCCGCCAAGTCTCTGATTCTAGCGAGCCCTGACGAAGAGTCATCCAGACTCGAAACGTTGGCTCTATTGTTTCCTTCGAGATGCTGTCAGACCTGCTGACATTTGCCAGCATTTTCTGATTTTGTAACTGATTCCAACCATTCTATTGGAGTGAGCACTTCCACAAGGACCATCAAAGTCCAACATATGCTACTGTCTTCGTGGTCTCACCCGCCGGTGAGCTGCATCCCATTGCTACACTGTGACTGCCCTCTAACGGGTTCTGATTCTGTACTTGCCTCGAATTTAGTGTCTTTAGTGAGCCGGTGCCTGCGAGAGTAAATTCCCGCATGAAGTCAGTCTTATCATCCCATGTTCTCTCTCTCTCTCTCTATATATATATATATATATATATATGTATATATATATCTGTCTCTCTCTCTCCCTCCCTACCCCACACCCGCCCCTCTCCGTCTATCTCACTTGCTCTATTTCCCTCTTTCTCTCTATCCCTCACTCCCTATTTACTTCTCTCTCAGGTACTTCACTAAAAGCTATCTGGGGGCGAGAAATACGTGGAAGTGAGGTATGTGTCCTGAGTGTAAAGGCTGACTCCCCATTTTGAAAGGAAGGAATGCAGATTACTGAGTGAGCTGAGACGTTGCCGGGTGTTTGGTATATGATGTCATGTGTAGATGAATTCACTGAATGTGTCCACCCATGGAGATCATTAAATAAGTGGAACTGCTGCCAAGCCCTCGAGTTGGGCATATTGCATTTACGTCCCTGAGCATTTGGCCCCAACTCATTCCGCGAGTACCCCTTGAGAATCATAATCACCTCACGGGAAACACTGTCTCCAGTCCCTCATCTCTCCATCACCATGCACCATTCACCATGACCCGAGTGGCAACAATCAATGCAGCAGCTTTGATTCGTGCCGTTATCCTTTCAAGAGGTTGACAAACATTCAGAGCTCAGTCACATGACAGCCACACCCAGCGTTGGACCTCCTTCCCTCGCGGTTGGGGCTGAGAGTGCTGGGTTCATGTGGAAATCATGGAAATGAGGCGGTTGAATGAACACATTACTCGAGAAAACAGTTAATCAATTTGATATTCAGGATTATATTTCCCCTTACTGAATATTGCTTTAAAAATGTACAACCCAAAATTTCATTTTGTATTAATATAATCAGAGTCTCATGTTCTGGATACAATACTCGAAAATTGCTGCTGCATGTTGGCCAAATAACTCCTATATTTTAATGGTCCTGTTCAGAACTGAACAGAACACTCCGTCTTAACTACACAATGTGCATGTCACTCTCTGTAGATGTACATGCTTGTATAGATGTGCCACCTCTATTTGTGCATGATGGCGCGTGAGTGTGCATGTGTTTTTGTACTTCTGCATATCTGCCACGTCTGTGTCGGTGTATATGTGTAATTTTGTATGTGTGAACACGTGTGTGTTTGCTTGGGTATATGTGTGCGTGCTCGCATATATTCTTTATGCGCATATGTGGGGCTCTCCAAGTATGAACACTTCTGTGTGTGTGTGTGTGTGTGTGTGATGGTAGGGGAGGTGGGTGGGGTGGTGGTAATGGAGGTGTCTTAATATTACTTCTGATTCAAGCCAAATGAACTAATCTATGCCAGATTAATCGTGAATCCTCATTTGCAGGACCCTTCATTCCCAGCTACCCATTGGACCATGATACCTGTTATCATCCCTCGCCCGCCTCGCTGCTGTGAATCCTGCATACATTATGGGGACTGTTTTCCCACGTGACCACTGATTCCCTTATAAACCAACACTCTCCTCAAGAGTTTCATCCAGATCTCGACTATTGTTTTTCTCTCCAGGCCAAATGTTTATTTCAACCTTCTGTTTTATTGTTCTTTAACATCATTTTAATGCATCACTCGAAAAAGGAACACAATTTATGAATTTAAGGCCCCAATCAAAGCTATAACGTTGTTCTATAACTGAAGCATAATTCATTTTTGTACTTTTGTACCGGACAGTTAATTTCGTGACGATTTCGATCTTATCTCGTGGGCAATGCGGTCTCTCCCGTTGTGTCACTTCCTATCTGGTGGCCATGGCTGTGGCGGATCTACTCGTCATTCTTGTCGACGTGATATTAAGACAGATTCCAATTGTTTATACAGACGGGTTTGATTTTCTAAAGTCTGTCCGAGTTTGTAATATCCATGCCATCCTGCTTTATACAGTGACTGACTGTTCTGTCTGGTTCACCGTCACCTTCACCTTTGATCGATTTGTGGCCATTTGCTTCCAGAATCTGAAAAGTAAATATTGTGTCGAGAAAACAGCGCTGGTGGTGATCGGTACAATCACTGTGCTGAGCTGCTTAAAGAACATTACCTGGTATTTCATGTTGCAATCTCGGTATTGGTTGATAAACAACCCCTGGTTTTGTCCACTAAATATGATTGTTCTGGATTCACCAGCCTGGGCGGCCATCGAATTTCTCCATTACATTCTAACACCTGGGGTCCCTTTCGTTTTTGTTGTGCTGCTCAATGTTGTCACCGTTAAATTCATTTTAGTCAGCAGCAGAGCCCGCAAGAGACTCCGGGCTGGCACCAGTGGGCCGAGTGCCAGTGACCCAGAGATGCAGAGCCGAAGGAAGTCCATCATTTTTCTCTTTGTTATCTCGGCTAATTTCATCATGTTATGGTCAACCATAATGGTTTATACTATATGGTGGAGGATGTGGGCTTTGGAATACTGGACTGGCCGGATTGATAGGTTTATGATGGAATTGGGCTTCATTCTGCAGCTCCTGAGTTGCACTACAAACACTGCCATTTATGCCGTGACCCAGCATAAGTTCAGAGAGCAGGTGAAGAGTGTTCTAAACTATCCTTTTACACAAATTCTTCGATTGATTAAATGGTGAGAATAACTAAATCACTGGGGTTTTCCAGAATGTTCACTTTATATTTCGCATTTTTGGAGGGATATGGACTCTGCTACCACGGATTATGGATTTGGCTTGTCCGTGTGGTAATATAGTGGAAGGAGTGGGGAGGAAAGTATGCTAACAGAGCTGTGCTGGCCTAGCACTATGACAACAGGGTACGGGTTTCTAGTCTTGCTATGGTAACAAAGCAAATGTGTGGCCACTTACAGTGGTAATCTGTCTTATTTAGCAATTGAGGTTCAGGCTTTAAGCATTAGGCACAGATTGCATGGCGAGTCCAACATCTCTTTACTCCCATTGGCTGGTACAACTGCTTGTCATCACAATCCCTCCTCACACCAAAAGGTTCGTTTCATTGGAAAGTTCTGGTTGGAAAGTAACTTACAGTCTGCCTGAAAAGCTTTCTTCGCCAGCCACAAGCACCCCGTGGAAGAGAATTTCAGTTATTGGTACAGTTAAGAGAAAAATCGGCTCATTGTGTGTGTTTCAGCAATATTTCCTTTCGTGGCATTCACCTCTCTTGTTTCCATAACTCAGTAGAAACTCCCTTATTACAGGTAATCATCTGATTTGCTCTGAAACACCGCATCGTACCTGCTCCCACCATATTCACAGTCTGTTCCTTCCTTCCACTAAACTACTAGTTATGTTACAAAAAGGTTGTTTTTCCAACAAAGCGTCGGCCGTGTCATAGTAGGAAATGTTTGTAATTCTCTTGACTTCCAACAGCACAACAGATTCGAAAGAAGGCTGAACAAGAAATTCACCACTGTCTCTACATTTTCCATTTCCTCTACACTCAATGTCATTGAATGAAAATTATCATGAGAATAAAACCAACACAATGTTCAAGCTCGGTAGGATTTGTGGCAAATAATATTCACACCAGCCTGCGATCGCCTCCAACAAGAGAGAATGGAAAATCCGCCCCTCGACATTAAATGACATTGCAATTACATGATCCATAAATATAAATACCCTGGTGATTGTTATTGATCAGAACCTCCTCAGCAAGACAAATAAATAAATGCTGCATCTTCAGGAGCAGATCAGTTGTTTAGCATCGTGTGTCGAGCAATTTAACGCCTGTTCTGTGCAAACTCTGCAGGGCAGATGTCAGACTTGTAATGGAATAATCGACCCTCTCATGGATGCATGCAGCTGCAACAACAAAAACCTTGATATCATGAAACACATTCGCCTTGCTCGATTGGCACATTTTACAAATATTCACTCATAGAAACACTGAAAATCAGTAGCAGCAGTGTGTATCATGTTAAAGGTACACTGTATCAACTAATATCGCAACCCCACGACAAGGCAAGGGTCAACCAATCATGGGAACACTTCCACATGGACCTTACTCTGCAAACGACTCACCTTCCCGATTTCCAATCTAAAATACGACTGCTCAGTTACTTCTGCTACGTCAGACATATTGCAACTCGCTCCCTGGCACCGCTCTAGGTACACGTACGCTACATGGACTTCAGCGGTTCAACAGGACAACTCACCTCCACTTTCACAAATAATGGGCAAAATATACTGGTATTGTCAGCAAAGCAGACATCTCTTGATAAAGTAACAATAAACAAAAAAAAAAGATTGCTCCTGGTGCGTTATGCATTTAGTGCAGGCACTAAAATCCAATGCCTCATCTTTATTAAGTTTAAGCTCTTACCATGATCCATTTTCCCCATCTTCTTCCATGACCATGAAAAATTTATTTTCTTTGCTTGGTAAAGAAAATTTGAAATTTGGGAACTCAGCCGTTTCCTCTGTAAATCCCCTGATTTAGTCTTCACTCATTTGCACTTTATCTTCCCGTAGAAGGCATTGCGCTTCTTTTTTTATGTTTACTTACCGGCTATTTCATACTGCCGCTTGTTTCTCTCCTTTTTTGTTTTGCATTTGCAAATGCACTCTGAACTTTCTATTTTCAGCCTGAATGTCAATTGCATTTCATCCCTGATCGCTGTCAGAAAAAACTCTGAACTTTCAACGTTCATAAGAACATAAGAACATAGGAACTAGGAGCAGGAGTAGACCATCTGGTCCCTCAAGTTTGCTCCGCCATTCAATAAGAATATGGCTGATCTTTTCGTGGACTCAGCTCCACTTCCCCGGCCGCTGACCGTAGCCCGTAATTCCTTAACTGTTCAAACATTTATCTATCCTTGCCTTAAAAACATTCAGTGAGGTAGCCTCAACTGCTTCTCTGGGAGGGGAATTCCACAGATTCACAACCCTATGTGTGAAGAAGTGCCTCCTCAACCCAGCCCTTAAAGGGACTTGGGTGTACAGGTACACAGGCCACTGAAAGTGGCAGTTCAGGTGGAGAAGGTAGTCAAGAAGGCATACGGCATGCTTGCCTTCATCCGCCGGGGCGTTGAGTTTAAAAATTGACAAGTCATGTTGCAGTTTTCTGGAACCTTAGTTTGACCACACTTTGAATATAGTGCTCAATTCTGGTCGTCACACTACTACAAGGCTTTGTAGAGGTTAAAGAAAAGATTTACCAGGATGTTGTCTGGTATGGAGGGCATCAGCGATGAGGAGAAGTTGGAGAAACTTGGTTTGTTCTCACGGGAACGACGGAGGTTGAGGGGTGACCTGATCGAAGTCGACAAGATTATGAGAGGCATGGACAGAATTGATAGTCAGAAGCTGTTTCAAGTGATGGAAGAGTCAATTGCTGGGGGGCACAGTTTTAAGGTGCGAGGGGCAAGGTTTAAAGGAGATGTAAGAGGCAGATTTATTACAAAGAGGGTGGTGGGTGCCTGGAACTCGCTGCAGGAGGAGGTAGTGACTTTTAAGGGGCGTCTTGGCAATTAAATGAATAGGATGGGGATAGAGGGATACGGTCCCCGGAAGGGTAGGGGGTTTTAGTTCAGTCGGGGGCAGCATGGTCCGTGCAGGCTTGGAGGGCCGAGGGGCCTGTTCCTGCTCTGTAATTGTATTCGTTTTTGTTCTTTAAATCTGCTCCCGATTAATTTGAGGCAATGTCCCCTCGTTCTCGTCTACCTGCCAGTGGAAACAACTTCCCTGCTTCTATCTTATCTTTTCCCTTAATGATCTTATATGTTTCTATAAGATCTCCCCTCATTCATCTGAATTCCAATGAGTATAGCCCCAGTCTACTCAGTCTCTCCTCATAAGCCAACCCTCTCAACTCCGGAATCAACTGAGTGAATCTCCTCTGCACCCCCTCCAGTGCCAGTATATCCTTTCTCATGTAAGGGGAGCAAAACTGTGAACATTACTCCAGGTGTGACCTCACCAGCACCTTATACAGCTGCAACATGACCTCGTTTTAAAAAAAAATTCATCCAAATAGCAATGAAGGACAACATTTCATTTGCCTTCTTAATTACTTGCTGCACATGCAAACCAACTCCTTGAGATTCCTGAACAAGGACACTGAGGTCCATTGTTCCCAGGAGCAGGCTGAGGGTAAGAGAGTGGGTTTTCTGACTGTAATTAATTATTTATTTTTTCAGTTAATTTTGGGTTTAAAATCAGAGGTTTTTTTCAAAACCGGAAGTCAGGCCAGGAGTGGCCAGGGGAAGTTTTTGGAGGGTTTAAAAAGGGCTTACCTTGGAGGTTCAGCTTCATTGTTCCCAGGAGCAGGCTGAGGGTAAGAGAGTGGGTTTTCTGACTGTAATTAATTATTTATTTTTTCAGTTAATTTTGGGTTTAAAATCGGAGGTTTTTTTCAAAACCGGAAGTCAGGCCAGGAGTGGCCAGGGGAAGTTTTTGGAGGGTTTAAAAGTGCACCAAAGTATACAGTGGGCAGCATCGTAGCGGGCAGCAGAGTGAGTGGGAAGTTGAGTGAGCTGTCAGGGCTTTGGCTCACAGGGCTTGGACGAGCAGGGGTGAGTTTTTGTTTCCTTACACTCTTATTAACTTTTCACTGTCTTACTTGACATAAAGTGTCCAATATGAGTGTGAAACCAGTGTGTTGTTCCCAGTGTAGGATGTGGGAGGTCCTGGAGGCATCTTGCCTCCCGGACATCCACATCTGTGAGGGGTGTGTTGAGCTGCGGTTCCTGAGGGACCGTGTTAGGGAGCTGGAACTACAGCTCGAGGATCTTAGGCTGATGAGGGAGAATGAGGAGGTGATAGACAAGAGCTATCATCAGGTGGTCACACCAGGGCCACGGGAGGAGGCCAAGTGGGTGACGGCCAGGAAGGGTAAGGCTAGGGTGGTTGAGAGCACCCCGGTGGATTTGCCCCTGCACAACAAGTACTCCTGCTTGAGTACTGCTGGGGGGGACAGCCCGCCTGGGGGAAGCAGCAGTGGCCGTGTCTCTGCAGTGGAGTCCAGCCCTGTAACTCAGAGGGCTAAGGAAAAGAGGAGGAAGGCGGTATTAATCGGGGACTCGATGGTGAAGGGGACAGACAGGCGTTTCTGCGGAGGTAGGCGGGATTCTCGCATGGTGGTCTGCCTCCCTGGGGCCGGGATCCAGGATGTCGCTAGTCGCGTCCCGGAAGTCCTGAGGTGGGAGGGAGAGGAGCCTGAGGTAGCGGTACATATTGGTACCGCTGATGTGGGTAGGAAGGGAGAAGGGGTCGTGAAAAGGGAGTACAGGGAATTAGGGAGACAGCTGAGAAAGAGGAAAACAAAGGTAGTAATCTCAGGATTACTGCCTGTGCCACGGGAAGGTGAGGGCAGGAATGGAGTGAGGTGGAGGATGAATGTGTGGCTGAGGGACTGGTGCAGGGGGCAGGGATTCAGGTTCCTGGACCATTGGGACCTCTTTAGGGGCAGGGGTGATCTGTATACAAAAAACGGGTGGAACTTGAACCACACGGGGACCAATATCCTGGCCGGTAGGTTGGCTAAGGCTACTGGGGAGAATTTAAACTAGATAGGTTGGGGGGAGGGGAGCTAGAAGAGTTGACTAGGATCAAGGAACTAATTGATGGGGGGGGGGGAGGATGCAGGGGTAAGGGGAATTACAAAATTAATGGTAGAGGAGAGGGTGCAAGTGAATGAAGGCGGTAATTGAGATAAGGGAGTAGAGGGAGAGGGTGTTCGCGACTCATCAAAGCGGGTCCAGATAAAAGCTGGAATAAGGACACTTTGCCTGAATGCACGAAGCATTCGGAACAAGGTGAATGAGTTGATGGTGCAAATCAGCACAAGTGGGTACGATCTAGTGGCCATTACAGAAACGTGGCTGAAAGGTGACCAGGACTGGGAGATGAATATCCAGGGGTATCAGGCGTTTAGGAAGAATAGACAGGAAGGAAAAGGTGGTGGGGTCGCGCTATTAATAAGAGATAATATCAGGGTAGTACTGAGGGATGACATAGGCTCTGAGGAACAAAACGTGGAATCGTTATGGGTAGAGATGAGGAATAGTAGAGGGAGAAAGACACTAGTAGGTGTGGTATATAGGCCCCCAAATAATAATGTTGAGGTGGGGAGGGCTATAAACAAGCAGATAAGGGATGCGTGTAAAAACGGAATGGCAATAATCATGGGGGACTTCAACATGCACATTGACTGGCAGACTCAAGTCGGTAAGGGTGGAATGGAGGAAGAGTTCTTAGAATGCTGTCGGGATAGTTTCCTTGAACAGCATGTTACGGAACCGACGAGGGAACGAGCTATTTTGGATCTGGTATTGTGTAACGAGGTAGGTAGAATTAAGGATCTTACTGTGAAGGACCCTCTTGGGTCTAGTGACCACAATATGGTCGAATTTCTGATTCAGATGGAAGAGGAGAAAGTTTGGTCTCAAACCAGTGTCCTCTGTTTGAACAGAGGGAAATATGATAGGATGAGGGATGAATTGGCTAAGGTAGACTGGGAGAGCAGGCTGGCAGGTAGGATAGCTGAGGAACAGTGGAGGATTTTTAAGGAGATCCTTTTCAGTTCTCAGCAAAAATATATTCCAGCAAAAAACAAGGATTGTAAGAAAAGGGAGAACCAGCCGTGGATAACGAAGGAAATAAAGGAGAGTATTAAAATAAAAACAGCTGCGTACAGAGTGGCCAAAAATAGTGGAGAAACAAGTGATTGGGAAAAATTTAAGAAACAACAAAGAGAGACTAAGAAAGCGATAAAGAAAGGAAGGATAGACGATGAAGCTAGGCTAGCAATTAATATAAAAAATGATAGTAAAAGTTTTTATAAATATATAAAAAGGAATAGAGTGGCTAGAGTGAATGTTGGACCCTTGGAGGACGAGAGGGGGGAGTTAATAGTGGGAAATGAGGATATGGCTGAGTCTTTAAATAAGTTTTTTGTGTCGGTCTTCACGGTGGAGGACACAAATAGTATGCCAAATATTAACGATAGAGGGTTGGCAGCAGGAGAAATACTTAATACGATTAATGTTACCAGAGAGGCAGTGCTGGGTAGACTAATGGGACTGAAGGTGGACAAGTCCCCGGGTCCGGATGGAATGCATCCCAGGGTATTGAAAGAAATGTCAGAGGTAATAGTGGATGCGTTAGTGATTATTTATCAAAACTCGTTGCATTCTGGGGTAGTGCCGGTTGATTGGAAAACGGCTAATGTTACGCCGCTGTTTAAAAAAGGAAGGAGACAAAAGGCGGGTAACTATAGGCCGGTCAGCTTAACGTCTGTAGTAGGGAAAATGCTGGAATCCATTATTAAAGAGGAGATAGCAGGGCATCTGGATAGAAATGGTTCGATCAATCAGACGCAGCATGGATTCATGAGGGGAAAGTCGTGCTTGACGAACATGTTGGATTTTTATGAAGATGTGACTAGGGCGGTTGATGGAGGAGAACCGGTGGATGCGGTGTTTTTGGATTTCCAAAAGGCGTTTGATAAGGTGCCCCATAAAAGGCTGCTGAAGAGGATTAGGGCACACGGAGTTGGGGGTAGTGTGTTAAAGTGGATTGGGGACTGGCTATCCGACAGGAAGCAAAGAGTCGGAATAAATGGGTGTTTTTCCGGTTGGAGGAAGGTAACTAGTGGCGTGCCGCAGGGATCGGTACTCGGGCCGCAACTGTTTACCATTTATATAGATGATCTGGAGGAGGGGACGGAGTGTAGGGTAACGAAGTTTGCAGACGACACAAAGATAAGTGGAAAAGTGAATCGTGTGGAGGACGGAGAAGATCTGCAGAGAGATTTGGACAGGCTGAGTGAGTGGGCGAGGATATGGCAAATGGAGTATAACGTTGAGAAATGCGAGGTTATACACTTTGGAGGAAATAATAACAAATGGGATTACTATCTCAATGGAAACAAATTAAAACATGCTACCGTGCAAAGGGACCTGGGGGTCCTTGTGCATGAGACGCAAAAGCCCAGTCTGCAGGTACAACAGGTGATCAAGAAGGCAAATGGGATGTTGGCCTATATCGCGAGGGGGATAGAATATAAAAGCAGGGATGTCTTGATGCACCTGTACAGGGCATTGGTGAGGCCGCAGCTGGAATACTGTGTGCAGTATTGGTCCCCTTATCTGAGGAAGGATATATTGGCATTGGAGGGAGTGCAGAGAAGGTTCACCAGGTTGATACCGGAGATGAGGGGTTTGGATTATGAGGAGAGGCTGAGGAGATTGGGTTTGTACTCGTTGGAGTTTAGAAGGATGAGGGGGGATCTTATGGAGACTTATAAGATAATGCGGGGGCTGGATAGGGTGGAGGCGGAGAGATTCTTTCCACTTAGTAAGGAAGTTAAAACTAGAGGACACAGCCTCAAAATAAAGGGGGGTCGGTTTAAGACAGAGTTGAGGAGGAACTTCTTCTCCCAGAGGGTGGTGAATCTCTGGAATTCTCTGCCCACTGAGGTGGTGGAGGCTACCTCGCTGAATATGTTTAAAGCGCGGATGGATGGATTCCTGAGCGGTAAGGGAATTAAGGGTTATGGGGATCAGGCGGGTAAGTGGTACTGATCCACGTCAGATCAGCCATGATCTTATTGAATGGCGGGGCAGGCTCGAGGGGCTAGATGGCCTACTCATGCTCCTATTTCTTATGTTCTTATGTTCTTAAAACGAGGAAATGGCTGAGACTTTAATTAAGTTCTTTGTGTCGGTCTTCACGGTGGAAGACACAAATAGTTTGCCGAATATTAGAGATCGAGAGTTGGTGGGAGAGGAGGTCCTTAATACAATTACTGTTACTGAGGAGGTGGTGCTTGGTAGACTAATAGGACTGAAGGTAGACAAGTCCACGGGCCCGGATGGAATGCATCCCAGGGTACTGAAAGAAATGGCTGCGGTAATAGCAGATGCGTTAGTAGTAATTTATCAAAATTCGCTGGACTCTGGGGTAGTGCCGGCTGACTGGAAAACAGCTACTGTTACGCCGCTGTTTAAAAAAGGAAGTAGACAAAAGGCGGGTAACTACAGCCCGGTTAGCTTAACGTCCGTAGTTGGGAAGATGCTAGAGTCCATTATTAAAGAGGAAATAACAGAGCACCTGAATAAGAATGGTTCGATCATGCAGACGCAGCATGGATTCATGAAGGGAAAGTTGTGTTTGACGAATCTACTGGACTTTTATGAAGATGTCACTAGTGCGGTTGACAGAGGGGAACCGGTGGATGTGGTGTTTTTAGATTTCCAGAAGGCTTTCGATAAGGTGCCTCACAAAAGGTGGCTGCAGAAGATTGGGGTACACGGAGTTAGGGGTAAGGTGTTGGCGTGGATTGGGGATTGGCTATCTAACAGGAAGCAGAGAGTTGGGATAAATAGGTGCTTTTCTGGTTGGCAGTTGGTGACCAGTGGCGTGCCGCAGGGATCGGTGCTGGGGACTCAATTGTTTACCATTTACATAGATGATCTGGAGGAGGGGACTGAATCTAGGGTATTCAAGTTTGCTGATGACACGAAGGTGAGTGGGAAAGCGAATTGCATGGAGGACGCGGAAAGTCTGCAGAGAGATTTGAATAGGCTGAGCGAGTGGGCGAGGATCTGGCAGATGGAATATAACATTAGCAAATGTGAGGTTATCCACTTTGGAAGAAATAATAGTAAATTGGATTATTTAAATGGAGAAAAATTACATCGTGCGACTGTGCAGAGGGACCTGGGGGTCCTTGTGCACGAATCGCAAAAACTCAGTCTGCAGGTGCAGCAGGTGATCAAGAAGGCGAATGGAATGTTGGCCTTTATCGCGAGGGGGATAGAATATAAAAGCAGGGAGGTCTTGCTGCAACTGTACAAGGCACTGGTGAGGCCGCAACTGGAGTACTGTGTGCAGTTTTGGTCCCCTTATTTGCGAAAGGATGTATTGGCCTTGGAGGGATTGCAGAGAAGGTTCACCAGGTTGATACCGGAGATGAGGGGTGTAGCTTATGAGGAGAGATTAAACAGATTGGGTCTGTACTCGTTGGAGTTTAGAAGGATGAGGGGTGATCTTATAGAGACATATAAGATAATGAAGGGGCTGGATAGGGTAGAGGTGGAGAGATTCTTTCCACTTAGAAGGGAAACCAGAACTTGAGGGCACAGCCTCAAAATAAGGGGGGGCCGGTTCAGAACAGAGTTGAGGGGGAACTTCTTCTCTCAGAGGGTAGTGAATCTCTGGAATTCTCTGCCCATTGAAGTGGTGGAGGCTTCCTCGTTGAATATGTTTAAATCACGGGTAGATAGTTTTCTGATCGATAAGGGAATTAGGGGATATGGGGAGCAGGCGGGTAAGTGGAACTGATTCGCTTCAGATCAGCCATGATCTTGTTGAATGGCGGGGCAGGCTCGAAGGGCCAGATGGCCTACTCCTGCTCCTATTTCTTATGTTCTTATGTAAGCACGGACAGTTAAAACTGCGGGGTTAGCAGCAGGATTGGCAGGTTGTATTAAATTGGTTCAAAATTCAAGTTCTGCTTTTTGACATCAATTTCAATTTC
The DNA here is from genome assembly GCF_964213995.1 of Mustelus asterias. Classification (NCBI taxonomy): domain Eukaryota; kingdom Metazoa; phylum Chordata; class Chondrichthyes; order Carcharhiniformes; family Triakidae; genus Mustelus; species Mustelus asterias. The sequence goes on from NW_027590161.1 coordinate 750,391, forward strand.
TGAGGGATATCATTTTGTAGGAAAGAGAAATCCACAGGTGGTGAAAGAAAAGGGGAACACGTGGGAGATAGTAACGCTCATTAGCCTCAGGCTAAAATCGAAAGATATGAGAGTGGAGGAGAAATAAAAAATGTCAGATATTTTCATTGTAATAAAGTCAGACACACATACTTGCAGCGCGAATGGCTTGAGAAAAGCACGGTGAAGACAAACATGATAAAACAAGATAAGGCAGTGGGGTTTGTGAAAGTGGCAAAGTGAACCATAGTGGAAACTAAAGAGGGGCAAAATGATGTACAGCCTGTAGGTTGATAAGCAAATGTCAAATCTCATTGTATACTTTACTGGTGTAGGTACTGTTTTCTCATGTAGCTCCAGGAGCGATAGGCAAGGAAGTTAACATAGGAACATAGGAATTAGGAACGAGAGTAGGTAATTCAACCCACTAAGCCCATTCTACCATTCTTCATGATCATGGCTGATCTCCATCTCATCCTAACTCCCCGTCCCTGCCTTGTCCCCATAGCCCTTTAACCTGCTTTTGATCATATATTTATCTATCTCTTTCTTGAATCCATTGAAAGAATCCACATCCACTGCACTCTGGGGCAGTGCGTTCAATAGATGCACAGCCCTCTGTGAGAGGTAGCTGCTCCTTATCACTGTCTTGAACCTTCCTCCTCGGACTCCATAACTGTGACTTATTGTTCTAGACTGATCTAGGAGGGGGAACATTTCATTGACATTTACTTTTTTCAATCCCATTGAGTATTTCATATGCCTCAATCAATTCCCCCCTCCATTCATGTGTACTCCAGCATGTACAACACAAGCTACTCAATCGCTCCTCATACGACAGCGCCTTCAAACCTGGAAACAAGGCGTAAAGCACATTGGAACAAGTCAATCTTTAATGGTGAGAGTTAAGATGTTGTGTAGTTTGGAAGGAATATTGCCAGAAAAGGTGGGAAGATGTGGTGGTGGATGCAGCACATTAGCAACATTTAAGAGGCATCTGGACGTGTACAAGAATGGGGAGACAATAGAATGATGTGGTCTGAGTAAAGGCAGAAGGTTTTTTGGAGTTTAGAAAGAGCATCATGACTGGGACAAAGGGCCTGTTCCTGGGCTGTACTTTTCCTTGTTCTTTGTTCTTTTGTGCAAAGTTACAATTTGCAACATGAGGAGAAATCAAAGAGTAAAGATGAGGAGGTTGACTTGCAGTTATCTGAAAGAGTTTTTGACTGTATTCAATGAAGACCAAGAACAGGTGGAGGACAAAGTGAATATTCTTCGTTCAGGAAAGTTGTCAGAATTACAACCGAAAGATACAGGGTTAAATCAGTTGTATCGGAGAGCATATACTGAAGAAGAATCTGAGTGTATACTGGAGAAGTATTGCATTAAAAATTATGTCTCAATGAAGAAAGCGGAGATGTTTATATGTTCAGCTTGATGAAAAATGGAGAGAAATTCAAGTTGTATTGCAGGTCGATTATAGAAAGCTGATGTTACCGGTAGCATATGGGGTACCAGAAGGATGTCATTTAGGATTAAGGAAAATGGAAACATATTTTTTGTCGTCCTGCCTGCAAAGAGACCGAAAAGACCTTCTCCATACCTGACGGCGCATGCCAGGTATTACGGAATCCTCCAGTGGTAAACAAACCAAGACCCTTAATACCCATTCTGGCATTTGAGGAACCTTTTATAAGCATCCTAATTGATTGTGTAGGACCCGTCCCGAAAACAAAAAGTGTGAATCAATATCTATTGACTAAAATGGATGTGTCTACGAGATTTGTTGAGGCCACTCCATTACACAATACTATAGCTAAAAGGATTGTTGAGGAATTAGTTCAATTTTTAATCAGACTCCAACTGACCACTGAAAATCAATCAGATCTAGGATTCAATCTTAATGCTATTCAGGGAACTTATGTATAGCTTAGGAGTGGAACAATTTTAGTCAACTATCTACCATCCAGTCGCACAGTGTTCGAGTTCTGGCATCAAACTTTGAAGATCACGTTTGAGTGCAGGATTATCCAGAGGATTGGGATAAAGGAATACCATTTGTACCTTTATCAATTCGGGATGCACCTAACTCATCAACTAAATTTAATGAATTCAAATTAATGTTTGGTGATGAGGTATGAGAACCATTTAGATTGATCGAGGAGAAATTGCTGAATCAGTGTTCTGAGACTACATTTTAGGACGATGTGTCAAATTTTAGTGAGAGATTAACTCGGGCTGCACCCCAGCCCCCCCCCCCCCCACCCCCATACTCCCTCCCCCGCCCCCCCCCACCCCCAAAAGCCAGATTACTGCCTCCCATCCATTCGTGGGCGAGCCCAAACCACCGTCCCTGTCCTGGCCCGCTGCAATCTCCAGTCTCCCACTAAAAGTGAAAGTCCTCTTGACCATTCCGCAGGCAGACCCCCCACAACCGCAGACCCAACCAGCAGCACCCCCTCCACCCCCATCCCAGCTAACAGCCCCCCCCCCCGCCCCTCACCCGGGGCCATCCCGATTGTTGGCCTCCCTCTAGCCCAAACGAATCCCTTTTCAGAGTGGCAGCACCCCACCCTCACCGATTTCCCCCACGCCCCATCTTCCTCGGTCCTCTCCCCTAGGCCCCTCTCGCAATCTGTCCCATCACCTTGACACTGCCCCATGCCCGATGGACAGTCCCAAGGTGCAATAGCGATCACATCACGGTATGGTTCAAATATGGACAAGGAGAAAGATGGCCTGCAGACATCTTTGGATTGGGGGAGAGCAGCATTTATTAAAATAAGACAGGATCTGCCCAAAGTTGACTTGGAGCAATTCCTTACGGGAAAGTCAACAGCAGAGTAGTTGTGGTGGGGGGTTGGGCGGGGGTGGGGGGGGGGGGGTGCTGGGGGGGGGGGGGGGAGGGGAGGCATTCAAATGGTCATTCATCAAGGTAAACGGGAGATTGAACAAAAACGAATTGATTCTATCTTACAATTGCCTCTCCTGGGGATGTTGGTGCAGTTCAATCTTTCTGTGTTTTTGTGGGATACTGAAAAAATCATATTGATCAGTTTACAACTAAAGCTGATCCAGTTTCAGAGGTACAGAGCGAATATATTCTGTGGCTGTGGACAGGCAGTATCTGATTTAACACGCGCTTTGGCTTCAGCGCCAGCATTATTGGTGCCAGATCCTGATCTCCCGTTTGCCTTGGAAGAGGCAACAACCGACTTCACTCTCAGCTGTTCTTTTACAGGAAAGACAGCAGACTGGGACTGTGGCTCACGCACTCAACTCCTTACTCAAAGAACAAAGAAAAGTACAGCATAGGAACAGAACAGTTGGCTTTCCTCTTCCGAAATGCAGCAATGTGAAGATGGACATTTATGGGTGAATCCGAATGTGGTGGTTATATTTGGGTGTCTATGCATGTTTAAATATGAGTCTGTTATACAATGGTATAACCAAAGTCATTGTGCTATGTTTCGCTTGATAGGAGTTTTAATTATGTAACCGCGTGAAACATCTTTTTGTGACACCTGTACACAATTTAAAATATGTGGAACCTTTACACCCCGAGACGGGATTGGAACAATTCAAATTCCAATATAAATTCCTGGATAAGTATGAACAAAGTGTTTGCAAAGGGGTTCATTATGAAGATAAGAATCATCTTAAAAATCAAGTATCTTGGAGAGTTAAACCTACCCCTTCAGTATCCTCCTTGGCACATTGTACATCTGAATCTGAATTTTACTCAACTCCTCATCTCCACCAATGAAATATTCGTGTCCTGTGAATACTCTTGCTCCTTAAAATGGTTTAGTTATAATAAATACAAACAAGATACTGTCTGACAATGTTTGTTATGAATTGGTACCGGTTGAATTCGATTTCACTAAAATTCATTTATCTGACTGTGTCCATTTCAACTTAGAGAATTATATTTTCTTTAAACACAGAGGTTGAGAAATCATGAAGTAACAAAGGAGGTGCAAGAATGGTTTGGTGATTCCAAAGACCGCGAGAGCAGGGACTTAGTTAATGTTTTAGCAACTGTTTATAGTGCAGCAGCGTCCACGGTTAACATTGTTGATTTGGCAAATCTAGAACTTAAACTTCAAATATTAACCCAGAAGGTTAAGCAAGTAATGGTTGAGGTAAATAATAATAATAATCAGAATGCTGCTTCAGGATCGTTGCTCCAATAACTTGCTAATCAATATGTGATGACTGCATTAGAAAGACATGCTACAATCATGAATCAAATTATTAAAGACCAGATGATGGGAAACAGCAGAATAAAACCTTGTGTCGTGTCCATGGGAATTGGATGATCGAACAACTGAGAGAGAATTCAGAACAAGCTAATCAGGGAAGATTCCTCCCTGGATTCGTAATGTACAATTAGCTTATCTAAATTGTGGACAAAGACATGCTAATTTGTCCTGTTGTCAGTTTGGATGAATGACCAAGGTTTGGTTTGAGAATAATTTTGGGAGCGTGGACGTGGGATGTAGGGGGGAGCGTGGAAGAGGGATGGAGGGGGGAGCGTGGAGGAGGGAGGGAGGTGGGAGTGTGTAGGAGGGAGGGAGGGGGAGCGTGGAGGAGGGATGGAGTGGGGAGCGTGGACGAGGGATGGAGGGGGAAGCGTGGACATGGGATGGAGGGGAGATCGTGGAACAGGGATAGAGCGGGGAGCGTGGAGGAGGGAGGGAGGGTGGAGCGTGTAGGAGGGAGGGAGGGGGAGCGTGCAGGATGGATGGAGGGGGAGCGTGGATGAGGAATTGAGGGGGGAGCGTGGACGTGGGATGGAGGGGGGAGCGTGGAGGAGGGAGGGAGGGGGGAGCGTGTAGGAGGGAGGGAGGGGGGAGCGTGCAGGAAGCAGGGAGGGGGGAGCACGGAGGCTGGAGGGAGGAGCAGTGTGGAGGAGGGAGGGGGGAGCGTGGAGGAGGGATGGAGTGGGAGCGTGGAGGAGGGTGGGAGGGGGGAGCATGGAGGAGGGAGGGAGGGGTTGCGTGGGGGTTGGGAGGGATGGGGGAGCGTGTGGGAAGGATGGAGGGGGGCGGAGTGCGTGCGGTGAGGGGAGTGCGTGCGGTGGTGGGGGGAGGAGTGCGGTGGGGGGGAGTGAGTGCGGTGGTGGGGGGAGGAGTGCGGTGGGGGGGAGTGAGTGCGGTGGGGCGGAGTGAGTGCGATGGTGCGGGGAGTGAGTGCGGTGGGGGGAGTGTGCGCGGTGGAGGGGAGTGAGTGCGGTGGTGCGGGAAGTGAGTGCGGTGGGGGGGAGTGAGTCCGGTGGGGGGACCGTGATTGCGGTGGCTGGGGGGAGTGAGTGCGGTGGGGCGGAGTGAGTGCGGTGGGGGGGAGTGAGTGCATTGGGGGGGAGTGAGTGCGGTGGGGGGGAGTGAGTGCAGTGGGGGGAGTGAGTGCGGTGGTGGGGGAGAGTGCGTGCGGTGGTGCGGGGAGTGAGTGCGTTGGGGGGGAGTGAATGCGGTGGGGGGGGAGAATGTTTGCGGTGGCTGGGGGGGAGTAAGTGCGGTGGTGGGGAGTGAATGCGGTGGGGGGAGTGCGTGCGGTCCGGGTGGAGTGGGTGTGCGGTGGGGGGGAGTGGGTGTGCGCTGGCGGGGAGTGGGTGTGCGCCGGGTGGGAGTGGGAGTGTGGCGGGGGCGGCAGTGGGTCTGAGGCGGGGGGGGGGAATTGGTGTGTCGCGGGGGGGAGTGGGTGTGCGACGGGGGGTAGTGGGTGTGCAGCGGGAGGGGTAGTGGGTGTGCGGCGTGGGGAGTGGGTGTGCAGCGGGGGAAGTGAGTGTGCAGCGGGGAGGTTTTGGGGGGGGCGCAGTGTGGTGGGGGGTAGTGTGGGGGGGGAGTGGGGGTGTGCGGTGGGGGTGTGGTGGAGGGAAGTGTGGAGGGTGCAGTGGGGGGGAGTGGGGGGGGCGTTAGGGGGGTTGGATTGGGGGAGGTGCGCTGGGGGAAGTGGTGCGTGGTGCGGTCGGGGGGAGGCGGGGGGGGTGCGGTGGGGGGAAGTGGGGGGGTGCGGTGGTGGGGAGTGCTGGGTGTGCGGTGGGGGGAGTGGGGGGGTGCAGTGGGGGGGGGGTGTGGTGGAGGGGGAGTGAGGATGCGGGGGGGAGTGGGGATGGGGTTGGGTGGGAAGTGCGAGCGCGTGAGGCTAGAGGGGGAGTGTTGAGATAAGAGAAAGTTTGTTGAGGGGAGAGGTGATTACTGAGACGAGATGGCGGTGTTTTGTGATGCGAGGGAATGTTTGGACCTGTGAGGGGAAATGCTGAAGGGAGAGGGGGGAATGCTGATGGGACAGGGGGGAATGCAGTTAGGAGAGGGTGGAATGCTGATGGTAGAGGGGGGAATACTGATGGGAGAGGGGGGAATACTGATGGGAGAGGGGTGAGTGCTGATGGGGGAGGGGATGTTCTGACGGGAGAGGGGGTGCTGAAGGGAGAGGGAGAGCGGTGACGGGGGGCCGGTGACTGGAGCGGGGGGCGGTGACGGGAGAGGGGGGCAGGTGACGGGAGAGGGTGGGGCGGTGGTGGGAGAGGAGGGGTGCTTACGGGAGGGGTGGGCGCTGACGGGATAGGGGGGGCGCTGACGGGAGAGGCGAGCGCTGACGGAAGGGGGGTTGCTGACGGGAGGGGGGGGGGAAGCAGACCGGTGGGAGAGGCGGGGGGGGAAAGGCCAACTGGAGAGGGATGGAGGGAACGCCAGCCGGAGAGGGAGTGGGGGGCGAAAGGTCGACAGGAGAGGGGGAGGATGGACATGGGTGGCAGCTTTGAGTTGAGATGGAGAGTGTAGAGGTGAAAGGGAAGTTTTGATGTGAGAGGAAGTGAATTGAGGTGAGGAGGGGAGTGTGGAGGAGAGGGGAAGGGGGGTGCGTTTGGATGAGGGGGCTGCGTTGGGGTGAGGGGGGTGCGTTGGTGTGAGAGGGGGTATGTTGGGGTGAGGGGGGATGCGTTGGGGTAAGGGGGGCGCGTTGAGTTGAAGGGGGCGCGTTTGGGGGAAGGGGTGTGTTATGTGGTAAGGGGGGCACGTTGGGGTGAGACGGGGTGACTTATGGGGTGAGGGGGGAATTTCCCGGTGAGTGGGGATGTGCTCAGGTTAGCGGCGAGGGTGTTGAGTTGAGTGTGGGAGTGTTGAGGTGACGGTGGCAGAGTTTAGAGGGGGACTGTTGAGGTGAGGGGGAAGTGCTGAGTTCAGGCAGTGTTTAGGTGAGAGGGGAAGCTTCGACATTGGAGTGAACCAGTGCAGGTGAGAGTGGGTGAGGTTTACAGTGAGAGGGGTTCTTGTTGAGGACAGAGTGGGTGTATGTTGAGGTGATACGTGGTGAGTGTTGATGTGAGGGGTGAGTATTGAGGGTGCACGGAGTGGATTAAGGTGAGAGGAAAATATTGAGGTGAGAAGGGGAGGTGTTAAGATCAGAGGGGGAGTATTGTGTTGAGGGGCAGAGCGTTGAGCTAAAAGGGGTGGGCGGATCTGAGACAAGTGTTTTAAGGTGAGTGGGGGATTGCTCTGCTGAGATTGTTAGGGTTGCGATGACAGCAGGCTTTGAGTGAAGGTGGGACAGTTAATGTGACTCTCAGAGCATGTTGAGATGAGACTGGGAGTGTGGAGAAGGTTAGGAGTGTGGAGGAGGGAGGGAGAGGGGAGCATGGAGGAGAGAGGGAGGGGGAGCGTGGAGGAGAGAGGAAGGCAGCGTGGAGGAGGGATGGAGGGGGGAGCGTGGAGGAGGGAGCGAGGGGGGAGCGTGGAGGAGGGAGGGAGGGGGGAGCGTGGACATGGGATGGAGGGGGGAGCGTGGAAGAGGGATGGAGGGGGGAGTGTGGAGGAGGGAGGGAGGGGGAGCGTGGACGAGGGATGGAGGGGGGAGCGTGGACATGGGATGGAGGGGGGAGGGTGGCAGAGGGATGTAGGGAGGAGCGTGGAGGAGGGAGGGAGGGGGGAGCGTGTAGGAGGGAGGGAGGGGGAGCGTGGAGGAGGGATGGAGGGGGGAACGTGGACGAGGAATGGAGGGGGCAGCGTGGACGTGGGATGGAGGGGGGAGCGTGTAGGAGGGAGGGACGGGGGAGTGTGTAGGAGGGAGGGAGGGGGAGTGTGGAGGACGGATGGTGGGGGGAGCGTGGAGGAGGGAAGGAGGGGCAGCGTGGAGGAGGGAGAGGGGAGCGTGGAGGAGGGAGGGAGGGGAGCTTGGGGGAGGGAGGGAGGGGGGAGCGTGGAGAAGGGATGGAGTGGGGAGCGTGGAGGAAGGATGGTGGGGGAGCGTGGAGGAGGGAGGGAGGGGGGAGCCTGGACGAGGGATGGAGGGGGGAGCGTGGACATGGGATGGAGGGGGGAGCGTGGAAGAGGGATGGAGGGGGGAGTGTGGAGGAGGGAGGGATTGGGGAGCGTGTAGGAGGGAAGGAGGGGGAGCGTGGACGAGGGATGGAGGGGGGAGCGTGGACATGGGATGGAGGGGGGAGAGTGGAAGAGGGATGGAGGGGGGAGCGTGGAGGAGGGAGGGAGGGGGGAGCGTGTAGGAGGGAGGGAGGGGGAGCGTGGAGGAGGGATGGAGGGGGGAGCGTGGACGAGGAATGGAGTGGGCAGCGTGGACGTGGGATGGAGGGGGGAGCGTGTAGGAGGGAGGGACGGGGGAGTTGTAGGAGGGAGGGAGGGGGGAGTGTGGAGGACGGATGGTGGGGGGAGTGTGGAGGAGGGAGGGAGGGGCAGCGTGGAGGAGGGAGAGGGGAGCGTGGAGGAGGGAGGGAGGGGAGCTTGGGGGAGGGAGGGAGGGGGGAGCGTGGAGAAGGGATGGAGTGGGGAGCGTGGAGGAAGGATGGTGGGGGAGCGTGTTGGAGGGAGGGAGGGGGAGCGTGGAGGAGGGATCGAGGGGGAGCGAGGGGGAGGGAGGGTGGGGGGAGCGTGGAGGAGGGAGGGAGTGACGTGCGTGTGGGTGGGAGGGATGGGGGAGTGTTTGGGAGGGAGAGAGGTGGGAGCGCGGTGGAGGGAGGGAGGTGGGTGCGTTGAGGCGGGAGGGAGGTGGGTGCATGGTGGAGGGGGGAGCATGGAGGAGTGAGGGAGGAAGGGTCGAGGAGGGAGGGAGGGGGAGGAGGGAGGGAGGGGGTGGGTGGAGGAGGGGGGAGCGTGGAGGAGGGAGGGAGGGGGAGGAGAGAGGGAGGGGGAAGGTGGAGGAGGGGGGGCTTGGAGGAGGGAGGGAGGGGGAAGCGTGGAGGGGGGAGGGAGGGTTGTGCTTGGAGGAGTTGGGGGGGAGCCTGGAGGAGGGAGGGGGCGGGGAGCGAGGGAGCGTGGAGTGTGGGTGTGAAGGAGAGAGATTGTTGAGCTGAACGAGGCATGTGAAAGTGAGAGGGAGAGTGATGAGATGAGAGGGGGTGTATTGACAAGAGAGGTTTTTTTTGAGGTGGGAGGGGGAAAGTGCAAGAGGGGAGGCTGTACTTGATTTGGAATTGGGAAATGAACCTGGTCATGAGTCGGATCTCTTAGTGGGAGAGCATTTTGGAGATAGTGATCATAATTCGATCTCCTTTACAATAGCATTGGAGAGAGGTGGGTTCAGGCAAGTTAGAAAAGTGTTCAATTGGAGTAAGGGGAATTGGAGTCTTAAATTGGAAAGACGTTTTCTCAGGGAAATGTACGGAAGAAATGTGGCAAATTTTCAGGGAATATCTGTCGAGTTCTGCATAGCAATGTTCCAATGAGACAGGGAAGTTATGGTAGGTTACAGGAACCGTGGTGTACAAAGGTTGTAATGAATCGAGTCAAGAAGAATAGAAAAGCTTGCAAAAGGTTCAGGGAGCTATGTGACGTTCGAGATCTAGAAGAGTATACGGAGAACCAGAAGGGGGTCATGAGAAGGCCTTGGCAGGCAGGATTAAGGAAAACCCCAAGGCATTCTACAAGTATGTGAAGAGCAAGAGGATAAGACGTGAAAGAATAGTACCTATCAAGCGTGACGGTGGGAAAGTTTGTATGGAACCGGAAGAAATAGCAGAGGTACTTAATTAATACTTTTCTTCAGTATTCACTATGGAAAAGGATCTTGGTGGTTGCAGTGCAGACTTGCAGTGGACTGAAAAGCTTGAGCATGTAAACATTGAGAAAGAGGATGTGTTGGAGCTTTTGGAAAGCATCAAGTTAGATAAGTCGCCAGGACCGAATGAGATGTACCCCAGGCTACTGTGCGAGGCGAGGGAGGAGACTGCTGAGCCTCTCGCAATGATCTTTGCATCATCAATGGAGACGGCAGAGGTTCCGGAGGATTGGAGGATTGTGGATGTTGTTCCAGGGCTATCTCCACTCCCTTTCTTGAATAAAGGAATTATAGACCAGTAAGTCTAACCTCAGCGTGTCCACCTCAATCACCTTGCTTGGCAGTGCACTCCAGGCCCCCACCACCCTCTGTGTAAATTACGTCCCCCTGACATCTGTGTTGAACCTTGCCCCCCTCACCATGAACCCGTGACCCCTTGTGTTCGTCACCTCCGACCTGGGAAAAAAACTTCCCAATGTTCACCCTATCTATGCCCTTCATTACTTTATGCACCTCTGTTAGGTCGCCCCTCATCCCTCATCCTCTGCATTCCCAGGGAGAAAAACCCCAGTTTACCCAATCTCTCCTCATAGCTAAGACCCTCCATACCAGGCAACATCTCCCAACTACAGACGTTAAGCTTACCGGCATGCAGTTTCCCGCCTTTTGCCTACTTTCTTTTTTAAGCAGCGGTGTAACAGTAGTTGTTTTCCAATCAGGTGACGCTACCCCAGAGTCCAGTGAATTTTGATAAAACGCCACTAACGCATCCGCAATTACCTCTAACATTTATTTCAGTACCCTGGGATGCATTCCATCCGGGCCCGGGGACTTGTCCACCTTCAGTCCCATTGGTCTACCAAGCACTGCCTCTCTAGTAACAATAATTGTATTGAGTACCGCTCCTCCTACCAACACTCAATCGTTAATATTCGGTAAACTATTTGTGTCTTCCACCGTGAAGATCGACACAAAAAACCTAATTAAAGTCTCAGCCATTTCCTCGTTTTCCACTATTAAATCCACCCTCTCGTCCTCCAAGGGTCCAACATTCACTCTAGCCACACTATTCATTTTTATATATTTGTAAAAACTTTTACTATTTTTTTTATATTGAGAGCTAGTTTAGTTTCATAATCTATCTTTCCTTTCTTTATCGCTTTCTGAGTCATTTATTGTTGTTTTTTAAAGCTTTCCCAATCTTCTAAGTCTCCACTATTTTTGGCCACTCTGTACGCATCGGTTTTAAATTTAATACTCTCCTTTATTTCCTTCGTTATCCACGGCTGGTTATCCCTTTTCTTGCAGCTATATAGGATCCTGGTCAGACCCCACTTGGAGTACTGTGCTCAGTTCTGGTCGCCTCATTACAGGAGGGATGTGGAAGCCATAGAAAGGGTGCAGAGGAGATTTACAAGGATGATGCCTGGATTGGGGGCCATGCCTTAGGAGGATAGGTTGATTGAGCTCGGCCTTTTTTTCCTTGGCGAGACGAAACATGAGGGGTGACCTGATAGAGGTGTATAAGATGTTGAGAGGTATTGATCGAGTGGACAGTCAGAGGCTTCTTCCCAGGGCTGAAATGGTTGCCACAAGAGGACACAGGTTTATGGTGCTGTGGAGTAGGTACAGAGGAGATGTCAGAGGTAAGCTTTTCATTCGGAGGTGGGCACGTGGAATGGGCTGCCAGCAACGGTGGTGGAGGCGGATTCGATAGGGTCTTTTAAGAGATTCTTAGATAAGTACATGGAACTTAGTAAGATAGATTCTAATAGGTAAGCATCGTAATCGCTGAGGTAGGGACATGTTCGGCACAACTTTGTGGGCGGAAGGGCCTGTACTGTGCTGTAGTTTTTCTATGTTTGTATTACAGCACAGTACAGGCCCTTCGGCCGTCGATGTTGCGCCGACCAGTGAAACCAATCGGAAGTCCATCTAACCTACACTATTCCAATATCATCCATATGTCAATCCAATGAACATTTAAATGCCCTTAATGTTGGCGAGTCCAGTACTACTGCAGGCAGGGCAGTCCACGCCCTTACTACTCTCTGAGTGAAGAACCTACCTCTGACCTCTGTCCTATATCTATCACCCCTCAATTTGAAGCTATGTCCCCTCGCGCTCGCTATCAACATCCGAGGAAAAAAGCTATCACTATCCACCCTATCTAATCCTCTGATCATCGTGTTTGCCTCTATGACGTCACCTCTTAACCTTCTTCTCTTTAACGAAAAAAACCTCAAGTCCCTCAGCCTTTCTTCATAAGACCTTCACACCATACCAGGCAACATCCAAGTAAATCTCCTCTGCACCCTTGCCAATGCTTCCACATCCTTCCTAGAATGTGGTGACCAGAACTGTACGCAATACTCCACGTGCAGCCGCACCAGAGTTTTGTACAGCTGCAACATGACCTCCTGGCTCCGAAACGCAATCCCTCTACCAATAAAAGCTAACACTCCATACGCCTTCTTCACAACCCTATCAACCTCGGTGCCAAACCTTCAGGGTTCTATGCACATGGACTCCGAGATCTCTCTGTTCATCCACACTACCAAGTATCATACCATTCGTCCAGTACTCTGTAATCCTGTTACTCCTTCCAAAGTGAATCACCTCACACTTTTGCGCATTGAACTCCATTTGCCACCTCTCAGCCCAGCTCTGCAGCTTATCTATGTCCCTCTGTAACCTGCCACTTCCCTCCGCACTGTCTACAACTCCACCGACTTTAGTGTCATCCGCAAATTTACTAATCCATCCTTCCACGCCCTCATCCAGGTCATTAATAAAAATGACGAACAGCAGTGGCCCCAAAACAGATCCTTGCGGTACACCACTAGTAACTGAACTCCAGGATGAATATTTCCCATCAACCACCACCCTCTGTTTTCTTACAGCTAGCCAATTCCTGATCCAAACCGCTAAATCACCCTCAATCCCATGCGTCCGTATCTTCTGCAATAGCTTACCGTGGGGAACCTTATCAAACGCTTTACTGAAATCCATATACACCACATCAACTGTTTTACCCTCATCCACCTCATTGGTCACCTTCTCAAAGAATTCAAGAAGGTTTGTGAGGCACGACCTACCCTTCACAAAACCGTGCTGACTATCCCTAATCAAATTATTCCTTTCCAGATGATTATAAATCCTATCTTTTATAATCCTTTTCAAAACTTTGCCCACAACAGAAGTAAGGCTCACTGGTCCATAATTACCAGGGTTGTCTCTACTCCCCTTCTTGAGCAAGGGGACAACATTTGCTATCCTCAAGTCTTCTGGTACTATTCCTGTAGACATTGACAACATAAAGATCAAAGACAAAGGCTCTGCATTTTCCTCCCTAGCCTCCAAGAGAAGCGTGGGATAAATCCCATCCGGCCCAGGGGACTTATCTATATTCACACTTTCCAGAATTGCTAACACCTCCTCCTTATTGACATCAATCCGTCTAGTCTAATAGCCTGTATCTCTGTCTTCTCCTCGACAACATTGTCTTTTTCCTGCATGAATAGTGACGAAAAATATTCATTTAGTGCCTCTCCTATCTCTTCAGGCTTCACGCACAACTTCGCACGACTGTCCTTGACTGGCCCTAATCTTACACTCGTCATTCTTTTATTCCTGACATACCTATCGAAGGCTTTAGGGTTTTCCTTGATCCTACCTGCCAAACACTTCTCATGTCCCATCCTGGCTCTTCTTAACTCTGTCTTTAGGTCCTTGCTAGCTAACTTGTAACTCTCAAGCGTCCTAACTGAGCCTTCACGTCTCATCTTTACAAAAGTCTCCTTCTTCCTGTTCACAAGAGATTCAACTTCTTTAGTAAACCACGGATCCCACACTCGACCACTTCCTCCCTGCCTGACAGGTACATAGTTGTCAGGGAGACGCAGTAGCTGTCCCTCGGACAAGCTCCACATTTCAATTGTGCCCATAAGCTGCAGCCCCATCCTATGCATCCTAAATCTCGCCTAATCACATCATAATTTCCTTTCCCCCAGCTATAACTCTTGCTCTTCGGTATATACCTATTCTTTTCCATCGGGGAAGTAAACGTAACCGAATTGTGGCCCTGGGGTCACATTTAGGCTTGACCACGTAAAGACGAAAGATTT